>NW_004524635.1:4959118-4988712 GCF_000260255.1 Octodon degus
GGGGTTCTTTATGTAAACCAGGCTGGCCTTAAACTCACTCCATCCTCCTGCCTCAGCCTCCCAAGCACTGGGCTTACAGGCATGAACCACCACACCCAGCTCTTTACTTCTTTCTTGCTTTCTTGCTTTCTTGCTTTCTTGCTTTCTTGCTTTCTTGCTTTCTTGCTTTCTTTCACTTCTTTCTTTTTTTCTTATTTACTTTCTGTTTTGTCACCGCTCTCTTTCCATTTCTTGTCCCTTCTCCATTTATTGCCCTTCTTCATCATTCTTTAACAGAGAAAAACAGACCAAATAGACTGCTTGAGTTTTGCTCTGATGTTTGGCCATTCTAAGGCCTTAGTTACCACATTGTCCTTGCCTTTGGTACTTGGTGGGTTTTGCGTGTATTATTTTAAAACTATTCCAGAACCTTAACAGTACACTCTTAGTTTTCCTTGTATTAACAAATAAAAATACAAAAAGATAGAAGAACAAGAATTGTGTGATGTCTTTGTGCATCCACATGCCATGCTGTAGAACCTGCGGCATGTTTCTCACTCCCAGCAGGCTCGGAGGGCCCTCTCTGTCTGCCTTCGAGCCAAATCCTCCTAGCATCTGAGAATCGAGTATTTGCACTTTCCAGTAAATAAGTGGATTTTGGCTTCCACACTGGGCAGTCAGTCTCTAAAAAGTTTGTCTACAACTCTAATCTGTAGAACAACTAGTTTTTAGGCAAGCAGTTTTATAACTTGCTACAAAGGTAGAAGCCACACAAATAATAGTGTCCTGAGTTCAGCTAATAAACATTTTGAAAGCTATATAGCCTTCTTCACAGGCATGGTGAAGAAGATAATAATAGTTTAAATGATGTTAAATAGTACTTACAGTTTCTGCTATGGGATACAAGCTTGATTCTTATTATTTTATTTATACCTCACTCCTAGTAAGCCCATAATCTAGGAAACACACTGAACAAAATGACCTGGGCAATATTTGCAAAACTAAAATCTGCAAGTTGCAAGTCTTTTGTTTGTTTGTTTTGAATTTTTGGGTATCAGTAATCAAACTGAGGGTGTTGTGTTTGAGGAAGATGCTGTGCCTCTGAGCTACATCCCTGGCCCCTGCAAGATGCAATTTGGATCCCTGTAACTATGATCCTCTATTCTGCAGTAGAGGCACTGCCTCAGCGGTGCCTGGATTCCACATCTAATATTACTTGAAAGGCAAAGGTTGACAAAAGAAGATGAAGGTGCTCTGCATAATGTTTTCTTTGTCTTGTTTTTCAAAGGTGTCCAAGTTTTACTAAAGGCAGGGAAAGAAATAGACTCCACAGGATAAGTTTGGGCCTAGTAAACAGTAAGAAAATAAGTACAATCTCTGTAGTGTGAGGGCAGCCACCATGGAGAGAAACACAGTGGCTATAATTCTAAATGTGGAGACTGGGCGTGGTGGCATGCACCTGTAATCCCAGCTCTTGGGAGGTCGTAAACAGGCGGATCACTAGGAGTCTGATCTAGTAGTGAGACCCTGAACACCCTGTAGATCCTTCCCTGAAATAAAAAAACAAAAACAGAAGTTAAAAAAAAATTCTAAATGTGAATTAAATGTTTAACTGTTACAGTGGTAAGCAAATGGTTCTTTTGATAAATCTATCAAGTAAGGATATGTAGCTTTTGCTTGCCTCATACATCAGCATTAAAGAGATAATGCTGAAATTTTTGGGTTTTTTTTGCGGAACCGGGGATTGAACTTAGGTCCTTGTGCTTGCCAGAGAAGTACTTCTTTCACTGAGCCATCTCCCCGGCCCTAATGCTGAAATTTTTAAATTGAGGAGGTTTCATTTCCATAGGACTTACTCATTTCTTTTTAATTTTCTCAGAAGCAATTTTGGCTTTTTATTTCTGTTTATGTTAATTTGTTGCAGCACTGATAGAAAACTCATACAGGCTCTGGTCTACTTTCATTGTCTTAGAAACAAGTGATCAACATCAGAAAGGAAGCAATGGTTGTTGTGAATAGAACACTGGAGTCTATCTGATACTCCTAATTAGGGTTTTCCAGTGGCCATGGGACCTGTACTATTTTTCTGTCATTGCCTTAAGAAGTTAATGACATGGTAGCTTCAAAGATTATGAATTCACTATCCCATTTTCTATAGGTCAGAAGTCCAGCAGGCTTAGCTGGATACACTGCATAAGGCTTTAGGAGGTCCAAACTGAAGAGGTTAAGTAACTCAAGTTTTTATCTAGAGCTTCTGGGAAAGCATTTTCTTCCAAGTTCATTCAAGTCATTATCAGAATTCTGCTCCATGTAGATATAGGACCAAGGTCTCCATCTCTGTGCCAGCTGAAAATGGGGCTCATTCTTGGCTGGTACAGCCACCTTTTTAAATTCGTGACTCTGCCATCTTCAAAGCCAGCACTGGTGGGCCATGTTCTCCTACTTCAAATCTCTCCAACTTCCTGTTCTTCTATTTTTTCTTTTCTACTTGTAGCCAGAAAAATTCTCTGACTATAGATTAGGCTATCCAGATAATGCAGTATAATCCTAACAGTTTAAGGTCAACTAATTGGTCACCTTAATTACATAAGAAAAGTTCTTTAGGGCCGGCCAAATAGCTCAGTGGATTAAAGCATCTGCTAAGGCAGACACAGGTTCAGGGTTCCATGCCCAGGCCTGCCATGCTGCCCCCGACCCCCCGGTGCGCGTTGAGATGGCCACTGAGACTGGGCGTGGTGGCATGCACCTGTAATCCCAGCTCTTGGGAGGCTGTAAACAGGTGTATCGCTTCAAGGCTGATCTAGTAGTGAGACCCTGAACACCCTGTAGACCCTTCTCTAAAAAAATACAAAAAAAAAAATGCAAAAACAAAAACAGCTCTTTTACCATGCAAATCATGGAGTAACAGCATGGAGAAAGATATGGAGACTGAACTGTTCTCATCACAGAGCTCCTGAGGTCCACTTCCAGAAACAGGGGTTGTCAACTGCGATAAACTAGATGATACAACTGTCAGAAACTAACATGACAACTTATAATGGAAAAAAAAGTAGTGGTCTGTTAATGCATCTTGTAATAAATACATTGCAGATTAAAGATACTCATCTTAGGAAACAAAATATAAGTTATTATTATTATCATTTACAATGCCGGGGATTGAACTCAGGACCTTGTGCTTGACAGGTAGGTACTTAGTCTACCTAGCTGTCTCCCCAGCCCACAAATAAATTATTTAATATTGTTAGAAATGGCCTCCAGAAAGTAAGATCGAACCAAGAACTTTTCACGTGGTGGGTGGGCATTCAGACACCTTCAGGAGTGAGAAAGAAAGCAGTCAGCACATAAAGTAAGAGCATCTTGGTTTAGGTTAAGGAGAAAAGGCAGCCCCTACTCCACCTCTAGGTGCTTGAATAGCACTGGGGCGAGTTAACCTAATAATAATAAATGTCTGAATTTCAGTGAGGGTTTAGAAATCTAGATTTTTGGGTGGGTCTGGACATATGTATGAACTATCCCATATTTTTATGCCAACTATATATCAAAATTGAAAATAATAGGAGAAACAAGATCTAATACATGTGAGTCCTAACATTGGCCTGCTGCCTGCCATTAGCAACTTATGGTTTTACTGAAGCTGAATTAAATTCACATTTGAATAAAGAAGTATTCAGTATGATAGAATGTACTTTATTAGAGGACTGGCATTGACAAAGATATGAAATCACTCCAACATGGTAGCACTAGGAATTTTTGAGCTTCAGTTTCCAGGTATGGCAGTGAGACTTGAGTAGGCTATTTTTGTTTGCCTGCAGAAAGACAACAAACAAGAGTAATATTAATGTACAAGGCCCTGGAGTATGTAACCTTGCAGGGACATGTGGAACATCACATTTTTGGCTTATACTCTTTAAGGTTTTTTTTTTTTTGTATTTTAGGGAAGAGTCTACAGGGTGCTCAGGGTCTCACTACAAATGGGACTTGTAATGATCTGCCTGTTAACAGCCTTCCAAGAGCTGGGATTATGGGTGCATGCCACCATGCGCAGTCTCAATTACTCTCTCAGTGTGCCCTGGGGGAGGGGCCGGCATAGCAGGCCTGGGGATTGAACCTTGGTCCCTGCATATGCTTGCAGGCCCTTTAATCCACTAAGCCATTTGACTGGCCCCTCTTTAGATTTATATAAGTAAAAAACACTACAACAAGGTGTGGTGCATTGCTCACTGGATTTGCACAAGTGTGAAGGAATTGTTTGGGTAATTGAAACACAAATCCAGATAGCCACAAAATTATTTTTGTCCTTAGAGCAATAGAAAAAGTACTTTTAAAATGCTAATAATTTTAAAGAAAAATTTCTTATACCAGGTATCAGAGTTCATAAAATTTACCATACATTTTGAGTTTGAGGTTCATTAAGGTTTAAAAAAATTGTCTTCATTGCATGGGACCAGGGATATGATAGACAGTGACAACTGAATCAAAGTACTTGTGCTTTGAATGAGGTTTCTACCACTCAAAAGTGCCTTCTGCAAGGCTATTTCATTTCTCGGAAGCTTAGCTTTCTTATCTGCAAAATGGGATAATTAGCAAGTACCTAATTCATAAATTGTGAAGATGCAATGGAAAGATGTTTTGAAAGCTCCTGAACTTGTTCTGGTTACACAATTACAGATCTGGGTTCCTAAGACCAATGACTATCAGTTCTTGTGCAGTGGCTATAAAAAATAACTGGGTTGTATAATTGCTAGATAGGTCTGGTATATTTGTGGCTTATTAAGGGAAGCCGTAAGAGTGTAGAATTGGATAGTTTCAGTCTGAATCCTAGGTTAATCCTTTCTGATACTTCTATTTCTTGTTCCATACTTGAGGTGAATGGAGGGGCTTCTCTTTCCAGAAAATCCCAGTATTGAATGCTGGTGGCGTTTCAATGTAACAATTTCACACTTGATGCCTACAGACTGAGTGCAAGCACTGCTTTGAAATTTCCCAGCCAAGGAAGGGCTGGGGAGATAGCTCAGTGGCATAAGCACCTACCTGGCAAGCATAAAGTCCTGAGTTTGATCCCCAGTACTGAAAGAAAAACTCATTTGACTGGAGAAATAGCTCAGTGGTCTAAATGCCTTCCTGTCAAGTGCAAGAACCAGGGTTCAATTTCTGGTACCACATGCCATTCTGGCCCCAGAACCGAATGTGGTGGCACATGCCTGTAATCCCAGCTCTGGGGAGCCTGAGACAGAAGGATTACTATGAGTTAGAGCTGTATAGTGAGACCTTGTACCAAATAATTGAATGAAAGATTTTAAAAAATATGTTTAAGAAATTTCCCAGCCAAGCCACATAGATAGGGAAAATAAAACAAAATCTTTTCACTTTTAGATTCCTTTTGTATGAAAGAGAAAGCCAAATTTTCTAAGTCTTCGTGAGGTTATAAAGAAGGCTTGAAGCAATGTATATCAACACATTTGTATCTTTGCAGTCTCAGTGGGTGGTATTTACTATTGCCCCTAATACACCATCTCCTTCAGTTTGGCCTGAGTATAAAAGAAAAATGTAAAGACAAAAAGACTGCAAATGTTCAGATGATCCAGCACAGCCACTTCTGAATCATTCAATATTTACTGCACATCTATTCTTTTCCACCTATCACTGGGAGTAAAAACAGAGCAGGCACATTTAAACCAACTGCACAGTTGGTTTAACCTCCTGCTCCAGCTGTGAAGACAAACATCCAGTGGACACACTGATGCAGGTGTTGAAGCGGTTGGAGAGAGGGTCCAGGAAGATGTCCTAATTGAAATACCATGACTTTTTTTTAGTATATAGGAGATTCTCTAAAAGATAAAAATCAACTGAATAAAAATAAGTATTTTTTCTGTCTTAAACTTTACTTTTTGCTCAATTCAGCAGTTTCGTGGAATATTTTCTGCTTTGTCCACATGAGATTATTACATAGAATTTCATAAGTTTTCAAAACTTAGAAATAAAGGAATTAAAAATAAAAGAATTTGTCTGGAATAGCTCAGTGATCGAGTATATTGTCATCGGTTGTACTTGCAAACATGTGTACATACAAACCTTGGTTTTCAGGCATAGCGTATGGTCCTGCACTTCTAACTCACCAGGGCTGGTGCTTACTTGAGGGGCCAGCTGTGATTGTTCCTGAAGTGGCTGCAGTGAATCAGAAAATCTTTGTTTAATTTAGGATATTCCAGACTATCTGTGCCAGTTTTGATCACTGTAAGATACCATATAAGGTCATGCTGAGAACTAGATTTCAAAGGAAAAAAAAATAAACCAAATTTATAGCAATATCTTATGTGAAAATTGAACCCTTCCCTGCATGTTTGATGCTTCATATGAATAAAAACATTAAACCAGCAGCTGAAGAATTCATTATATGGTTCTAATCCTAATACTCTTAAAATATCACTAATATAACCACAAAAAACTAATGATATGACTTAACATTATTGAATTAATTAACAAACATTTTCCTTGTTTAATGTATTTGGTACAGGGTCTCACTACACAGCTCAGAATCATAGCAACCCTCCTATTTTCAGCCTCCCCAGCACTGGGATTACAGGTGTGCACCACCATGCCTGGTCTCAGTGACCAGCTCAGTGGGCCCAGGGGTAGGGCTGATATGACATGTGGAGCCAAGGATTGAACTCTGATCCCTGTGCTTTCCTAAGCAGGCACTTAGTCCACTGAGTTATCTTGTTGGCCCTAACAAACATTTCACAATTATAAATATATAGGAATGATGATGATTATACAATAGATTTAGAAAGTATAAATATATAAAATTTGGCAATTAGCGTATGCTTACCTATTAATACATACATTGTATGAATTTTATACCCTTTATTCTTTATCATAATAAATGTGAAAGAACCTATTGACAAATGACCCATTTTTAGTTTTAATAATGAGGCAACAGAATACATATTTCTAGGTTGTTAATTGATGGAGGCTATTTTTGTGCTTCAAAGGTCAATGGTGCATTAAGAATTCTTTATTTTTGTGTGTTCCATTTTCTACTGAACAATATTTCTGAGATCAAAAGGATAAAGTAGAGAGGGGAAAGACAGAGAATTGCCCAAGACTGGCCATCATTATGGAAATCAGCAAATGATGGGAAATGATTCAGGCTATTTTCCTCTTTAGTTCTTATCAGAGATTCATTGCATTTAGATATAAAACATGGAAAGTATCCTATTATAAATTCAAAGCTGTAGTTAGATCAGCACATTAAAAGCTACTTCAGAATTGCATTATTTTATCATGTTGATTTCTTTATATCTCTTATAGAAAAATAAATGCCAATTGGGCTGTAAATTTGAGAGGAATATCTTCTTTCTTTATAAGGGTGAATAATGTGAATATTATTTTGTGGAGAATTTGATTTGGGGGCTGAGGGAATGATCTTATTAACACAAGACTCCCTTGGCCAGTAATCTCATAACTAAGGGATATATATTAAATCCTTTTCAATTTATATTCTTTGGCAGGCTATTATTCATTGTTATTGTGGAGATTTTATAAAATAATAGCTCTCTTGAGAAATCATGGGCACTTTTTTGAGGCCACAGATTCCTATGAGCTTAAAGAGGGGACCATGTATCCTTTTATAGGTTAAGGACTCACTTGTATCCACTTTCTTTAACACATACTTTATTTGTTAAGTTTCTGTCGCTTCTTCTGAGAAGTTAAAAATGATGTATCGCTATTTTGTGAAGTAAAATTGATTAGAAAAAAACAATAAACATAATTCTTTAACCATGAAATCCAATATATTTTGAATACTTGGCTGGACTGCATAACAATAGTCATATGTTTCTTTTGTGGAGACACCTACGCTAAGCCAAAGGCCTCTTGATAAATAGTCTGCATAATATTTCTTCTTATAATGGAAGATGTTTCACCCTTGGCCTTTCTCATTAATTCTTTTTTTTGGTATGACAAAAATCCATTGCCTTTAATATATTGATACCTATTCATTTCTGTCAGGTCACTGCCAGAAGGAATGAAATACCCAACTAATTCATTTTTTATTTATTTATTTTTTTTTTTGCTCAACACTACCAAGAGGTTTTAATGGCCAGTGGTATGAAAATTCAATTAATTGAGCAATGGTTCTGAGTGGAAACATCACATATTATTTTATCCTGAGTGTTAAGGGCCACATTAGGACAACTCTTATTTCTAAATCTGTGACACATAACACCATGTATCCCAGACTAGGGGCAAGATAAGATCAAGAGACACCTTAGGGGATTATATAGAATATGAATTCTAAATAGGGGAGACTACATTTTACACCTTGCCTTTAATTCTAGCTATAGCACTTCTGACAAGTTACTTCATTGCTTTGGTTCTTTTCTCAATTTGTACTTTTTATTAGTACATGTTTATGGTACATAAGAAGATAATATTTCTTTTGAAGAACAAGAACATGTGTATGACACAAATTATTTTTTTAATCTTCTCCTCTCCTATTTTACCTTCATCCTCCATCTCTGTCCAATTCAAAAGATCTTTCCCTATATTCCTATTATCTATCTTTTATTTTGATTTGTATTCATATTTTAGATTTCTTGTATGAGAGAAATCATGTCATATTTAAGCTTGTGCACCTGAGTTATTTTATTTAGCATTATGGCCTCAAGGTGCATCCATTTTCCCATAAATGACTCAAGTTTATCCTTCTTTATGGCAAAGTTAGCCCACCATTGTAAGTCGATACCAAATTTTCCTTATCAGTTCCGCTGAGGAGGGACATATAGGAGGCCACCTCCAAGATTTAGCTGTTATAAATTTTGCTACCATAAACATGGGCATACATATATCACTGTAGTTTGTTATCTTTAACTCTTTCAGAAAGATACTCGGAAGGGGAATACCTCAATCAAATGAAATTTCTATTTTTAGTTTTTTGAGGGATCTGCATATTGATTTCCATAGTGATTGTCCTAGTGTATACTCCCACCAACAATATAGATGGATTCCCTTTCCCCTACAACCTCACCCGGATTTGTTCTTATTTGATTTTTCTGATGATAGCCATTATTTCTGAAGTAAAATGGAATCTCGGTATTGATTTAATTTCCATTTCTGTAATGGCCAAAGATGTTGAACGTTTTTCCATATATTTATTGGCCATGATTACTTCTTCTGAGAAATGTCTATGTACTTCAGTTGCATGCTTTACTAAGTCCTTTATTTTGCTTTAACTTTAAATTTTCTGACTTGTGAAAGTACCTACTTGTGAGAATGAGTTGAATGTACATAGGCAAAATACCCAGGAAATTGTAGACCATTACAAAGTGAGCTCTCCTCTCGTATTTCCTTTATATAGATTTGAATCAAGCATGTATCTTCTGCCTGCCCATGTTAACTTCAAACTAATGTATGAGCTAAACATGGAAGTTAGATAATGCTTTTACTAATAGTTTTCAGGTGAGATTCAGCATCATGTGGAGGCCAATTAGAAATAAAGAATCTGGGGCCCAACCCTAGACCCATCAAATCAGAATCTGCAAAGGAAAGAGATCCCCAGGGTATTTGTCTGCCTAGCCAAGTTTGAGAAGTGCTAAGTTAGGGCATGACACTTCCCTTGTGACAAAGTCAACCAGTTGTACTCTTGGTTGTTTATTCCCTTTCACAGTTACCTGCAGTTCTGATGATTTTGTGGTAGTAGACACATATAACATTTGTACCAGATCAACACAAGCTCCATTTCAGACACACACACCCCAGTGAAACATCCCTGTGCAGAGGGCCTGGCACACAGACCCTCGGTGAATGTTTATTGAGTGAGATAAAACAACCACAGTCAGGCGAGCAGACTCTCCCATCTGTTCTACAGACACACACCGGCCATAGGAGGGCCTGGGGAGAGATGAATGTGCTTGAGCTTTTTGCCAGGAGGCATTACCCATGCCCAGTAGGGGGGAGGACTTTGCTGTCCTCAACTCTTGCCAGCAGATCTGCTGGGGTTTGGAATGCCTGTCAGATATGTGCATGCAGAACAAAGGACCCGAAATCTCCTTGCTTCTCTTTACCTTGCATGGCAAGGCTGATGATGCAATGACTTGGGCACAGGTTTCTTTGGGTTATAGGTTTTTCTTTCTCATAAGGGCAAAGGAAAAGGCAAATGGTATGACCCCAGGGTTATATTTTCCCACACCTGAGACTAATCTGCCTGTGTCTCAGAATTTCTCTCTTGGCTTCAAGTTCTAAGTTGCTGATTCCCAGGCTCACATAGAATGTATTTACAGTAGGAAAAATTGGCGCAACAATGGAGTGACTACACAGGAAAAAGTGCTTTGGGAAATGTGACAAACAAGAAACTTTAAGGTCCTGAGGATTTGGCATGTTAATTGGACTGCCTGTTCATGAACAAATCCAACGTGGCCCCCCATCACCACTATAATGTAGCAAATATGTCCAAAGTGAGTTTTATCAACTTTGCCCTCATTACATTCTCATTGTAGAGTGGCAGCACCTGATGCCCATGACTGAACAGAATGAAACTTTCTTTCAGCTCATCTTGCAGTGCATGACTGGCAGGCTCCAAAGAACAAACAGCTTGTCAAAGGCACATAGTAGAGAAGAGTTATTCCTGTTGTGGCATTGAGGGACCAGAGAGTGAAGGGCAAAGGCCAGAGCTAGATAAACACTTCCAGGCCACACTCACAGTGACGTATCTCCTTAGAGGGACCCCACCCTCATACTGACCTCATATTCCATTCACCTCTACAAATCCCTGCCTATGAGTGTGTAAAGCTCTGCGGGAACATCTTGATAGAAACCATAACACCCCCCCCCAACCTTTAAAAGACTCATGCACATCTCTTTATGAAAAATACATTTAGTTCAGCTCAAAGGGTTGCCTAAATTTAACAATTCCAGCATTGCTGAAAAGTTGAAGTCCAAGACCCACTCTGACACTTAAGGCAAACTCTTAGCTGTGAGTCTCTGTAAAAATCAAAAATAAGTTAAATATTCCTGTCATATAATATGACAGAGTAACCATTCCCATGCCAGTGAAGACAGAGCAGGACCAGTGCATGAAGGGAGGAAGCTGGGCAGGGAAGACCCCCTTCAAGGCACTCCCCCAGTGACCCAGCTCTTCGAGCCAAGCCCTGTCTCTTAAGAGCATGTCATTTGTATTGCCTTCATGATCCAATCTCCTTCCCAAAGCCTCACCTTTAAGCACATGGGTCATTGGGGCAGACATGTAGATAGAAACCATTACAAATTTTCCTGAGTATATTTTAATGAAATTTAATGCAATAATCCCTGAACCCTCAAGACTGGACTCTCCTTCTCTAGCATTCTTATTTCACCCTGAGCCCAAGGTCTATTTTAGCAAAATTGTTAGGCCTGGAGACTTCATTCTGGAACCCACACTTCTGGCTCTGATTTGGTCTTAGAAATCTGATCAACTCCCAATAAACAAGGTCTTCACAACCCCCTTGTCAATTTTGCAAAATCTTTTATCCTTTCTGTTTTTACAAGCAAAACTGTCACTTACTCAATTTGACCAGTCTCAGATTGGAGTTAGGAGGAAAACAATCAGATCAACAAGTACGTGAGAATGAAATCTCTTTTAATCCTTTTAGAGATAATTTTCCTTAACTTACATGGAATCTTTATTCAGGGGAATTTGCAAACAATCTGAGGGACATATTTAGAGTGCCATACATGAGATTAATGAATAAATAGAACATTGAATGCTTATAAAAGTCCAGATAACAGTGTCTGGGATATCAGAAAATCCTCATATTCAATGGCTTGTTAAAATGAAATCTTTCTAATATGTGGGTAGCATTAGAATGATGATAATGTGGACTAGGAAGGAGCAGTAGGTAGGGATTGTTCTGTGCAGTAGTCATTCAAGGACCTAGGGTGACAGAGTCTCTGCCATCATCCCTGTGTGGCTTCCTAGGTTCCTCTAAGTACTGGCATCCGTTGGCAGATGGAGCAAGACAGAGGGAATCATGCATGGGAAGTTTTTATGGGGCATGGCTTCTGCTCCTCTGAAATTAAATCACAAGGAAGCTCAAAAATCGAGCCTAACTGTGTGCCCAACTTGGCAATCATCCATCCGTCATTGCTGCACTTGAGTGCATTTAAGAACAGCTCCTCTCCTTTTGTTTCTTTCTCTCCCTAGTCCTCAGAGAGGTTTGGCATTCCCTTTCCCTGTTTGAAAGTCAGTTCTCTGCCACAGAAAACCCCCTCCACCCACCTGAAGAGCAAGAATAGAATCTTGGTAGGCTCTCTTTTAACAGTTGCTAACAATTGATCCAGAATCAAATTCTTAAATTTCACAAGGATATTGTGAGAATTAATGAATTATTGTCAGTGATTAGCATCCCTTAGTTCATTGTGTTTATCCTGTGCCTTTAGAGTGTGCAGCGTGCAGGCACAGCCTTAGCCTCTGTATGAGGCAGATGGCTGATTCTCACTGCTGAGCCACGTGCAGGTAGAATATGCCTTTTAAGGCATAGAATGCACAGAACCACTTCTGAGTGTAATACCCTTTGCTAAATACCCTTTGCTATGTATTTTTAAAAATATGATTTTCTAGAAGAAAAGGTAAGATTAAAAATAATTGACATCTTTGTTAGTATGCTGGCAGTAGAATCTTTTTGCTGGGTGATCTTGGACAAGCTAATTAAGCACGTTGTGCCTCTTCTATCAGTGCTTTTAAATTGTATTATAAAAGAAGCTGATTGGGACACCATGGTAAAGTACACATGGCAGGTCCATAGGTCTGGAGTGGGGCCTGGGTTTTCTGTATGTATAAATACGTCCTCTATGATTTGGATGCTGTTCCCATGGTGCTTTGGATAACCTGACAATAGGACTCAGGAATCTGCCTCATAAGCTGCAGGTGGTTTTGACATGAAGTTTGAGAAGCTTTGCTCTGGAGCTGCTGCCCCTGACTTTGCAGGGGTTGGTGTTGATGGAATAAGTCACATAGAATGGCTCTAGGGCCCTGAGGAATGGTGTTTTATTTTGCTCAGTTTCAAAATGCAGTCCTTGGACCACTATGTCCTAGAACAGGAGACTGGGTGTGGAGGAAAGATGTGCTTCCAGGTCTTAATTCTCCAAAAGTCTGTGTTCTCATCCTACTTTCCTTATGTGGGGACCACAGGTAGCCAGAAATGACTTTAAACCAAAGCTTGGGAAGTGGATTCAGGGTGCAGTGTTCCCAGCAGTCCTTAGGTCTTGTGTCATCCAGCTGGGAACATGCCATTGCTATGCCCTTGGGATAAATAGGTGCACCTGGGCCTGAGAGGGCCCACATAGGAAGACACTCTACTTCTCACGCCAGGTCTGGTGACCCATAATGCTAATGGTGGGCCATTGCCATTCCAGTGTTAGGGTGTTAATCATGTGGAAATATCATGAGGCTTCGATTCAGGGCTTTTTGGTTGATTCCAGGGAGTTTGAACTTCCTAATACCCCTTAGATGATATGCTCTGTATCTGTGGATTGCAGAGTGGCAAGGCTGTATGTTTCACTTGGGATTTAAAGCCAGGCTATGTGTGGGTAGATCAAGGATGCTCCACTGTCACTTAACCTGTGAATAAGCTTCTTGGCCAAGCAGAATTTCAGAACCACCCTCATTACTGTGAGGTTGTGAATCTTATCCATATATAGGGTATCGACAAATCTCTCTTCCTTTGTGATATGCATCTTTAACATATCAAACACAAATGCTCGTTCTTTAAAATTGTTCCTTAACAGAAGGACAGGTGTTTACTGCTGAGTTATCAATAGAGCATTCTGAAGTCTGTCGATGTGACTTAGTTCATGTGTGAATACTCCTTATTGCTTATTATTTTGGGGGCTGAGCATCTGCAATTGACCTGGAAGGAGTTTATCTATCATTTTTGGCTTTGTCTTGCCCCAGGAATGGTACATCTGTCCTTCAGCTTACAGCTGTGGTTGACCACAAGGTCTTTTGCTGCGTGCATTGCTTCTGCTTTTCAGCATAATGAATTTTGCTTTATCCATACCCACTTGTACTAATTGCAACAGAGCAGCACATTTTGTATCCCATCTGTTTCCATGATTGATTGTCTTTTAGTTCAGGATGTCCTAGAAGGTTATTTAAACAAGAAAATCAGGTTTCAGTGTGACCTTTCAGATCATCATAGCTGTGTTTGTGTCTACTATACATAAGCATGCCTCTCTACACCTTATGGCCTCCTGAAGGACATAAGAAATGTTTACTTGAGGTTGGTCATGTGATTTCTCATTGGCGCTTGCTCTGGACAAGCTTACGTTAAACTTCGTTGCTTGTAATGTCTATGCTAGCCTGCTTATACCTCCCATAATCAGCCCTTCTGTCCATGAATCTTACGCATTTACGGACAAAATAAGAATGATTATAACAAAATGAGAATGATTATAAAGAACTTAGAAATGGTTCCCAAGAAGTTGTTGGTTATGAGAGTTGCTGATAACATGTTAAGTTGTTAAGTTCATTCTTGTCATCCATGGCAGGTATGTGCAGTAAAATCACTGAGAATTTTTTTTTTTTTTTTTTTTTTTTGCAGAACAGGGGATTGAACTCAGGCCCTTGTGCTTGCCAGGGAAGTGCTTATTCCACTCAGCCATCTCCCCGGCCCCATCACTGAGAATATTGACTTAGCAAATACTGTCTATAGGGGAAATATAAGATTCAGCTCCTGTGAAATTCTTGACATATTTGCATCAGAGGATCAACATATAACCTGACTTCTGATAGATACCTTATTTAGTCTGCATTGATTCATTAACATTGAACTCATGGCCAGTATATGTCATGCCTGAAGGAAGTTTATGTTCCACATATATATTTTCCACATCATGGCTTTCTGGGCTTATGAGAAGTGGATGGTACTGCAGTATTTTATTTGGAGGTCATTTCGAACAGTGAAACCATCAAATAACAGAATAAAGTTGGTAGAAACTATGGTATTAAAATGACCACAGAAAGGATACTTTGCAGTACGAGAACTGAAGTAAGAGGTGGATTATTACTTTTCATTTAACCTCACCTGATGTGTATCTTTGACAACTCAAATTTTTATGAGTTTGCCTGCTTATGCAGGTGACCCATGAAAATGCCATTGGTATTGGCCTGGGAGTTGGAGATTAAGTTTTCTAAGTAGGCAAATCCATGAGTAATGAAGATTTGATTGTTATATAAGCTACTCTCTAAGCTTCCTCTTGCCAGCTGGCTCTTCCTCTGTTGGTTTTGTTCTCACTTAGAAGGGCAAAGATATTTGCCACCAGCCATTGACCAGCTGCTGGCAGTATGTGTGTAGGGGCTTGTGGTTTGTATAAACAAAGGAATGTCATTGCCTCATTCACAACTTCTTATATCCAAAACCCTCTGTTCATGATCAAGCACAACAGGAACATTTGTGGAACGATGGTCGAGTTGCTTAGACCAGTGTACAGATTCCTCTGTGTCAAACTTGCAATCATTATAGGAAAGGACACACAACTGTAACATGGTAAACAGTAAATACCTAATGGATGATACATATGCGTTACAGACTTCCAAATCTATTAAATGTTCTTCTGTATTTGTCTCCCTCTAAAATCTGTGTCTGTCTCTTAGACCAAGGGGTCAGTGCTGTATCGGATTCTTTCCATTACTATAACAAGTACTTAGATAACCAACTTATGGAGAGAAAAGTTTTATTTTGGCTGACAGTTATGAGATGCCAGTCCATGACCAGGCAGGCATTTCTGGTAGGCTTCTGGTAGCAGGCCAGAACACTGTGATGGGGTTGTGTGGCAAATCATGGCTGTATAGTAAAAAAAAAGAAAAAGAAGATATCAAGGTCTCACACAAACCCCCTTTGAGGGCATGGTCCCAATCATTTAAAACTTCCCACCAAGCTCTGCCTCTTAAATCTTCTACCCCCGACAGTACTAGCAACAAGGGGCCATGTGTTATTCCACATACCAATTCTCCACAATGAGTACAATCATTATGTACTGCAAACATGTACTGCTAAAAACAGAAAGAGCCTTTGGAGGACACTCCAGGCCCACACTGTAGCAGCCAGCACCTTGCATAGAGTGGGAGCTCAATAAAGGGTATACTGAATGAACATGAATGTATCTGAACTGGGGGCTGATGACCTCATTGAGGTCAGTTTTTTAAACCCTAGTGATATATTTCCATGAGATCCATGAGATATTGATGAAGGGGAAGTTATCATTGCCAAAACAATTGATTGTGACCTCAACCTTATAAACTTAAGATTTGGTATGTTTATAAGGTTCTCCTTAAAATTTAATTATTTCAAATACTGAGGAACACTAATTTTATAGGGGGAATTTATATATCTGCCATGTATATACTACAAATAGCACTTTATTCTCCTTGTATTTCCCATCTATCTCTTTATTCATTCATCCATCCATTTTATGATCTATTTTATTTTGGGGTGCATTTCCACGGTAAATTGGTGGCATCATTATATTTCTCAATATTTTAGCATGAATAACATTAACTAGACTTCTGGTTTTTAGCGTGAGTTTTTTTATTAGTTTGAGTAACAAGTTCTTTGTCTATAAAGTTATGTGATTGCACACAAGATGTCAAATACTCCCTTGAAGGTAAATTTTTGTGTTTTTTTATTAGATGGCTATCTTAATTTAGAGAAGTTAGTATGTGGGATGAGTTAAGAATACCCATAAAGAGGAATAAGTTTGAGTCACTTATAGGAATATGGATGCACCCTGACACAATGTTGAATGAAATAAACCAAACACACAAGCTTAACTACTATGTGTATTCTCTTCTGTGAAGAAACACAAAGTATAAAGAGCAAAATTAAAGAAAGAAATAGTAACTAGGGAGATAAGACTTTTGTGAAAGTGAAGGGCAACAAGAGTTGGAATGAGGGCTAAAAAGGAGTTAAGATGTTTTATGTACATGTACCAATTCCTCACGGTGAATATAATCTTTAAGTACTGCAAACATGTACTCCTAAAGAACACAGAATTACCTCATAGTTTTGTTGTAAGGATTAAATAAGTAAGTATAAGTAACATCAACAACAACAACAACAAAACTTTTAATTTTGAACCTTGAGCTGAGAAAATTTTATGGGGATACAGGTTTTGTTTATTTTCTACTGTTATAGAATACCTAAGACTGAGTAATTTGTAAAGGACAGAAATTTATTTCTCATAGTTCTAGGTCAAGATAATGGCATCTGGTGATGACTTTCTTGCTGTGCCCTCATATGCAGAACTGAAAGGTAGGGTGGGAGGTAGAGAGAGAAGGAGGAAGAAGAGGAGGAAGGGAGAGAGACAGGGGCAGAGACAGAGCCAAAGAGACAGCGAGGGATAGAGAGATCACTGTTCCAACAGTTCCTTTCTATACTCCAGTAGTGACTGATAGGTTCTAGCATGAATATAAACTGCTAAATTATTATAACCCTGATTCAACTTGGCTCAATTCCAAAACAACAGTTTACCTTCCTGATGACTGCTTCCTCCTTCTTCACCACTCCAGCACTGGATACCTCTTCTGGGCACAAAACGAGCCCTAATCAGCTCTTTGTGTGTCACTGAACCTGCCCTTCAAACTCCATCCCTAGCAGCAGTCCATAAAATCTCAGGCTTCTATCATCTCAGGCCAGAGGATCACCCCCATCTCCTTCAGATCCTTTCCATGTCCTCAGAGTCAATAAAGACCCCCTCTCTTTCTTTTACTTCTGCTTCTCTGCTGCACAGGAAAAACCTATCAGTGACAAACCTAGGGCATGCATGCTATAGCACATAGTTATCACTGAAAGCTCTAAAAGGTTCACCATCCCTGCTTTGGTGGCTTTCATCCACCGAGAGCCCTCCTGACTTATACTTCTCCCCAGAGGCCACACCCTCTTGCAACAGGGATTGAGTCTCCAACACATGAATATATGATTTTGGGGAGACACACAGACCATACAACTCACTCACATAGGTTCCAGGGCTGACTTCATACTGCCGCTGTAAAGATGAGGATTTATAGGAGAACTCATGTGATCTGAAAAGTGTAGAATGTTTTATATATCTATATCTTTGCAGAAAGTGGGTGCTGTTCCCTGCTGTAATGCAAAAATTACAATGTTGACTGGGAGAGCTATGTAAATTAGAAAATGCATAGTAATCTAAAATAGTTTTGGCAAAGTTGGCCAAGGGGGAGAGGACAAACTTCAATTCTAGAGAATTAAGGTTCAAGTGTATCTCTAAGTGAGAGGCCTCTCTGCAGATGCATCTATCCTTGTACTTTCAATTGAAAATGAAATAAAAGCAATAGTAAAGTATATCAATAAACTCATGCTAAAGTCTGTTGTGACAAAACAATCTCAAAGTCTCATGACTTTTAGGAGCAAACCTGCCAGCCCTCCCTGTGCTTACATTCCATGTTCTCTTTTCTGGACTCAGGTTCAGCATTTTCTCCATCTAGGCCATTGCCAGCAAAGAGGCACAGGGGGAATCTTTTGACTCCAAATTTCTACTTAGAAATGACCCACATCACTTTGTTTGCATTTTATGGGCAAAAACAAGTCATATAGACAAACAGTGTTCAACAGCATGGGAATGTTTAATATTCTGCAAAAGAAAAGAGGCAGGTAAACATGTGAACAGCAGTGCACTCTTCCTTGCAGAATTAGTAGAGTGAAAAGATTTTGTTGTTGCTTAACAGGAGTGGCATTAGCGTATTTTCAAGGGAGAAAAGAACATATGCAGAAGGCAGGGATTTCCACATGATGAAGGTCCTCTGCTGCTACCTGTGCCAGAAGTAGAATTTCAGCTGGATAACATGAAGTTCTAAGTCTATGGGTTAGACAAAGAGTCGATGGTAAAGTTAATCATCTATCATATGGGACACACCTGATATAGTGATGACAAGCCTTTGAGAGTTTTTGATGATATAAACTGCCCACTCGGGCACACAAGCCATGGATGGGTTCACCACCAGGGACACAGGGCCAATTGTTAAAATGCAGAGTCTGATCAGGGTGAGGGCTGAGGCCTGCAATTCTGACTTTCTAACTTGTTCTGAGAGGATGCTGATGCTACCAGCCTGTTGACCACATGTTGACTACCATGAGTCTAAATCGCTATACTCTAAAACAAAACAGGGAAGCAAGTATTCATCAGCAAGTTATGTATGTACAAAAGGTCAACTAATGAGTCAAAAAGGAGTGAAGGTACCCAATTGGAAATGGGAAGCATTTCAAGATAGTGTTGAGAGACAGCGCAATGCAGAGAAGTGGGCCTTGACTGCAGGATGGACTTGCAAATGATGAAGGACAGAGCAGGTGGAGTCCTGATCGGTGGTGGCCAGGGAAGGTGGTGATACCCATTTTTAGCTGGGGAGGAGTTGCATCCAGTAACTTTGCTTACCATTCTGCCAGTAGTCTGTGTGTGATGGAATGTGAGGCAGAGGAAACGATGTAGTCTTCAATCACGGGCGAGACTCCAGAAATGGGCAATAAATGTTTTTCAAGCACTCGAACACGAACAGCAGTTGTCAGAATTCACATCTTGAGATGGTAACAAGTGATTCAGTACAGTTAATAAAAACCATTCCACATTTCCATTGATATGAAGTATGTTTTATTTGAGTTTTGATTGTCATAAAATCTTGCTGGTTAAATCCTGAATGAAAACTGTAACGGTGGGATTTGGCATTTGAAGATAAAATTTCAAGGTGAAATTATTCTGTTAAATTTTAGTATAGCTTTTTCAAAGACAAATTTGTGATTATTAGAGACAGCTGATATATTTTTTGTTTAATCAACTTTTTTATGATCCTGGTGGAAGTGCCCTGGCCATTATTACTAATAAGAAGCCTATCCTTGTATTTAAACATGTCTTGACTTCAGCGTTCAAGACTTATGTCACACAAACACGTGTCATTAAATTCAGATTTTTTCACTTGGTCACGATGATTTTATGGGTACATTTTAATATTTCTGAGCCTTCTTTTTTCACTTATAGACTACGCGCTGGTTTTTATTGTGCTTTAGGGTAACACTTTCCTTTTTGTTTCTTTTGAGGCCAGTGGTAGCAAGTGCTCGACTGGTGAGATAAGCCTGCAGCCCGTTAGCAGTAACACTATATTAAAGGAAATTACACCAAGTAAGGCCTCACTGAATGTAGGATATATTTTTATATTTATACTACAAACTTGAAAGCACTTTTTCATACTTTTGAACATTACGAATGAAGTGTGTATGGTTGTAATCAAAAGATGGCTGGAGAGATGGCTCAGTGGTCTAAAGCACCTACTTAGAACAAGCTTAGCAAAGCATCAGGGACCGCGGTTCAAACCCCCAGCACCACATGCCAGCCAGCCGTGCCCCCTGGTGGGCTGAGCTGGCCACGCACACTCTCTCTCTCTCTCTCTCTCTCTCTCTCTCTCTCTCTAATAAATAAATAAATAAATAAACAAAAGGTAGACTATAAGAAATGCAGAAGATATGGAGAAATTAGAATGTTTTTATACTGCTGGTGGGATTTTAATATGGTATAGTCTGGAAAACAGTTTGCTGTTTTTTTAAACTGTTAGGCAGATTTGCCATATGATCCAAAATTTCTAATTCTAGGATTGTGTAACTAAGAGAAATGAAAATATGTCCGCATATTTGAAAAAATGACCACCATAAATATTATAGGTGTGTTATTCATGGTCATTAGCCAAATAAAACAAATGTCCACCAACTGGTGAGTGAATAAGGAAGCTGTACTATAGCCACAGAATATACTAGTATTTGGCAATCAGAAGGAATGAAGTACTGATCTGTGCTACATGTGGATGAACATCACACATACTTGACGAAGTGGAAATAACCGGACACAAAAGATACAATGATGTGACTATATGGTGTTCTCAGTAAGGGCAGCCTTTACCGAGGGAGGAAGTATACTGGTGTCTGCATGGGGCTACAGATAGATAACCAAAATGGACTTGAGGTCTCTTTTTAAGATGATATAAATGTCCAAAAGTTAGATAGTTGTGATAGGTGCACAACTCTAACTTTACTAAGAATTGCTGAACTGTACACTTACAGATGAATTCCACAGAATAAAGAAAAATATTTTACTACTATTTTTAATTTAAAATTTACCACAGCAAAAGACACACTGATGTTTTAAAGAGTGAATTATGTTTGTTTCTGAAGATCTTAAGTGTATCTGTTTACTGCTGTTTTAAGATCAAGATATCTAGTGAAACACTTTTTCCCAATTTCTGAATGTGTTGGGTTCTCCAAGTTCTCAAGGATGTTTTGGCTTTCTCCATTCAATAAAGAAGTCTTCAGTTTTCAGGATAGCAAGCTTAACCCTGCAACTAATAGCCTGAAGGCACCCGCGAGGATACTATCATCTGAAAACAATAGAAAGTTCAGTCAGTAAATGCAAATCAATAATGCTGGCTGATGAGTCCACATGAGTAAAAAGAGATTTGTAAGATGGAGTGTCTTCACATTAGCCATTAAACTTCTCATTCACCAGTTCTTCATTAAATGCCTGTCTTAAAGAGAGCAATTGAATCTAAGATACCAGACGTGTTTGAATTATGGAGATCAACTGCTTCATTGCTGGCCTTGGGCTCAGGATAAAAGGAACTGAATTTAATATTCTCCTAGAAAATGATGCAAGGAGAGAGGTAATGGGCTGCACCTGGAAGATGCCATCTTAAACGGCACATCTGCCAAAAATGTGGTTATGAAGTACAAGTATATTCAAGATATGAGTTGTGTTAAATGACAGGGAGGGGCCACTCAAGCATCTGACTGAAGGAGAGAGGGGGAGGAAGGGAGGGATAGAAGGAGGGGGGAGGAAGGGAGAGAGAAACAGACAGACAGAGACAGAGACAGAGACAGACAGACAGACTGAGACTGAGACTGAGACTGAGACTGAGACTGAGACTGAGACTGAGACTGAGACTGAGACTGACTCAGAGATGGAGACAGAGACAGAGAATTTTTGGGCTTGCTTTTGGAAGATGGGAATTGTGTGAAAGGTGGTTGCAGGAACATGTAACTTCATCATAAACAGACAAATAGAAAAAGACAAAGTCTTGCATTCAAAAGTTTCTTTTTTGGGGGGATCTTATAACTGGGATGTAATCCAAACAGTTCACTAAGCAAACTGGTAGTGTACAGAGACAAAGATATGAACTCTCCTCAGACTTCTTTTGTTCATGGTAAATATGTCAAGAAGTCAACTGGAACAGAAGGAATCTTAAGTTTGCTACCTAAACAACAAACAAAATCCTACATCTCTTCTTCCTCAGTTTGTACTATAAGGGTGTCTGGAGTGGGAATCACTATGTGGAATGAAGGGTGGATGGTATTTAAAAAGTTAGAAGTTTGAGTGACTGTATTGCATCACATTTTATTTCTGGGATAGAGGAATAAAGAGACCCTCCCTAGATTTAACTAACAAATCAGAATCTCTGAATGTCTGGCCAGTCAGCAAAATGTAACAAGTCTTTCATTCCTTGACGCATAATTATATTTGAGTATGTTCTTGGGTGGTGTCATTCTTCACCCTCAGCACAAATAATACTTTGGATTGATGACTCTTTCTAACAGAGGGCTCTCCTGTGTGTTATAGCATATTTAGCAGTGTTCCTGCCTATTCTTAATGTTGGTTAGCTCCCTCCAGTTGTGACAATATACAAATCTCTAGGTATTAGGAATTCTTCCCTGGAGGGTGCAACTGGACGAAAACTAGCACCTACAATGTGACTGTTCGTAGTGGTTCATTGGCAAGCACCGTTAGTATCAGTTCAGTCAAATCTCTGAGGTGGGCATGAGCAATCTGGGATTTTGAAAGTTTAGAACCATCATCCTTACCAGACAGACAAGCAAAAAATGACTAAATTCATATATAAATAAGTAACTTGGAGCGATATGCGCCCTATACATAGGATCTGTAAGATGCAACATCTTCACTTTATCCATCAATCTTCAGAAGGAGATGGGAAGAGGATAGAGCAGTATTCTAGGGGAGAGATGCAATATTTTTTGTGCTATTGGGGATTAAACCCAGATCTTTTAATTAAGCTAAATACCTAGTCTTTCACAATTTTAAAAAAAAAATCTTAATTTGAGTTAGGGTCTTCTTAAATTGCTAAGTTGCCCAGGCTGTGCTCGAACCTGTGATCCTCCTATCTTAGCCTCCCACAGTGATGGGATTAGAGGCATACATCACCATACCTGGTGCAAAGTGTAATATTAAGTAATATAATCATGGGAGTTCTCCCTAGGAAGAAACTGAATCTATCTTGGTCAGAAACTGAATGAAGTGAAGAAGTCAAGAGCTAAAAATGTTTCAGGCATAAAGAAGAAGGAATCAAAGGAAGAGAAGGAGAAAAAGCAAAAGCTCATGAGCAACTTAGAGGACACCAAGTTAGTGTGATAGAGTAGACAAATGTGCTAGAAATATATGGAAAAGATGTGAGATCTTATGAATAAATGAATGAATAAATGAACTTGTGTACTGCATATACTGACTATGTCTGTGAGGATTCTTTAATCTTTTTCTCTTCAACTTTGTCTTCTGTACATCATGATTAATACCTGTACCCTACATGTCTGTTCTGAGAAATTAAATGTTCAAATAGTAATAAACCTTTGCAAGAACATAGTCCATACTTGTATTTCTGGGCTTTCAGTACTTAACATTTTACATTGCTTATAGTACATAATAATAATAACATATGAATTGTTTGAAAAGAAAAATTTAGACCTTTCACATCAGAGTTGCTAATCCCGACTTCCAGATGAAGACTGGAAATTGTATTTGTATCGCATTTCCCCAGGTGACGCTTGAGTACGAACAGTATCTTGAGAATCTTCATTCTGCTCATACATTTGTATGTTGTCCTCTTCTTCAGTTATCTGAAATGTCCCACCAGTGGAGTTTCCGAGCATAAAAATTAACTCCTGAAACACCAAGGCCTGCCCAGGGACGAATCAGATTTTAGAACCATAGTGGTAAACTCAGTGGATTATATTGAAGGGCTCCAACATCCTGGTGCAGCATCCTGGATTGAATATCTAGAGAAATCCTCTGAAAAAGGATTTTGGTTTGCTTAATCCAATTAGCAATTTTAAGAAATAAAAACACTTTTATATCCTTTGTATGCTAAAACTACCTCTCAAGTAGATATAGTATTTATGTCTACAGTGAGATATATGAGGTCAGTTAAAGTTTTCCAAAACAAAAGAGTCCTTGTTCTTAAGTATATAAATTTATTTTATTTTACAAAAAAACCCCAAAACCTTCTCTCTGATTTGTTGACCTGTCCATTTCATTATGGTTTGGTAATTTAATATGATAGCCTCAAACTTCTGTAACATCTATCCTCCTAAATATTTAGTATTTGGGTCTTTCAGGCCTTATAAAAACCATTTTTCAACATGTTACTCTGGTTATTTTGCTCAGACTTATTTGATGTAGGCAACTGCAAAGATTAAAGCTTATCATACCTTGAAGCTGCAATGATTTGAACTGTGAGGACTTTCTGCCTTAACTTCCCCTCTGTGAGCGCAGGAGGACAGACATGTATGAGGCAACCATGGCAAACTATCTTGAGTAAGCAATTGTGTTAGTTTGAATTCCTCCCTTTTAACACTGAAATAATGGAAGGAATGGAACAGAATGGAAGGAATGGAAGGAATGGAAGGGAAAGGTTTACATTGATTTACTTAGTACAGAAATGTCCCAGAACTGAAGAAAACATGCCTTCCCATCATTTAGTTGCTAAATTACAACTGATATTTCATGATGAAAGCCAGGACTAGAAATGAAAAAACACAAGTTTTTTATTCATTTAATTTAATTTTATCTTGCCAGCACTATAAATTAATTATAGCAATCATTAAGATTATATACAAGGACTTTAAATAGTTAAAAAGCCAAAAATATTGCTATTTACATGGACTAATTATATAATAAAAATTTCTTACTGCAGGGTTATAAAATAATTAGGTTTCATGCTTCTTATCTCTCAGATCAGAGGACAGAGACTAAAAGGTACAAATGCAAAGTTTTTAAGCGTGTTTATCTTCCAAGATTGGGTACATTATACTCATGAAATTTTTGCCCATCTAAAAGCATTTTAAAGTTACCTCTAGAATTGTTAAAACTTCAGGTTGCCCAACCAAATTTCAGTTTTTGATAAAAATTGAATATATTTTAGTACAATTATGTCCCAAATTAGACTGTTTCTATAATTAAAAAATAATGCCAAAGTAATATATGGAACTTTTGGCTCACAATGAGAACAGTCATACAAGGGAAATTTACAGCACTGAATACCCATATCAGAAAAACAAAGCAAGGTCTAATAAAAAACTTAATGTTAAACCTCAAGCCATTAGAAAAAGAAGAGAAAGTCAAGCCCAAAGCTCATATGGTAAAGAAAATTATAAAGATCAGGACAGAAATTAATTCAAAAGAGACTAAGAAAACAATAAAAAGAATCAAGAAATTGAAGAGTTGGTACTTTGAAAGATTAAATACTCTAGAAAAACTCTTGACCAACCTTATCAAAAAAGGAAAGGCTCAATTTCTTGCAACTAGGAATAAAAAGGGCGAAATCATAACAGGTCCTGCAGAAATCCAGAAGATTATTAATACCTACTTTGAAAAACTACATTCTAATAAGATGGAAAAATGAAGACAAAATAGATTCCTAGATACATATGAATTACCAAAGCTGAGTCAAGAAATACAAAAAAAATCAAAATAAACCAACATTAGTCAATGAAGCTGAAGATTAATTAAAAACCTATCAGCCAAGAAAAGCTCAGGCCCTGACAGATTTACTACTGAATGCTCCAGTATATCTCAAATGTTTCACAGAATGTATGCATATAATAAAAATGTATTTCTGTTTATCAGGAATTGAAATTTAACTCAGTTCTTATATTTTTATTGCTAATTCTGGAAACTCTCATTACCTCTATTTGGATTAATACTATTTGAAATTTAGCAATATTTGGCTGTGGTCATTCAACTTCAACATAAAGAGAATCTTTGATGCAAATTATTTATTTTTTTTCTACTGAAATGAAATTAAGGAAACAATTATGTTCTTAGAATTAAAGATAATTTAGAATCTAGGTGTGTGTGTGTGTGTGTGTGTGCGCGTGCGCGTGTGTGTGTGTGTATGTGTTTTGAAGAAATATTCAGGATAGAAGCTATTGTCTCATTTCCTTAAAATGGTGGTGGTAATAATTAAGTATTTTTTAGCAGACCCTAGAATTTATTTTACTATGTAAGAGAAATGATAGAACCAAAAAGATACAACCTGTTTCCTCCTTTTAAATCATTATGAAACTTCACTAAGAAGAGCTTATCCAAGGCCTCTGGGGTTCCCTTTGCTTCTCAGTCAGGGTGAAAGACTCAGATTTTAATCCCAAGGAGCATTGTCAGGGTTGCTGAGTGGACAGAGGTATTTTCCAGCCCCCACCTGTGTGGTGGTTGGGAACTTGGTCTACAGCAGGCAGGCCTATCCTTGAGCTGGACCAGGGCCTACTGTGGGTCTCTGCCTCCTTTGTCCTGCACCTGGCCTACTTCGTCCCACAGTAGCTCCCCTGTGGTAGGAGGCTCGCCCTCTGCTGGGCTGCACAATCCTAGGTAGGCTTCCTGCACCAAGGACCACCCCAGAGCACTTACCCAGAACTGAGTGACTGAAGAGTGGCCTATCTGTTGTGTCTGTAGTGGAGGGGAAAGGGGAACCTGGAAAGCCAGTTTCTGTGACCCCACCTGGAGGGAAGGTCACTCGCACCCTGTGGGGATTGAGGAATCACCACGTCAGCTTCTGAGCCCAGGGCCTGCCTGAGCCATGTTTTCTGTAACACTAGGATATAGTGTTTAAGACAGTTCTATAGTTCTAAGAATATTTCCTCCAAAAAAGTTTCCAAGAGGTTATTTTGTTCCGAAAATAAAGCAATAAGTCACTTTCTGTGGAGGAATTAAAGAAGATTATAGCCAATCTTAATTTGCTATTGGGTCAAAGGTCCATCCTAGTGAGATAGGCACCATTATAACTCACCTTTTTCATGTGTGTGAATCTTCTGCATACTAAAATATCTCATCAGTACATAGACTATTTTATCTTTAGTGAAGTTCAGCACAAAGACAATTTCATTTCATTGTGGCTCTTCTTCCCTGTTAAGGGTCGCACTTTCAATGACATTCCAGTTTGGTTAAGTTTAGTAAAGGTGTGTGGAGCCTCCTCATTTTGAGATGGTAGACATGTCATTCCATGAAAAGGTATTAAGAATCAGTCAAAGACTGAATGAATCATCAACTACTTGTTTTCTCTGCACAATGATGCCTAAGACTGTTAATTGCTGTTACAGGAACCTGTTCATCATCAGAGTCACTGATCCTGCTCATCTAGAGAAGTGTTCTTGGGATCTACAGACAGGAGGTACATTCAGATTTCATCCCTTTAAGCTCTTTATTGTTTCTATTAGAAGCCAAGTTCAGCGCTTCTTTTGTAATAAGTTCTGTATGGTTTAGGGAAATTTTACTCCAGTTAAACAGTTTGATCTGTGACAGCAATCTTGTGCCAAGAAGACCTTAAAGACAAGAACTGAGTTGATGTCCTGCTAGTATCAAAATATTTAAAATAAGGTGACTCCCCCTGGGAGGGTCTTGCTCGAGGGTCTCACTTCTGTATTAAGAAGGGGCGAAATCTGGGTATGAGAAATTGAAGATAGATTTGGAAAAGACTTTTGTCTTAGAGCTACGTGATGAAATATGAACTGTATTACAACTCTTGTGTGGTTATAAAAAACAGTTGACTATTAGCATGACTTCAGGCACTATGTTACTGTACTTACCTGGAAGTTAGGTACCATATTCTAAGCAATTCTAAGCTTAGAGGATTTGGGTCTCAAGCCATTTTATTCTGTCCATTTTGAATATGGTGATCTTTATGAGCATGTTCTCCAAAATCGTACAGTCGATCAGTGTGTGAGTATGCTGTTCTTGGTTATTAAAATTTCCTAGGAAGTATGTAAAGATTATGTTCTGAAGCATAGTTTTATGTATTTCATACTGTAGTTGGCGAACGGAGGGTGCAACTCTTTCAGTATATAGGCAGTTATGTTTTTCAAGCTGTAGAAGTTATTCACTTCTGCTGTGTAGCAGTGGAGCAGGCCTAGGTTGTATGTGAAAGCGTGTGGCATCATCCATTTACTCATACTTACTGATGTTTGATTCTTTTCACATATTGTAAAAAAATTCCCATAGTTCAAAGGCTTGGAAAGAAACAACAATACAGGTAAAAGGCTGGCTTTGGTTTGCAACTTGGAGTTGACAGACCCTTGCCAATAAAGCAAGCAAAGTTCCGCCAATCTCCACTTGGTTTGTACTCATTGATGTTGCAGAGGTCTTGGTTAATGCTTGTGTTGTATTAGCAATTTGTTAAAGAGAACTTGAGTCAGATCTGGAGTGTCAGTCCATGTCTTCTTGGGTCAGACATCTTCTCTTCAACTCTACACTGAGGGACTGAGAAGGAGTGTCACAATACCAAGACATTGATGGAACTGGGGATGTGGTCCAAGGACGAAGCATTTGCAACTGAGCAATTCTGCCTCTGCAGGCAGGGCTCTTCCAGTCTCTTCTGCTTCTTCTTTTTCTTTTTCTTTTCCTTTTTTTTTTTTTTTTTTTCGGACCCAGGGATCGAACTCAGGCCCTGCCATCTTCCCGGCCCCCTCTTCTGCTTTCTCAAGCTTCTTTAGTCCCTAAACCAGTTATTAGGACATGAAGGAGTTGTCAGCATGGCTGAAGCTTTTCAGTAGGCCATCCAGTAGAAGGTTTCTTTACATTTGATTTTATTGCTTTTGTGTGATTATAGGTGTTACGGTTTGTATCTAGATGTCTCCTCCAAGCCCCATGCAGTCATGGGGGTGGGATTTTACACTCTGTATCTAGAGTTTGTGATTGATACATGATTCAACACTAGGATTAAGAGTGGTGGGACTTGGGTAGGTGATAGCTGAATCAGTTCTCTAATTGGATTGGCGCTGCCATAATCTTGGTAGACTAGACAAAGTATAAGTGACAGAAAGATGCTTGGCTCTTCTCTCCATTGTTGCTTTTTGCTGTCTTCCACTGCTGTAAACTGTTGCCCCTCTGCTGTACATCTCCCTGCCATAAAGCCGGCTGATTTTAGACTGGCACCTCTTCAAAATGAGCTAAATAAACCTTTTCTCCTTTAGCTTTGGGTGTTGGGTATTTTGTCTCAGCAATGAGAGAAAAGTAACTAAGACAAAATGGGTTCATTTAAAACACTTGGCAAGGATTTTTTTTCCATAATTTTATTGAGAAACAAATAGCAATGAAACAGTTTCAAACAAAATTGCTAGGACAGTTTCAATAATTAACACATTGCATACATTCTTCCTAGTGGTTAATTGCTGTACAAGATGCGGACTTGATATCCTATTTACAAACACCATTAGAACGAATCCCTCTATTCATTAAGAGAATGTAACTATATATCAATCCTAACCACTTTGAATACACAGATACAAAATGGACATTCATCTATATCCCCTTTT
>NW_004524635.1:4989406-5002693 GCF_000260255.1 Octodon degus
TAAACATTAAAGCAGAGACACTAAATCTCTGGAAGAGAAAGTTGATGGAACTCTTGAAGACATAGGGGTAGGCAAAGAGTTCATGGAGAGAAATCAAATTGCACGGGAAACAGTTGAAAGAATTAACAGCTGGAACCTGCTCTTACTGAGTTTTTTCATGTCAAAAGAAATTACCAACAAAGTGAAAAGGCAACCCACAAATTTGGAAAAGATCCTGACAAATAAGTACTTAGGCAAGCATTATTTGCCCATAGGCATCTCCTTTTTTTGGGAGGGGGGATCTCAAGTACAGGAGATAAATACACCCATGTACTGCTCCCTGCATCTCATTCCCTACATACACCTAAAACAAACAAACAAACAAATAAGTCAAAATATTATAATTAGAAAAAAATCACTTTCAGAATAGATCATTACAAGTAATCCTTGAATAGAAAAAGGATTACTTTTTTATCTCAGGTTAATTGTATGGCTAACTCGTGTTCACTAATAATGCTCTGTGTGACCCAAGATAAGTTAGTTCACCACTCTGTGCCTGAGTTGTTTTAGTGAAGAGTAGTACTTGGGCTGTGTGAACTCAAGGGGATTCTTGTGTGCTCCTGACCTACCAAGGGAAAGTGTTGTATTAGATGAAAGAGAGTAAGTGAACTTAAAAATCACCAAGTGGAAGAGCATAGGTTTCTCAAATGGTATTGCAGATTAAACTGGGTTCCTTCCAAGTCCCTAAATTGCATTTTTGACCCCCACTGTCCCTTAAAATATAACCTCATTTTGAGATAGAACTATTGAGATAATTAAGGTTAAATGAGGTCATAGAGGTGGAGTAGAATTCATTTGACAGCATTGGAAGACAGGACTTTCGAAAAGGTGATCAAATTAAACTGAAGCCAGTAGGGTAGAGCCCAAAAATCCAGGGAGACTGCTGTTTTCTAAGGAGAGAGAGACACTGAGGATGGGCATGCAGAGTAGGCTGGCTGTAATCCATGGAGAGAGGCCTGATTTGAAGTGAACCCCACAGATACTTTGACGTTGGACTTTCAGCTTCCAGAACTGTGAAAAATTCTGAGGAAGTCACCTAGCTCTGTTATTTGATTATATCTGTCTTAGCAAACCAATGTACATCCCTTAATATAATAATATGTGTAGGAGGAACTATCCCTGTACTGAGATTGTGGAGCGGAAGTAGCTACAGGCACATAACTTCTCTCCACTCTGCCCTACCCAACCCATAGGCAGGAGAGCCTGGGGGTTTGATTTAGAAAGCAGAGGTGATTAATTATGTGATCTTCCTGCCATCTCCTGCAGACAGTAGTCAGTGTTATGATATGAACAAAATCACAATCATAATCTGTTATACATGTATTTATCATATGTGTCTTAGCAAGTAGTCCTATTACCTCTGGCAGATATTTATTTCATGCCTTTATTGATATGAAGAAGCAGTTCCAAAAGTTTTATCAAGACTGTAATGGAAGCACATAAGCATTCCAAGATTTTTGCCATTAAACTTCATGGATGAACCAACCAAGTTAACTAGACACAGATGCTTTGTTTATAACTGGAGGAATTCATGTGAGGTTCATGATGATATTTCCCTGTCTATAAAATGTTGATGGTTAAACAGTAATACTGTGTGAAGCACTTGGAGCTTCTGTCTTGAGAAGCAGCTCTTAAGTGTAATGGTTTAATGGTCATTTAGCACAATGGGCCTTCTGAGTATAATATCATTTGCCTGCCAGTTAAAATGAATACTTCTCTGTGGGAAGTCAAAGATCATGTCAGCATAACCTGGGTTAGGTGAAGGAGAGAGTGGAGAAGTGAATGCCAAAATAGAGAATGGGGAATAAAATGTTTTAGGCCTAGGCTGTGCATAAATACAGGGCAATTAGAGACAACTAATTTTCACCAGTTAGGAAAAATAGACTGCATTTGTGACAAACTGTACTTTTCATTTTAAAGCAATACTGTTTTATTTTTAATTTTCTCCTATTTCTAACCTGTTTTTCTCATTTGATTTGATAACTTTGTCTGCTATTTCATTGATACATTTAAACAAAGAAAATAAGGAAGCTCAATCTGCATACCCTGAAACTTCTTTATCTGTGTTTCCATTCTATGTGAAGCCATTAGGGGGACAGTGGATGGGTCTCCTCATGTTTGAAATTGGTCCCCTCCTGAGGCCTTTGGTGCTGCCTATCTTAATTCCATTGTGACCTCAAGTCCTTGGGATATCCCCTTCAACTATGTTCTATTTGCTTTTGTTTATGGATTTCTTTTTCCTAAGCATAGAAATATAGACCAGTTTTAGTTGTATGTCTGTCCTTCTTTCACTGCCCTTACTTTGAAATTAACCTCACAAAATATAAAATAAAATAGGGCCAGCAAAATAGCTCATTGGATTGCAAGCAGGTGCAGAGGCCGAGGGGTTTGATCCCTCAGCCTGCTGTGCTGGCCCTGTCCCCAGAGCGTGCTGAGATAGCAATTGAGACTGGGCATGGTGACATGCGCATCAAATCCCAGCTCTTGGGAGGCTGTAAACAGGCAGATCACTATGAGTCTGATTTAGTAGTAAGATTCTGAACACCCTGTAGACCCTTCCCTAAAATACAAAAATAAATAAATGAAATGAAATGAAACTAACCTCACCCAGGCACTTAACTGTATGAACATTCACAGTGTGCAGTGCCATCCTGTAGGCCATCACCATGCCCACTATTGAATCCTTAGGATTCTGCAGGGACTGGAAAGATTCACACTTTCCTCCACATGCATTATCTATGCATGTGTTTCATCCAGTTAAATTTAGATATGGGTCCTAATAGAAGGCTGGGAACGATGCTATTAAAATCATGAATTATTTTACTTTGTGTCAAGGTACTTATAATATTAAATAAATCGAATCCTCATAATGGTCTAGTGTGTTAAGATCGTTTCGGATCCCCATTTTCCATTAGGTGCACCCTTCATCCTTGCCGGTGTCTGCTGGATCCTCTCAGCTCTTCATTCTTGATGTCTTCCTTCCTTTGCTAAGCGCTGTGGGTGGTCATCTGGCTCTTTCCCCGGCTGGCTTTTTCACTCATGTGCCATATGTTCCATGGGCAGCATTGCTTGGCTGCACTTTTAGAATAAGCATCTTGCCCTACCGATACCCTGCAACTCATTTTCAGCCCTGTTGTTTGATTCAAGTTCCAGATATTCAACAGAAAATTGCCTATTTCTAGTTCAAATTTGCTATCCCAAACACAAGCTTATTTTAACCTCTAAGCTTGTGACTTCTTTATTGCTAATCTCAGGTTCTGGGATCAGCATTCTCCAGCAGGGGTCCATTAACTATGGTCTGTATGCCCAGTCTGGCTTCCATCTATTTTTGTAAGTGAAGACTTTTGGAATATATCCAGGTCCATTTTTTTTTTATGTGTTCTAAAAGAAGATACTCAATGACTTACAAAGCCTAAAATACTGAATCTTTAAAGAAAAAAAAAATGCAAACCCATGTCCCAGAGCATCAGAATCATCTGGCGACCTTGTGAAAAGATGGATTACTGGGTATTACTGGGTATTTCCAGAGTTTTTGAGTCAGAAATATGAGTGTGCATTTCTAATAGGTTTCTAGATAATACTGGTCTAATAACTACACTTTGAAAAGGCTAATAACAGCGTTGATGGTCATGCTGATATTCATTTGTATCTCACTAATAGAGATGTAGTCTCTCCTTCATTAAAGTCTGTCCTCAAAAATATACATCTTTGTACAACATGACAAGTTCTCAGTGTCTCCTGTTATCTACGTCTGTGTTTCATCCAGCTGAATGTAGATATGGGTCCTAATAGAAGATTGGGAACCGTGCTATTGAAAGCATGAATTATTTTACTTTGTGTCAAGGTACTTATAATAAGTAAATTGAATCCTCATGATGATCTAGTGTGTTGAGATGGTTTTGGATCCCCGTTTTCCAGATGAGCCAACAATTTCAATCATGATGTCACATAGCAGGAAGGTAATGAAATCAGGATTTGATCCAGGAAGTCTGGCTCCAGAAACCACAATAGAAGGAGCCTCTCATTGCATTTTTTTCTCCTCTGTCCCATACTGATGGTGTTACCTTATTACAACATTATAATATGTATAAATGTAAATAAACTTAAATATAGCCTCCTATGCTCATTTTACCTGAGTAACTACAAAACTGGGCCAAAGTGAATACAAACAAAAGCATAATATCTCTAAGTCAATATAAAATTAATGTAAGATGTCACTGCTGCTTTTGTGATTAGTAGATTGTCTCGAGGCATCAGGGGCTATTTGTTTGCCACAGTGAGGATCTCATACTGCCTGAAGGATGTCCTGTCTGGCACTACCTTTTTTTTTCAAGTTCTTGTGAAGCTTTCATTTTAATGCCATTCCATGATATTTGGCTCAAACGTGGCACACAAACATTAAATTTACCTTTTCCTCATTAAATTGTTTTCAGATAATGCAGTTGTCCCCACACCATTGAAAAAAATTGGTCTGGCTCCCACTGGGAAACTGGATTTTAAGTTAAGCTCTGGTTATTGGTAGATCCCAATCTGAGCAGAGACAGCCCCCAGGATCTGCCCTGATGCTTAGGTTGGATTTCAAGCCCTTTACACCCTGCCCTGCCCTTCACCCCACGCCTCATCATATCTCTTATCCCTATCTAAAAATACTAGGCTGCTAGAAAATCAACTCATCACACAGTCTTACTCCTCCAGATCTTTGGTCAGACTCTTCCTCTGCATGATGAGCATCCTCTGTACTAACTGTGATTCCTCCTTTTAAATCCTACTCTAGCACAGACCTCATAAACCACTACATAAATGTTTATAGGGAAGTAAGTGAGTGACTCATTGTAACCCAAGGCATGGAACTCTATTTCCTTTCATGCACCAGGGCTCAAGAAAAATTCTAACATGCTGTGCAGTATGGGTTAATAGACAGGCTTTGTGAAGGAAGAAAAAAGGTTTGTAATTATCTGTGCACCTCACAGTGTGTACATGTGTTTGTCTTCCAAACACAGCGTTGTTGTTGCTTTTCCCCTTTATCACTCTGCTTTTTCCCAGGAAAGTTGAGGGAGCAACATTCTCAGGGGAAGAACGGTCAGCTTGTCATCAGCCCAGCTGAAGTTTGGATCTGTAAGCAGTTATTCGTTCCATGGAAAGTAGACATTAGGTATGGGCTTCTAACCTATCAGAAGGAGAAACTGACTAGCTGTCAAAGCAACACACAATGGGACCTTAGGGTCATTTCCAGATGTGCCTGCTCCCACTTCTCTTCTGTTCAAGTCCTGCCAGAGTATCAGGAGTCCATTAAATTGAAAGCCCACTTTTGGAAATTCTTTTAAGAAAACCTACAAAATAACATAAGGGAATGGATGGTGTTAAAAAAAAATGTCTGCTTACCACCTCTGAGATTAGGTTACCAACAGCAAATTTACAGTGATTCCCCGTCAACATAAAGTATTACTGTGAGATAATAGGCAGCCATGAGAGTGGTCAGGGTTAAAAATCATTTGTCCCTCACTGGGGAAATGCCATTCTGCTTCTTTGTGTGGGTTGTAAAGAAGACTGGTTTTGTATTTTATTTGTAATAACTGAAATCACAGCAACGTTGCTGGGCCGTGTTTATACATTTCGGTTTTGGCGATGCCAATTTAATAAAACAGTGTAAAATACATGTGTTCCGTGTATTAGTCTCTTTAAAATATCTTACTCTCTGGTTATAGAAAAAGTTAGTTTTTCCTTTTTAAATGAAGTATTTTGTGTTTATTTTATTTATTTACTTATTGGTGGCACCATGGATCAAACTCAGGACCTTGCTCTTACCAGCAAGCACTTATTCTACTGAGCTATCTCCCTGGCCCCAGTAGTTGGTTTTTGTACATGACAAAAATAAAAAAAACATTTCTAAAACAGTTCTAGAACAAATGATGCCACACTTGCTGCTTAATCTATTTACATACTTTACCAAAGTCTTTTCAAAAGTGAATCATTATCAAGATACTCCATATATTAACTCCATCTGTGGCTATTTTCTATGCCTGTGAAGCAAGAAATCAATGTTCTTCATATTTCCCTTTTGTCCAAAACACTGAACAATTCTTATTAAAGTACTGGTCATTCTTAATAAATCCTAGCCTAGGATTTTATTTTGATGTTTTGAGCTGAATGGAAATTAGTTGAACTCACTAACAGAAAGTAAAGTTTGTGTATGTAAATTTTTCAGAATACTGTGTCTGAAATTGTTGGTTTATCAATCTGGTCAACTTTGGCATTCATACACAAGATTTCCACATTTTAATAAAAACATCAAAAAGAAAATGTAATCAGTACATTTTTACAGCTTAAATTGTGGTTCTCACCTAATTATAAAATTTGCTTGCATTAAATCAACTTATGCTTCATGATCCTTAGAAAGTTTAGTCCAACACTTATTTTCTATTGATCAAAGAGCTTGATGCTGACAATGACAAAAATTGAAAAAAAAAAAAAAACTAATGGAGAAAATGAATCCCTCATAACCTTCTTAGCTTTTCAAAGATGCACATACACATTAACTTACTCCATCCCTCAAATTACAATTGTATTGTAAAGTGACAGATCTATATGCAAAAGCATGTCTTCTGTTATTAAGTATTCTTGACATGTTATTTCTAAATGTCCACATAACTCATGACATATAGAAGTTTTACAGAATATAAAACCATTCTTTTGTTTCGTTTTGTTTTTGTACTGGGAAAAAAAAAAAACTCAGAACCTTGCGCTTGCTAGGCAGGCACTGTGCCTCAGAACTACATCCCCAGCCCCCAAACCACATTCTACTGATAGGCATTAAAACCATTGTAAGGACTGGGAGATAGCTTAGTAGAATAAGCGCTTGCCTGGAAAGCACAAGGGCCTGAGTTCAATCCCTGGTTCTGAAAAAAAAAAAAAAAAAATTGGAATTTTTGTGTTGAAAAATAAGGAGTAAATGTAATTAGATTTGTGTTTCTCTCTTGCTAGTAAAGACTCTCGTTCTCCTGAATGTTGTATTACTCTTTCTGTCATGTCTGCGGTATGAGAACTGAAACAATATTCTTTGTAGATGAGTATTGAGCTTTATTTTTTCATACTTGGTGTGGAAAATGTTTTGGTTTAAGTTTGCACTCACTTGATTTTTCTGTGTGATTTTGCATAACTAAACATTCAGGGGAATTTGTGTTTCATCTTTTTAAATACATTTGTAATAGTTATCTCTTGATTTTCAGAAGTTATTTGTATATCTTAAAACCAATTTCTTCCCTCCATCCCTACCTCACTGCATTTCTTCCTCCCTCCCTCCTTCCCTTCCTTCTTTCCTTCCTTCCTTCCATTCTTTTTTTGTACTGGGAATTAAACTCAGATCCTTGTACTTGCCAGGCAGGCGCTGTGCCACTGAGCTCTATCCCTGGTGAAATCAATTTCTTATTAACAGCACATTTGCAAATATCTTCTTCCACTTTGAAGCATCTTGCTTACTATCTTTATGTTATCTTTTTCTGAACACAGCCTATTATTTTTAAGGTTTTCTACTTCTCTTAAATCATTCTAAAATATGTAATAAACATCTTCAGTTTCTGCCTTCTAGATTGTTAATTTATAATGAATTTTTATATCTGAAATGAGTCAAGAATGTTTTCAACTAATTTGGAAATCAAATGTTTCAACCCTGTGTCACAGTCTACCCTATTTCACTGTCCTAAGTCAATTTCTATCCAGTTGGGCAGCTAGATTGTCTTATTGTCTATAAGTTTGCTTTATATCAGTACTACTTTGTATAATTAGTGGTCCTTTATACTGGGTCTTGATATCTGATAAGGCAGGGCTCTTGCTGTGTACTTTTTCAGGAAGAGTCCAGAGTCTCCCCCTCTAATAATCTTCACCATCAATTTATAATTTCATAAAAAATTACATAAGGCTTTGACTAGGTTAGTTTTGTATATGTAATATGTAATTAATTCATAATATTGATCTTGTTAATCCATGAATGTGATATTGGTTTCATCTCACTTCTCAATGTATTTAAAATAACTTTTTGTATCCTTCTATGTGAAAAATCTTAACTTTTGCTTGACTTTTTAATTACAATAAATGAAAGCTTTTGAATACTTTATTTTCTGTTTGGTCACTGCACATAAATACAATTAGTTTTATGTCCACATGTCCACAAAACTTTACAAATGGATGTCAATGCTAGTAATTGTAGCTTCTTCAGGATAATACTGCTTGTAATTGTTTTTCTCCTTTTTCTGTCAGGCTTCCCCGTGTGCATGTACGTGTAGGGGCATGGATAAGTGTGTCTTCCTATACTTGTACTTTCATATATTTGCTCCACTTTTTTCAGACAGGTCCTAGTACCTTGTATCAGGAATCAGTACATTTTCTTTAAGGGTGGAAGAGGACAGCTTTCTGCTCTGTAGATGATGTAGTCCCTGGCAATTCTGCAATCCTAGCAAGAAAGTCATAGCATAGACACATGGAAGCAAACTCAGGAGGCTTAGGTGGTTATGTTGTTGTAATTGAATTTTATGTAAAAAATAGGTACCAAGACAGAATTGTCCCATAAGCCATCATTTATTGAGTCTAATTTTAGTAAGTATAGTTGTCTTTTTTTATTTTTGTATTTTAGGGAAGGGTCTACAGGGTGTTCAGGGTCTCACTACTAGACCAGACTCATAGTGATTGGCCTGTTTACAGCCTCTCAAGAGCTGGAATTGCAGGTGCACATCACCTGGCCCAGTCTCAACTGCCATCTCATTGCACCCCCCAGGGGGTGGCATGACAGGCCCGAGAGTCAAACCCCCAGCCCCTGCACTTGCCTGTAGGAGCTTTTATCCTCTAAGCTATTTGACTGACCCTTAGTATGGCTGTCTTGTGATTGGGAGTGTCTCTTGCATAAATGATTAGCTTAAAATTGGGCCTGGAATTTTCTTTGCAGAAATATGCTTTAATCAATATCTTTTGTAGCTTTGGCATTCCATTCCTCATATAACTTTATTTATATTTAAATTATTCTTAGTTATTTCTTTAATCTCTGTATACCTGTCTGTACCTCTGGTTGTCTCTTCTTTTTTAAACATTATATATTTTTCTTCTTTTTCTTTTTCAGTTATTCTTTCTGAGATTTTTGCTATACTTTTTGTCTTTTAAAATGGCAGGATCTGTACAGGTTATTTTTCTAAGTCATCAATTTCTGTTCTTGTTTTTATATATTCTTTTGGTCTATCCACCTTTCCTAGATAATCAGCTAATTATTTATCAGTCTTTTTCTCCCTAGTATGTAGAGTTATACATATTCCTCTGACAAGTAACTTTGTTTCATTCCATGTACTTTGGGATGTGGCATTGCCACTGTTATTTAGCCCTGTACTATATCCATTCTGATATCTTCCCTGACAATTGGGATAGATACGTTTTAAAATATTTAAGTATGGTTTTAAGTTTTCTGACACTGGGATTTAAAGGTAAATGCCAAAGTAAAATTCCCAATCTTTCTAAGATTTTTTGGACAGGATCTCATTAAATTGCCTAGTTTGGCATTGAACTTCTGGTCCTCCTCTCATCTTGTCTAGTGACAGGAATTACAGTGTGTGCTACCCCACCCACTTTACATTTTTGTTGCTACTTAGCCTAATTATATTTTCATCAGAGAATAGAATTGTATGATCTTCTTGACTTTTTTTAAAGGAGGTGAAACTTGGTTTGTGATCCAGCATGTAGCTGTTTTAGTTATAAATATCTATTTGTGTGAAAGTATGTGTTTTGTGCTAAAAATGTTCAAGAAATCAAGTCTATAGATTGTATTACCCATTACTGATTGTTTTCTACTACTGACCTGTAAACTATGAAGAAATATTTGTTAGAACTTTCCCGAACAATGATAATTTAAAATTCTTTTTTATTCTGTGGTAATTCATTTTAAGTATTTAAAAGGGTCCTGTTCATAGGGACATGTACTTCACAGTTTGTATTAGCTTCTTGGTAGCTAATATTGACTCTTAATATTGTGCTGTGATTCTTTCAATTGCTAATAATACTTATTTTCATGAAGTCCATTAATAAAACTGTGTGTGTGTGTTTATAATTTTTGTTCTAAGGAAATAGCCATTGACCACAGAAGTGCACACCAAGGGAGAAAGCTTTATTAGCAAATGGCCATACTTTCCAAGCCAAAGACTTCAACAGGTGTGCTCATTGCGCTGTCTGTAGACCAACTAGGGGGACTTGGATGTCAGATACATAAGTGTATCAACTGTAAACTCTTGGTGCACAGGAAATCCCACAAGCTTGTCACAGTTCAGTGTGGGCAGCATTCTTTGCAGCATAATCCTATGATGCCAGGGGATCGATTATCCAGGCCTTTGGACCCTTCCAAGGCCTGTTTTTTTGTTCTAGAATGGTGGAAATCTAATGTCTTATAGGCAACAAAGGTACTGTCTGAATAGTAGGCCAGATTTTACTCTGTAGATCAGTTTAGCATTAAGTTATCTTTATGATAGAGGGATACTTTATATAAATTTGAAATTGGATAATTGGACCGAAAAGGGCACATTAAATTCAGAGACTATTGCATGTGTAAAGAAGAACTACAGTCATGAGATACAATTGGCACTTTCTGTGATACCTTTAATTACCTTGCATCACATTTTTTCTTCTTTTCTTTTCTTTGATTTGGTAATCAAACTCTCAACCTTGTGCTTGCCAGGCAGGTGATATGCTGCTGAGTTATATACCTGGACCTTGCTCCACAAATTTTAAAAGATTGTGGTTTCAGTGTTGACTGATGGACTCTCAGAGTACTAATGTTAGAGATGGTAGTTGGAGTCTCTATTTTATATTGTTGAGAGTTCTGTAAATGCTGACTGACTCTCAATTGATTATCTCTTACAAGTTACTTTGGGAAGAAAATTTCACATTCCACATTTTCTTCATGTAAAATCTGCAAGTGTCCTGGGGAGATTTCTGAACAAGGACCATAAAGTACGGTTGCATGCTTATCCTCAAACAAGAGGTCCTGATGTTCAAAAGCAGCCATTCTTTCAAAGTATTGATAGGGACATGATGGAGCAGAAGCAGGTGGACCCTCCCTTTAAGTCAAGTATTTCTGGGGAGTTGGGTTTGGAGAACTTTGATCCTCAGTTTACTAAGGAACCTGTCCAACTCATCCCAGATGATAATGACAATGTGAGGAGCATGATGGATATGAATTTACATGATTAGAATATGTCATTCCTCTTTTGATGTCTGCAGAAGTATGTGTCTGATCCTAATTTTCCAACTATGCATTCTGTTTATGTTGCCTTGAAATGCAAGGACTAACTTATTACAAGCCTGGATAAAATTAACCATTTCACATTTGCAAAATGATTCAATAACATCCATGATGGCCATACTCCCAAAATTGCTGTACAGATTTAATGCAATCCCTATCAAACTACCATCAACATACCTCACAGACTTAGAGAAATCATTCTTAAAATTTATTTGGAACCAGAAAAGATCTAGAATAACAAAGTCAATTCTGGGTAACAAAGACAAGGCAGGAGGCATTACAATTCCTGATTTGAAATTATACTACAAAGCTACTGTGATAAAATCAACATGATACTGGCAACAAAACAAACCTGAGGATAAATGGAATACATTAGAAGATGCAAAGGCCTCTACGAACACACTAAGTTACCAGATCTTCAACAAAGGGGCCAAACAAGCTTACTGGAAGAAAGATAGCCTCTTTAACAAATGGTGATGGAAAAACTGGCTCTCTACATGCCAAAAAAAATTTGACCCAGGTCTATCACCGTACACTAAGCTAACATCAAAGTGGATTAAAGATCTAAACATTAAAACAGAAACACTAAATTTCCTGGAAGAGAAAGAAGGAGGAACTTTTGAAGATATAGGGGTAGGCAAAGAGTTCACGAACAAAAGTCAAATTGCATGTGTAATACTTGAAAGAATTAACAACTGGGACCTCCTCTTATTGAGAAGTTTTTGCATGTCAAAAGAAATTACCAACAAAGTGAAAAGACAACCCACAAATTTCGAAAAAATCTTGACTGATAAACACTCAGACATAAGTGCTTATCAAGCTCTCTAGAATTTACAAAGAACTAAAATACATTAGGGCCCCAAAATTTAAAGACCCAATCCAAAAATGGACATCTAAGATGAACACACACTTCTCAGAGGAAGAAATTAAAGAAGCGAATAAATATATGAAAAAATACTCCACATCACTAGCCATCTGTGAAATGCAAATTAAAACAACACTGAGATACCATCTCACCCCACAAAGAATGGCTATCATAAAGAAATCAACCAACAACAAATGTTGGAGAGGCTGTGGGGAAAAAGGAACCCTTCTGCACTGCTGGTGGGAATGTAGACTGGTGCAATCATTATGGAAAACAGTGTGGAGACTCCTTTAAAAAACTAGGACTGCAAATCCCATTCAAACTAGCAAACCCCCCCTACAGGAAATTTTCCTGGAGGAACTGAAAACATCATATCATAGTGATATATGTGTACCTATATTTATAGCAGCACAATTTGTAATAGTCAAATCTTGGAAACAACCAAGATGCCCATCACCTGAGGAATGGATAAAAAACATGTGATATTTTTGTAGAATGCAGTATTACTCAACTATAAAGAATGATAAACTTGAAGCACTTATATTTAAGTAGATGCCACTTGAAGATTTATTCATAAGTGAAATAAACCAAACCCACATGTGTAAATATCATATAGTCTCTCTAGTATAAGAACTCAAAAGAAGAAATACAAATAGAAAGCTATAGCACAATTAAAAGGAAAGCAAGAACTTAAGGATTGGACAATGAGAGGGCAAGCAAAAAAGCTGGGGAAAATGACAGGGGCAAAGCCATACATTTATATGGACAAGATGGGTAAGATAATGATCCTGAGAAACATCAGCAGGTTTTTGAAACTAGCAGTTAATTGGTAGGATTCTCACCCTGACTAACTATATATGCTGATACTTGTGAACTAAGCAACGGCATTGAAGATAGCAATATGTAATAGAAGAGTCATGCTTGGAATGCTTATCATTCTGGTCTTCTAAATATACTACTTGTCATGATATACCAATTATTGCCACACTGTCTCTCAAGTAAATGTTTGTTTTTTAAAAAAAGGGTAATAAATAATAAAAAGAGACAGGAAAAATGTCACAAGACTATTCTGCTACAATGCTGTATATGGTTAGATTTCTATATTTTTGTGTAA
>NW_004524635.1:5003835-5008178 GCF_000260255.1 Octodon degus
AATGTAACTACAAAAAAGAAATTAAAATCAAATTTATACTGATTCTTCAGAGACCTACTTCTGAGTGATGAAGTTACCACCTTTGTGCAAAGGAAATACTACTTTAAAAAATATCTATTATATTATGACACAGAGTAGAATTACATCATAAGCCTCTCATAAGTTTTGTCATCCTGTATTAAGTCATTTGAGTGTTGAATTTTGAAATAAAATAGTAATTTACGGTACAGCAACTTTTTATATTCCTCATTAGTTTTGGGGTTTATGTATTAAAATCCAGTTACTAATTTTCTCATTTCCTAAAATAATTAAATTATCGATTTTAAGACAAGGGTTAATATGTTGGTAATGAAAGGTGTTTCTTGGAGGGTATTTTTATTCCTCTGCCTCTGCGTGTGTGTGTGTGTGTGTGTGTGTGTGTGTGTGTGTGTGTGATTGTGTATATTTGTTTTGATTTTGTTTAGGTGTCTGACTTCCATGTTGAAAGCTTTCCATAAATGAGCTTTAATTTCATGTTCAAGACTAAATCATAAATAGGGTAGACATGCTTTGTGTGAATATAAGTTCATCAGCAATATAGAATGACAGCTGGTAAGTTCGTCAAAAAAAACTAATATTAAGAATAAATCTTGGGGCTGGAGAGATGGCTCAGTGGTCTAAAGCACCTACTTAGAACAAGCTTAGCAAAGCATCAGGGACCCGGTTCAATCCCCCAGCACCACATGCCAGCCAGCCCCGCCCCCTGGTGGGCTGAGCTGGCCACACACACACACCTCTCTCTCTCTCTCTCTCTCTCTCTCTCTCTCTCTCTCTCTCTCTCTAATAAAAAAATATAAAAAAAAGAATAAATCTTATTTTGGTGTTTTAGATGTTATGGGGAGACTCCTTTAATCTTCTCTCTAGTGGCTATTACATAATTATTCATTTCTTCTGTATTGTTTAATAAAATTGAGGATGAAAGTGTCTTCCCTGTGCAATTACACCTTGCAAAGTGGCTAGTGCAACTGTGGGAGTGGGTTTTTATTACTAAAATTATAATTGATTTTAATTTAATGTCAGTAGCCATTTTAAAGTTGTTACCATGTTCCCCAACTTAGTTCTCAACATTGGGAGGAAGTAAGGGACTGGGAAATAACACCACCGATTTTACTAAATTTCCCCAGCCCTCCATTTATCTGAGTACCCTGCCATAAATAACTATTGTACTTGATATCTTTTACTCTTGAATATATCCAAAGGTTATACCTCCTGCTCTCCTTGGGAATGGTTCAAGAGTGAACATCAATTCAAAAGGAAGTTGGGACCTATGAGCCTACCCATTTCTTATAAAGACTCAAAGCAGTCACCACTTTTGTACCTCTGAATGTCATCACCATGCTACCTGATGTCTGCAATTCCTGACACTCATTGTGATTCTGAGGGTCAGGTCAGATTAGTGGTCTTTGTACTTTCTCTCACTTACTACTTTTTGTAGTTTGGATCTAACTAGACCCCAAAGGGTCATGTGTTAATGACTTTGTCCCCAGCCAATGGTGCTATTGGAATGCGGTGGAACTTTAAGGGATGGACTCTAGATGGAAGACTTTAGGTTGTTGGGTGCATACCCTCAGAGGAAACTGTGAGACCCAAGCCCCATCCTTTTGTACTCTCTTTCACTTCATGCCATGAGGTGAACTGTTTGACTTTAACACATTCCTGGAGTTACATACCTTCTCCATCGAACCAAAAGTGACAGAACCTACCAATAATAGGCTGGAACCTCTAAGCCATGAGCCAAAAATAAACCTCTTTTCTTTGTAAGATGATCATTTCAGAAATTGTTTTTAAAAATTTAAAAATAATTTTCATGAGATATGTTTGCAGTACACAATGACTCCATTTACTGAGGAGAGCTGGTATGTGTACCACTGAGCTATAACCTCATGTGCTAGATATTTGTGATCGCAACCAGAGTCTAGCATGTCAGTCACGCCTCATCTGTTTTCACTTCCTTTTATATTTATGGTACAAGGTTATAAATGTCTGCTATTATTCTTCCACATAGGAATTTTGATTCTGGTTCTTCATTTTCTTGCTTTTTTCCCAAGTGTTTATTCTTCATTTTTGATGCAAAAATTTATTCTTCATATTTTGATAGTGTTTCTTTAGTTTGCATCTGAATTTATTATGATTCCATCAAATAATCCTTTGTTCTTTGATTTTCTTCAAGCATTCAATTTAAAATTCTTACAACTACATAAGAAACTCAAATTTTTGAAGAATTCAATGAGTCCAATCTTAAAATTTTGCTCAATTGATAGTACATAGCATAGAAATTCAGTGTTCTCCTCTCCAGGCTAACAGTCTCTAATGGGTTAGAAAATTTTATTTGATTGAAATGTTTTCTTCTTTATTTTTAAAAAGCAATGAAAGAAACAATTATTAAATATGCAGAAAATACTTTAGAAGTGAAAATAACTTAACCTTTGAGAACTCACAATTTTTAAATATTAAGAATAAGAGGGCCTGCCAAATAGCTCAACAGACTAAAGCACCTGTTTAGGAAGATGCAGGGGTTGGGATTGAATCCCCAGTATGCCGTGCTGGCCCTGCCCCCAGGGGTATGCTGAGACACCATTGAGACTGGGTGTGATGGTGCGTGCCTGTAATCCCAGCATTTGGAAGGCTTAAAACAGGAGAATCACTACAAGTCCATTTTACATAGTGAGACCCTGTAAAAAAAAAAAAAAAAAAGAATAAGGTCTACTGGATTCAGTGATTTGTCCTTTTAAATTAGCATATTATGATTTATGTCAGTTGGTTTTAACTAATTGATGTTAGTGGATGCAGTTGATTTCAGCATCTTGGAGAAAACTGAAATCATGTTTTGGCTCTATTTGGAAGCTTTGTAAATATATAAAGTGATATATATTTATTAAACTGGATGTATTTTTTCTTATACGTTTTTAAATCCTTGGACAATTCTACTTACTTTCAACTAAACTACTTCCTGGCCAGCATTATTTACCCTACAGATTCTGTGACTTTAACCTCTCCAACCATCATTTTCCTCACCTCTGGAACAAGAAGAATGATGCTAAACTTTGTACGATGGATCAGCATAATAGTCAGCAAAGGGCTTAGCACAGGGCATATTCTCAATAAAAAATAGTCATTCTAGTTTACCTTGAGAAATCATTGCCTGTACAAACCTTGGAGGAAGTGCTTAGGCAACTTAGAAAAAAAATAATTTTAAAGAAGTCTCAGGCAAAAGTCTTCTTGTTTAGTTTTTAGTTCTTGATGCTACATATAACTCATTTCAATAATAGTGCATTTAGCATTCAATATTTTATAAGCACTATAACTTGTCCTTCAACGGATTGTTGTAGAGCCCTCTGACTCCTTATAACAATTTTCCAGGCAAGTGATGAATTCCTTGCCCTCTGTTTTCTGTGAGTGGAAGGGTGGATATTTCTCTATAACCTGCAAAGCTAGTCTGCCACAGGAAACAGCATGTACATTTCACAGACCTTCTGTAGAGAAGTTCACGTGATTCACATTTTCAAAAGATGACCTGAAGTTCTTTAGAGACTGCTACTTTAGTGGGGTTTTCTTCTACTATTTTTATAAATATAATATTGGAAGCAGCTTTAATAAATGGAAGGCAAATTTAAGGACACGTTTTATTCTGTTCAGGTCAAACATGTAGATGATCCCTATTTAACATTTTTATGGTCATTAGTCAACATGATATACTTCCCTGGAGCTATTAAAGAAATTGAAATTGAGTAAATAAGATGTAAGTTTGAAATTTAATAGATGTATACTTGCCTAACATGTCAAAAACCATGGCAACACCCGATACTCCATCTTACAAATTATCACTCACTTTTCAACTGCCATTTATTTGCTTTATATAAGTCACAGTGTCTAGTGTGTGCTTAAGGCAAATATAATCCCTTATAATGTGAATACATGCTTCATATTTTGAGGCTGTCTTCAAAAGAATTATTGAGACTTTAGACCTCTATCTGTTGGACATAATTCCTACTTTGATAGGTTTGAATAATGATATTGCTTCACTGTTAAATCTAATTATGGCATTGAAATTAGTAATATTGTTCATTCACATATGAACATACCAACTGGGAATACAGTGTATAGCACTTGCCTGATCTTTCTCCTAAATTTCCTTCTTAATGGCTAAGCCTCACATTGCTTCTGTGTTTTAGAAAATCATTATAGTGGTTCTCCCTCTTAGGCAGAAAACTAAGTGTATGTGGTTCTCTATTATTGTCTATACTAATCTTCTTGGAACACTAGTTGAAATGTAGAACTTTTAAACCATGATTAGGAAATGAGTT
>NW_004524635.1:5008278-5014227 GCF_000260255.1 Octodon degus
TTTGCAAGACTGTTTTCTCTAAGAGTCTTGTTTGATCTGTCATAAATGATTAAACTTCTTAGGAATTGCTAGCATTATTTGGCCAAAAAGTAGTCTGCAAAGTAGTAAATTTTCTTACATTATCCATTTGTTTCTTCCTAATTACAATCCTATCAGCCTCCCAGTTCATCTCCTGTATTTCATCCCTCATTAAATGTACCCAGTTCATTTTCATAGCTTCTGGATCTTTGCATCTTCCCCCTCTTTCCCCTTCCAACCACATGAATGTTGGGCCAAGCCTTCTAAAGACTGTCATTTTGATCATTTTCCATCCATTCAAAAACACATTCAAGTTCCATAGTGAACTAATCTTAAAGCAACCTTTTTGGCTTATTACCCATTCCTGTTCAGCCCACTAGCCAGCTACAGAAACACTTTGCTAGAAAAGCTTCGACAACCCACGCTTCTGTTTCACTCATTCTCACATGTAGTTGCCTCTTGGGGTGCCTCTCACCACTGCTGACGCTGTCTGTGGTCCTGCACCACCCCCAGGTCTGGGCTTTACAACTGTTTCCAACCAAGCCTTCCTCCTTATTCCTCCATGCTCACCCCATTGTCCTCTCTTCACTCCCCTGAAACTGCCAGGTCACCTTGCTTGTATATTACTTGGCAGTCTGTGTGTATTGTGTACAAATGTGTTCAACTAATGTAAAATGTCTCACCTGTCTTTGGGTCTTTTTTGACAATAGTTTCTAGATCTTGTAAGCTCAGTACATCTGCAGGAATTTTGCTCCCCCAATAAATATCAATACAGTGTAAACTGTAGGAGTTCTGGTCAAGTAGTAGCATATAGCATAACTTCAGCTAGTTGCATGATAGCGGTATTTTAAACTAATCTCTGAAATGTACCCATCTGGGAAGATAATGAAGCTTCTAATTAAGTAGGTTATAGATCATTACTAGCTTATTAAGCCTTAAACTGAAATGTGGTCCTATTTATGTAGCAAATCCTACTTAAATAAAATGCTTTATTTTTATATCAATGGTTAGCATTGAAATGTAAAATAAATTATTAACTCTAGAGATTGTACTGTGCTACTGGGCACTAGGATTTCTTCTTTCAACTATAATTCTTTTGCCATTTAGCACCCTCTCCATTTTCCCTCTCCCTCTTTATCTTCCCAGGCTTTGGTATTCACTTTTCTACTTTTAGGTTAGATGAGATCAAGTTTTCCAGCTTCCACATGTCAGTGAGATCCTGCAGCATTAGTCTGTCTCTTTGCATACTCATTTCACATGACATAATGACCATTCCATCCAAATGGTCACAGATGGCAGGGTTTCATCCTTTTTGTTTGTTTGCTTTGTCTTTTTCAGACACGGTTTCATTATGCAGTTTAGGTAGGCCTTAATCTCACTTTGTAGCCCAGACTGGTCTTAAACTCACAGTAATCCTCCTGCCTTACTCCCCCAAGTACAAGAATTATAGGTGTGTACCACCATGCCCACCTTCATACTTTTTGATGACTGAAGCGTATTCCATTGTGTGTATACACCAAAATTTCTTCATTTTTTTAAAAAAATAAAAGTGTATTGGTACTATATATTACATATACTGAGATATATCAAAGATAGGTATTTGGAATTTTTTCTGCATGTTCCAATCTGTTCCATTGATCCTTGGGTCTCCCCTAACCCCAGTACAATGCTATTTTCATTACAGTAGTTCTGTAGTATAATTTCAAGTCAGGTATTGTAATAGCCTTTCCTTCCCTTTGTCGCCCAGAATTGTTTTGGGAATTCTGGTTCCAAATGAATTTCAGGAATATTTTCTCTAGTTCTTTGTGGTATGCTAATGGTATTTTGATTGTGGTTGCATTAAATTTGTATAACAGTTTGGGGAATATTTTCATGATGGTCTTTTTACCTAGGAGCAAGGGTTATCATTCCATTTTCTGATATTCTCTTGAATCTCCTTTTGCAGAATACTGTAGATTTCAATGTAATTATCTTTTACTTCTTTTGTTAGATCAATTCTTAAGCGCTTCATTTTTTTATGCCATTGTGAAATGTGTTGTTGCACTAATCTCTCTCTGTGAGTTTATTATTGGTGTGAGGAATGTTACTGATAATTGAGTATTGACTTTGCATCCACCTATGTAACTGAAAGTGGGGTCTTATGTGTAGACTATTGTGTTTCCTGCAAATGATGGTAATTTAGCTTCTTCCATTCCTATCTTCATTCTTTTTTATCTATTTTTCTTATGTAATTGCTCTGGCTAATGTTAGAACTACATTGGGTAGGAGTGGTGATAGTATGTCTTTTTCTTATTCTTGATTTTACAATAAAAGCTTTTGGTTTTTGAGCATTTTGTATGATGCCAGATTGAGATAAATAACATCTATTCCAAATACCTGTAGGGTTTTTATCATGAATGGGTTCTGGGCTTAGGCCAATGCTTTTTCTGCAACTGCTCAAGTTATTACATGGCTTTTGTCCTTGCACCTGTTACTTTGATGTATTATATTTATTGAATTGCTCATGTTGAACTAGACCTTCATCCATGCAATGAATCCTACATCATGGTGTATAATCTTAATTTGCTACATTCTGTTTGCCAGAGTCTTTTAGAGAAATTTCCTATCTGTTCATTAGGGAGATTGGCCTGTAGTTCTCTTTTTGGTTGTTCCCTTCTCAGGTTTTGTTATCAGGGTAACACTTTTAGGAATAAAAGTTTGGGAGTATTGATTTCCTCTCAATTTCATTAAAGATCTTGAGAATTATTAGATTATCTTTAAGAGCTCATCAGTATATCTGTTAGGACCTGGCCTTTTCTTTGTAGGTAGATTTTTAATTATATTTTTAACTTCATTGACTTATAGGAGTTATTTAGAATTTTTATGTCTTCTTGATTCAACTTAAGAAATTCATATATATCTAGGAATCTGTCCATTCTTCTGTCTTTTCATCTTATTAGAATAACAGTTTGTATTAATTTCTCTTGTCTTGTTGCTGGGCCAAATACCTGATACTCAAAATGAGAGAAGGAAAGATTTATTTAGCCCACAGTTACAAGGCTTCAAGACACTGGAGAAGAGGCTGGGGCACAGCCGTGTCCAGGATGACCCTCTCCACCCATTGAGAAAGCACAGGCTAGCTAGTTTAATGATTTGCACCTTTCTGGCCCCGCTCCTCAAGTCACTCATTGCTCCTCTAGCAGCATCTGCCCCATAACTTACATGAGGCTTTGTGGGGACAACTAGACACAAATCATAACACGGTTCTTAAAGTAGGTATTGATGTGCTTCTGGATTTCCAGAGAATCCATTGTGATTTCATCCCTAATTGCATGAATTTGAGTTTCTTTCCTTTGTTGGTTTTCATAAGGTTGGCTAAGGGTTTATGAATTTTATGTAGTCTTTCAAAGAATCAACTTTGCAATTCATTGGTTCTTTCCATTTTTTTCTTAGTGTCAATTGCATTAAATTCTGCTTTGATCTTTATAATTTTCATCCTTGTATGAGCTTTGGGCTTGATTTATTCTTTCTCTAGAAGTTTGCCTTTCATTATTAGGTTGTTTATTTGAGTTTGTTCTGTTTTTCTGATATAAGAATTCATCTCTACAGATTTCTCTCTTAGGATTGCTTTTATTGTATATATTCTAATATATTGTATCAGCATTATCATTTAATTATAAATACTTTTAGAAATCTTTTTAAATTTCATCTCTGACCAATTAGTTGTTCAGGGGGCTATTATTTAATTTCCATGTGTTTTTGTGGTTTCTTTTGCCATTAATTTCCATTTTCATTGCTCTGTGGTCTGATAATATGTATGGGATAATTTCAGTTTCTTTGTATTTACTTAGGCATGTTCTATGGGCCAGTATGTGGTCTATTTTGGAGCTTGTCCCTTGTGCAGTTGAGAAGATTCTGTATTTTGATGTTGTGGGGTGAAATACTTTATAATCTACTAAGTCCATTTTTTTTCATAGACTTGGTTAAATTTTGATATTTGTTTGTTGAGTTTTGTTTAGCTGATCTATTTGTGACAGTACAGTATTAATGTCCACCATCATATTGTGTTAGTGTTTATTTGATAAAATGTCCGTTAATAGTTGTTTTAAACAGTTGAGTATCCCTATACTTGGTGCATATATGTTTATGCTTGCTATCTTTTTCACTTGAAGTTTTCCCTTAACAAATATGTAGTGCTCTTCATTGTCTCTTTTAATCAGTCTTGGTTTGAAGTTCACTTTTAGTGGAAGTGGGATAGATACTCCTGACTTTTTCTAGGTTCCTGTCACATTAAGTATTGTTTTCTATCCTTTGGTTTTCAGTTTATGAATTTATTTTTCAGTTAATTGTGTTTCTTGTGTGCAGCATATATTGTTGGATCTTCTTTCTTGATTCATTCTGACAGTCTGTCTCTTTTTGATTGGTGAATTGTGACCATTTACACTGATGGTTGTAACTGATATTGGCTTATCCTTGTGGCATTAATTTCCTGATGAAGACTCCGTGTCTTCCTCCTCTGTTTAATTGCTTGACTTGCCTTGTGTATTTTGTCTGTTAGGATTACTGGAATTGTGGTCTTCGTTATGTCTTTCTAAAACAGTCCTTAGAACACTTTGTAGGGCTGCTTTAATGGTAATGGCTTTCTTCAGTTGTACTTTGTCCTTGAATTTCCTTATTTCCCCACTGATTTTGAATGATAGCTTTGCAGGATACATCAATACAAACAACTGAAGATTGTTTTCTTTCATGACTTTAATTGCTTTGCTCCAAGCTTTCCTTAACTTTGAGTTTTATATTGAAAAGTCTGCTGTGATTCTGGTGGGCTTTCCTTTATTTGTGATTTTTTTTTCTGTAATGGTTTTTAATATTTTGCTTTTATGCTGAATTTCTATAATTTTAATTATTATATGGGTTGGTGTAGATTTTGGTCATGGCTAATTGGAGTTCTATATGCCTTACTTATTTGTATGTCATACTTATTTGTATGTCATACTTACTTGTATATCAAATATTTTTCCATGGTTTGTTTTTTCCTTTCTTTCTTTTTTCTTTTTCTTTTTTTTTGTCGTTCTGTTAACAGATTTTTATATTTTATTTGCTCTGTCTCTTGCTTTTTCATTTGCTCCAATTACCCTTTTTGTATTCTATTTATGTATCTGGTAATTGCAGGGTCTCACTATGCAGTTCAGACTCATAGTGATCCTCTTGCCTTCAACCTCCACAGTGCTGGAAATACAGGCATGTGCCACTGTATCCAGGCTCTGGCTAGCTCAGCCTGCCCTGGGGCAGGGCTGGAGTGGCATGTGGTACTGAGGATTGAATCATGGTCCCTGAATCTGCCTAAACTTCCTTAAGCAGGCACTTTATTCTGCTGAGCTATCTTGCCAGTCCCTACTCCAGTTACTCTTATGTTGCTCTTTTTACATGGTTGCAGCTGTTGGATTGATTTTTTCATGCTCTCTTGCTATTTTTAAGATATTTTTCTTTCTGTGGTTGTGAACCGCAATCTTGTCTTCTAGATCTGTATTTTGTCTTTGCCTTAGTTCAATCAGTTGCAAATACTTTGGATGAAAGTTTTGATTCCTGGATATAATCTATTTAATGGAGTCCACTTCTTATCTTCACCATTATGGTTTCTACTTTTTTAAGCTCCTCTATTTTTTTTATTCATGTCTACTCTAGATTCACTGAGAAAGTATTTCATTTTGATTGTCATTTATTTTTTTACCAGAGTGATTATTTATGACTGTATTTCTCTATACCCTCATTCACATTTTTAAAAATTTCTGCTGCTATCATTTCAGATTGCAGTGACTTATAGACTCTGATAACTATTAATTTGATACCTTTAATCATAGGAACAAGCAGTTACATAAAAAAATCCAACAAAACCCAGAAACTTGTATGCAATGAGTTTGTATTTAGTAGATTTATTTGTACCCTGGGGTTGGG
>NW_004524635.1:5014523-5015929 GCF_000260255.1 Octodon degus
AAATTAAAGGAAAAAAAGGAAAACAAAACAAAGAAAAAAGAAAAAGAAGGAGAAAACAAAGCCCTGAAAAAATTCTGGAGTTCTCCAGTGCCAGTCTTCAGCCAGCAATGTTCCATGTGTTCCCCAGGAGCCACCCACATCTCTGTCTTTATGTCACTCTCTCAGTTGTTGTAGCACTCTCAGACAGAGACAGCCCAGGGCTGTTCTCAGTCCTGTGAACAGTTGGCTCCTCAATGTCCTTGTACATCTTCCTCTGTTCACATCTCTATCCTTTCACAATGCTTGTTTCATGGCAGGGTATGGAATGGGTAGCCAGTCACTGATGGAGAGATATCCCAGGATACTTGGTTCCCCTTCAGTCTCTCTAGCAAGGCAGCAAGGGTGCTGACCTCCCACTCATCGTTCCACAGTGGCCTAATGTTGCTTAAATCTTATGCATCTGTGCCTGTCTCTCAAACCACTAATCATAGAGTAGGAAGCGTTGTACTGCTTCACTTATGATTATCACTGCTGCAATCCCCAACCTAACCTAGGGGTTCCAGTTAGCTACTGTGGAGCATGACAACAAACAACAACAAAACTGATGGTCCATCAGGGAGGGAGACATTTCCTGATCACTCAGCCCTGTGTGTGCCCATGAAGTTTGCTGACAGATTGCAGCATTCTCTGTGTGTGGATGAAAGCAAAAGGGGTGAGAGGCCTTATGTCCCAAATCTGTTCTGTGTGGCTTGATTTAGTCACCCTATAGAAATGCATCAGTTTTTTGGATTTTTTGGAAACTTCCCACAGTGGTAGTTTATGCTCCAAGCACAGGTAGCATTTCTACCAACCATCCTGTGGGCCAGTATGCCATTTTATAATGTTCTATGTCTAGGTTTCATTTTAGCTACCAGTCTATTTCAGGCTGATTTTGGCATCAGGTCATATGTCCCTCCTTTTCTTCTAATGACCTGTGCTTTTAGTTTATTTTTCCTGAAAGCTCCAATGTGGCTCTCCCTCTATTCTGCTGTGTTTTAGGACTCCTGGTCATGTGTTATTAAAAATAAATTTAATAAATTTATCAATACTGTCAATTATTTTTTAATATAAAGTTCATTTGTATTCTGAGTCATGAATTTGTGCAGTATTTTCTTTTCCTGGGCCATGGCCAAAAAATCTGAATGACACTGTGAATGAGCATAAGATTAAGCTGACTGAAAAGTTTAAAAATAATTTTTTTGAACACAAAGCAAGATGAAGAGAATCCTACAAGTTAGAATTAGCTTATTTATTCTTCCAGTTTCTATGCATGTAAGGCCAATCACTAAGCTTAAAATCCCCAGTGGCTATGCTATGCCTACATAAAGCAAACAGAGGTAGACACTGTGAGCTATCACGCAGGTTTTCTCAGTCCCTTCACTGTAGCT
>NW_004524635.1:5020399-5030946 GCF_000260255.1 Octodon degus
TTATGAGTATATGTTCAAGTGGCATCCACTTCAATATAAAGGCTTGCAGTTTATCATTCTTAATAGCTGAATAATACTCCATTGTGTAAAAATACCACATGTGATAGACTTTTGTTGTCCATACTCTGTACCTCTGATTCTTCTTCACATGGCCATTTGGTGGTTGGAGCCACTTTGCCAACCTGGATAGGGAGCTACTAGTCTCTGAAAGTTTAAGATATTCCTCAGAAATCCTTAACAGTGGTTAGCAGTTGTGGGAATATGCAAGTCCAGCTGGCTTTCCTCATACCGACCTGAAGAGTGATCAGCCTGAAGGTACTCTCCACAGGCTGGTCTGGACAGCACCACTTGTTGGTTCTTTCCTCTCCCTGCCTTGCTTACATCATGAAAAAACACAGGGTTAATGCAGTCTTCATCTCAGAGTCTGCTTCTGGAAGCCAGACCTCAGGTAGGATTGTTTAAGGGTAAAAGTGCACACACTTTATCCTTTACCCAGCCTTGTCCCTTTTTGTCACTGAAAAAGTTCATGAAGTTGCTGCAAACTCAGGAAGTCTAGAGGACCAATGCACTACACAAATAACTGAATGATCTTGCTAGTTCATATATGAAGCTTTGCATATAAACTTACATGGTTTTAATTGATACAGTACAACTTTTAGAATTGCCTGAGTGGACTTCCCCAGCACACAGAAGCCCTACATGCAAGCATTGCTTCTTTGTCATTCCATGTTCTGGGTCAGCAATTCCAGAGAAAAGCTTCCTGCAGTCTCCTTCGAGTTACTCTGCTTTAACTATTTCATATGCACTCCCTGTAGGTTTTCTCTACTCTAAGAGGCCAGGCAGAAGCAGCAGTAGGGTGAGGTCTTTGCCCCTGGAGAAACCCATCAGAAAGCCTCAGGGCTCAGACACATGCCCTGGCATTTTGTTCCTTTCAAAAACTACTTTTTGTATTTTCTCTAGTTTCTTTGGAAGAACTTGTATTTTGGCTTTTCTCTACAATGTCAGATCATATTTTCTTTCCTGTTGACTACTGTAATTTCATTTTAATTAATAAATTAATTATTAACTAATTTATTTATTTGGTACAAGTTCTCACTATGAAGCTCAGACTTGTAGTGATGCTCCTGTCTCAGCCTTCCCAGCGCTGACCTTACAGGCATGTGCCACCATGCCCAGTTTCAGTGGCTGGCACAGTGTGGGGCTGTGCAGCATGTGGTACTTTGGATTAAACCAGGGTCCTCGACATGTCAGGCATGTGCTTAGACTGCCAAGCTATCTCCTGGCCTGACCATTATAATTTTAAATGAAATCTATAATGTATACTTGTGGATCCAGAAATAAAATTATGATATTTTTATATTAAAAAAGGGTTTGTGTACCTATGTGCATATGTGTGCAAGACATGTTTTGAGTATGGTAGAACTGTGTTTCAAAAGACAGTTTTGCTATTACTGCTAAAAGCAAGAAATGCAAAGACTTTGTTTTACTTAAATGCCCTTTCACTGTCCTTCTCTTCTTCAGTTAAGCCCATAGAGAAAAGAGATCAATCGTGGAACTACATCCATGAAGAATGGAGTAAGAGCCATTCACATTTCAGAAATTGTTTGGGGACTGGGGAGATAGCTCAGTGGTTTAAGCATCTCCCTGGCAATCTCAAGATCCTGATTTCAATCTCTGGTACCAAAGAAAGAAAGAAAAAGAAGACATTGTTTTGGCCCAGGATCTGGTCCAAAAGTGATAAGAGAAAATGAGGATGGGGAAAAGGGGAAAAGGGAGAGGGAAGAGTAGGATTTTTTTTGGGAAGTGCACTGCAAGGATCACTAGTGTTGGAATTCCAGAGGCAGGACAGGTTTGGCAAACATAAGGCCTGAACTCCCCACACCTCTTCTCTTGAAGACAGATAGATCGAGAGGCCACTGCAACACATGTGGTGAGTTGGTGGAGAGATCTCCAGCAGATTGGCTGGGAATGACCAGGCAGAAAGAGACTAGCAGAAGTGCTCCTGACAGCAACACAGGAAAGGACATTGGTGACCTGCAGCTCTTATTCCTTGGTAGGTGTGGATGTTCAGGGATATGCTGAGATTGTGATGGACTCTGCCAAGCATGGAGTCCTTGCTCAGTGGTCAGGAGCTTGCTGTGTAGATTTTCTCTCAGTCTGTGTTTCTTCATAGCCACGGTAAGGAACAGAACACATTAAGAGAGGCCCTGCCTAAGAGTTTCGTCTTTCCTTTTGATGGAGATCACTGAGTGGCTTCGTGTTCTAGAATGCTTTTCCTTAGGCAAGTTTTGTACTTTGACGGACAGATTCTAACGGCTTTCTGCTTAGAAGAAAATGGAATAGGTTTTATTTTTAAAAGGTACCTGTTGCTAGGATTTGAAACCTTAAAATAGAAGTTGCCATTTTTTTTCACATCTAAAAGATTTTATGTAACAAGAGTTTGAGAAAACCAAAGCTTTATAGCACATAGCTTTTTTACAGTTCTTTTTTAAAGAGCAGAAAATTACACATAATGTAATCATGTGTGTGTGTGTGTGTGTGTGTGTGTGTGCGTATGTGTGTAGATGAGATTATTGAGGAGGGAAGTCTCTATGAGGAAATATAAATGCTATTACAAAGAACAAAATTAGAAGGAGTAATGCAAGACACTACATCCTCACGTTAGGCAATCACTAACTTCTTTCTTCTGGTGTTTGTTTATAATTTAAAAAGCATAAGAAATCATCAGATAAAATATTGGAGAATGGTGTCCCTTAAAGGATGGGTCAAGAGCAGAATCCCATAAAGAAGTATATGGAGAAGCAGGAAGAGTATGGAACCTGTCCAAGAACTGGACATGAGTGTTAGAGAATCTACCTTTTCTTACAGAACGAAACTACTAATAGTCATATGTGCTAATGAAGATAACTTCATATGTGCCAGAAACTACAGTAATTAAGTCCTTTGTAAATATAATCTCACTTAATCCCTACAACACAGCTATATACTGTGTGTTATTTTTGTCATTTATAAGTAATTAAGCTTAAAGAGATTTATTAGTGCATCAGATATCTCACTGCTAGTAGCTGTTAGCAGTTAATACTTGAAATATCAGGCTCAAGCAGCTGCTGGTGAAGAGAACATGAAATCAAAAGATGTAAAAGTTGAGAAGTTAGGTTGATTTGCAAGGGGAATTGTAAGAGCAAGTGTGGTGGAAGACTAGGGCAACCACAGAGTCTAAAGTCATCAATTAGTAGGAAACACTGAGGCTTCAGGGCTCGATATTGCAGAAGGAACTACAGCTAGAAAGAGCTGTTCTGAGAAAGATTAAAAATGGGCTAGGGAGGCGGGCAGGAGATAACTTACTTGCCTAAGGGCCTGCCTGGCAAGCCCAAGGTCTAGAGTTTGATCCCCAGTACTGAAAATAAATAATGATAAAAATGGGGAGAAGGGCTGGAACTGCAGAAGGTTCTTGACAGAGTGAAGCAGAGACAAGGAAGCTCCTGGCCAATGGAAGCTCAGATTGTAACCCCAGGGCAGAATTGTAAATTAACTAGGTTTTGATTTCTTCCTATAAGAACACTATAGGAAATATTTATGAAGACCTGTGAGTTAATTTATGTTCATATTGGACTTCATATGGTTGACTTTTTTTTTGAGACAGGGTCTTAGTATATAGTTCAGGCTGTCCTTGAACTCACTATGTAACCCAGGCAGGCCTCAAACTCACAGTAATTCTTGTGCTTCCACCCCCAGAGTACTGAGATTACAGGCATATGCTACCATGCTCAGCTGTAAGGTGGCTGACTTTTTTTTTTTATCATTGTTGTTTCGCTGAGACAGGGTTTCACTATGCAACTCAGGCTGGCTTTGAACTCACTTTGAAGCGTAGGCTGGCTCTGAACTCATAGTGATCCTCCTACCTCAGCCTCCTGAGTGCTGGGATTACAGGTGTGCAACTCCATGCCTGGTTTAATATGGTTGGCTTTTAAAGCTAAACATTATCATAGGATTTAATCAGGTAATCAAATCATCAATGGTAAGTGGTGGTGAATATTTTCAGAAATCTATGAATTTTTTTTTCTTTCATCATACTATTCAGTTATTTTGCTTTCCTTAGAGGTATTTAGATAATAGAAGAATAAGTAAAGGAATAGATTAAAAGGAGGATATGGTTTTGTTTGTCATTAATGAAAATAGAGCATTCTAAAATAGTTTTGTTTATTGAAGAAGAAAGTGGTCACTGGTGGGAAAAAAAAGAATTATATTTTTATGTTTCCATGAATTGAAAAAAGATGAGAGAAACCTTATGAAACATTTTCATATTCATGTCTAGTGTGTGATATTAAAATGCTGTATACATATTTAAAATTATAATTTACTTTCTGCAAATATAATAGAGTTGAGATCAATTTGAATATTTTCAGTTTAGTTTTCTTCTTGTTTAAATGGAGATTGCATCATGGATCGAGGCGGTGGGGTGCTCTCCGTTGCCGCTCCATCCTTTCTTCTCCCCACTGCTGCCTTACCATCAAGTGAAAAAGAAGATTAAAAACAAGGAATACTCACTGCTTCCACTTAGTAAATTTTAACTATGTTAAATTATTGGTAGCCTGAGCCATTTTTCAATGATTCCTTGGGATAAAACTGTATAAAAGCACAAAAAGTAAAGCAATGCAGTTTTTCACAGTAAAATTTTGAAGGTTTATTATAAATTTAATTTTTTCTATTGGCTTTTAAAAATGAAATATATAATGGGTACAAATACACATATAGGGTTTGTGAACCATAAAGCAAGTGGCAATGCAAATATCATGAACTGTCTAGCCAGGTTATGAAATGAATCATGAACCTTAACTTTTAAAATAGCTGTGGTGGAAGGAAGGCCACAGCTATGGCCATGGGTGGTGGGAGTTCCTGTGTGGTCCACCGCCTGGCCAGGTGACCCTCCTTGGTGAGGCTGGAAGGCAAGAAAGCGAGCAGGCAGCCAGCATCTCTCACACAGGCCCCCAGATTGTTCTCAGTGTGCCCTCTGCCCACACATGGCTTCCACATAGAGGAACCCTCTGTAGATTCTCACCGAGGGAGAGCGCAGCACATCCTCAAGGCCATAGGTGACAGTGGGTACCACTCTTACCATTTCCCACTGAAAGCCCAACCGTGTGGAATCAGAACTGGAAACAACGCAAACTGCCATCAGCAGATGGGCGCCTAAACCATGTGTGGCTCATGTTCACAATGACTGTGATGGTTATGCCATGGACAAGCAGTGGGACACATGAAATATATATCTGCATATACAAAATAGTTGGGATAGCTATACAGCTACTTTCTCTTAATTCAATGAGAAGAAAGATTTGTACTAATAGTGTTTGGACAGGATATCATGTCTGCATCTTGTACTATGAATAGCCACTATGAAGACAACAATATGCAATGTATTAATTATTGTAACTGTCCTACTAACCTGTTTTGAAACTGTCTCATTGCTGTTTATTTCTTGATGAAATTAATTAAAAAAAGAAAGAAAGCCAGCAGGGTCACAGTGATGGAATAATCTCCACAAAACCAAAACTACTTTCCGAGTAGCCACAGCTTGCCCATATCTAGAAAGTGCAAACTCTCCGCTCAGGGTACAAACTACTTGGGCTGCTTGGGGTGGGAGGACAGGAAGTGACTACAGTGGTCACAGGAAAGATGCAAAGTACAGCACTGATGTGTGCATCACCCCCACTGGGGGAATGCTTTCTACAATCTACAGAAACTACCTGCCATGCAGTCACCTCGTGCTGTGCTGCCTCACTGTGTCACATCACTGAGCACTGTGCTTTGGTATTAAGTGTATAGTCACTAAGAGTGAATAGTCACTATGCATACCTCAGCACTGCAGCCTACTGTGGATCCCCCACCACCGAACCAGAGGTCACAGTTGGGACCATGATTTCTATCTCTTAAGAAAAATCATGTGGAAATTTCTGGAATATCTCAGTACTCCCTCTTTAATTAAAAATAACTAATCCAGAAAGAAATGTATCCTAAACTTTCACAGCTAAGTATAGCATGGCACCTTGAGAGGAAATGGCTCCATTTTGTAGAAAAGACCCCTCAGCCCTGGGCCCCCCCCACACAATGCGTCAATGCACATATGTTGCTTTCAAAGTAAAAATGTCTCCAGTGCCTAATATCACAGAAAGTATTCCTAGTTTACCTTTTGCTATTTCTAAATCACACACTTAATCAGGCAAGATCTGAGTGCAATCCCAGCATTCTTGGCAGGTAGGTGAGAAGATCATAAAGTGGAGTCTAACCTGACAAATTTAGTGACTTATTAAGACTCTTCATGGGTATTTAAAAAAAAATGTCAGAAGATAGAGTTCCACATGAAGATGCAGGGTTCAAGACTTTAAAAATAACAATATAGTAGCTAGATGATAAATTAGATAAAAAGATACAAAAATAGGTACTTGGGTAAATAAAAATAAACAAGTAGCCACCGATTTATTTCTTTATTTATTTTTAGTCTTTTTATTTATTTACTATTTGGTACGGTGTCTTGCTATGCAGCTCAGACTTGTAGTGATCCTCTTGTCTCAGCCTCCCCAGTGCTGGGATTTCAGGCATGCACCACCATGCTCAGTTTTCATGGCCAGCATGGCATGTTGTAGCAGGGATCGAACCCAGGTCCTTGCTCATTCCAGGCAGGCACTTAGAGCACCAAGCTGTCACCCCAGCCTCACTGTTTTTTATTTAGTATGAAGAAAAATATACTGTAGGTTCTTCTTACCAGAGGGGGAGCTCAGGCCAGGGAGCCCTAGCACGTGACCTCACTTCCTCGGCACCGTCCCTACCCAGATCTTGGAACCTTGTTAGCCATCCTCATACTCCAGCTTCAGCAGTCTCCTGAGCTCCTGTGGTCGGAACCTGGCATCAGTGAACATGCTGAGCTGCTTCCCCACTTCTCCAGGCTGCACCTCGGAACCCCAAGCAGGTAAACAACCTGGGACAGACTGAGAAGAGGAATGGACTCCATCTAAACTCCTCAAGCCATGTTGCAGCAGACTGCACGTCTGAGCTATGTGGTAAGACCCTGTACCAAATAATAAATAAATAAAAAGACTGAAAATAACTATCAGAAATGCCTAGTGAAGGTCATCCTGCAACTCACCTCCAATGACTAGAAAAACTATGCGAAGTTTCCCTAAACCCCAATTCACCAGGCTGAGAAACAGTAGCTCTGAGCAGGTCACCCCAGAACCAGGCACTAAAAACCTAGAGAGTCACAGAAGTCTAGGGTGAGATACTGAAGTTACAGCCACTAGCCCAAAGGACACAGAGAAGCCTAGTGGACATCCACCCAGGCCCAGCCACCACGATTGGAAATGACTTTGCGGAGAGCCTGACCGAAGTCTGGCCAGTGTGGTTGATGCAGGCAGTCAGGCCGTGCTTGTTCATGAAGCCCTTCATGCCAGTTTTCCTGGGCAGCCAATGCTGGCATTTTCCCTTCTTCCTAAGCACGTCCACAACCCACACCTGCACTCGACAGGCCCTGATTAAGGGAACTGACACCATGGCAACACATTTTGAGATTTCCAGCTCCCTTGATGGTCTTTGTATGAAGTTTGAGATGTGTCATCTTTTAACAATAGATAGCTTTTCACCATAAAATTGGTACATGAAGAAGGAGACACCTACATATGTATCATCTCAGTTGGGGTTTGAGAAAACCTTTAGGATTTTTGAGCTAAAGAAGGATTCTGAACTGTTACTTTATGCATCACTTTGCACACAAGATTATCCTGAAATTCCTTGTCCAGAAAGTTCTATTGCACAACTGGCCGTGGTTTCTAACCCAAGCATTTCATCACTCAGCTCACAGAGCTGCCCACATAGACCATCAAGAAGACTTGCACACCAGGTGTGTAAGTGTATTAGCTGTAAGCTCTTGGATTGCAGGAAGGGCCACAAATTTGTCACAATTAAATGTGGGCAGCATTCTTTGACACCAGCACTCATTATGCCAATGGCTCAGGCATCCATGCCTTCACACCCTGCCTAGGGCAATAATGTCATATAGTCCTTAATGTCTGAGTGTTTAGAGCAAGTGGATGAAGAGAATGAGGTAGTGAATAAAAGAGAAGGTGACAAAGCATCACTCAGTTTATGTCTTCAGGACTTCAGTTTGCTTTGGGCGAAAGAGGAAATTATGCAGAAGTATTGTTGGTTCAGTTAAAAGAATTGATCATATTTATGCAATGAAAGTTGTGAAAAAAAAGCTGGCCAACCTTGATTGGGTACAGACAGAGAACCATGTTTTGCAGCAGGCATGCAGTCGTCCTTTCCTTGCTGCAACGCAGTCTTGCTTTCAGACAGAAAGCAGACTGTCTTTTGGTCTAGACATAGTGAATGAAGATCTAATGTCTCATCTATAGTAACAAAGAATAGTTCCTGAAGAGCATGCCAGGTTTTACTCTGCAGAGATCAGCTTAGCACTCCGTTATCCTCATGATGCAGGATATTTCATAGAAATTTCAAATTGGACTACTTCTTACTGGACTCAGAAGGGCACAGTAAGCTCATTGGCCATTGCATGTGTATGGAAGGACTCCAGCCAGGGCATATGGCCAACCCTCTTTGTGGTGCTCCAAATTGCCTTGCTCCACAAATTATAGGAGGAGAAGATTATGGTTTCAGTGTTGACTGGTGGATTCTTGAGTACAAATGTTTGAGATGATGGTTGGAAAGTCTCCATTTTCTGCTGTTGAGGGCTTTGATAGCCCTGATCAAAATTTACTTGATTATCTTGCAACTTATTTTGGAAAGAAAAAGTCACATATTCCATCGTCCACCTATAAAAGCTGAACGTGTCCTGGGGCATTTTCTGAACAAAGGCCACAGGGCAGGATTGAGATGTTGTCTTCAAACAGGATTTGGTGATGTTCAGGAGATCTATTCCTTCGAAGTGTTGACTGGGACATGATGGAGCAAGGACAGGTGGTCCTTCCCTCTAAACCAAGTATTTCTAGGCAGCTAGGTTTGGACAACTTTAATCCTCAGTTTACTAAGGAACCTGTCCAGCTCACCCCAGATGATAATGACATTATGAGGAATATTGCTGGATATGAATGTGTATGTTTGGAGTAGATCAATAATCTTAAGATATTTGAAGAACAGTATGTTTGAGCTTCATTTTAAACTTGCTATGTTGCAGATTAATGCATGGAAAATCTTGATAACAGCCTGGATGGAATTAATCATTTCATAGTTGTCTGGATGGAAGCTAATTTCAATTCTTTTGAAATTATGTTTTGGTGTAATACTTGATTCTTATAGTCTATAGTAGAAAATACTGAGTTTTTGTTTGTTTGTAGAAAGAGATACTTTTTTTTTAAACCAAGTTTATAATTTTATTCACATCCAAGTCATATGTAATAAAGCTGTGTACACTTTGTGCCAACGCTGACAGACAAGAGATACTTTTTGTAATGTGACTTAAATAAAAAGGGGAGACTCACTTGTTAACTGAATTTGTAAACCTAATTCTTCATTTATTAAGTGGAGACAAAATGGATAATAATTTTTTTGTTATTTACTCTGCAGGAAAATAATTTGTCTTTTAAGTAGAATGTCTTAACTGTGCTTATTTCTTTTCAAATCATTTTATGCATACTGTTAAACTCCATTTCATGTAGTCTTAGGAGAAATCCAAAACATAATAATTTTAAATGAATGTACAGAAAACACAGACATCACTATTGTATCTCAAGTTTTTTGTCTAGTACAGTCACATGAAATAGATATAGATTTGTCTTACAGTTTTTCAGAACTTTTTATTGTTGTTGTTATATTACATGATGTTCAGGGTCTCACTACTAGATCGGACTTGTAGTGATCTGCCTGTTTACAGCCTCCCAAGAACTGGGATTATAGGTGTGTGCCACCACGCCCAGTCTCAATTGCCATCTCAGCGTGCCCCGGGGGTGGGGCCAGCACAGTAGGCCTGGGAATCAACCCCCAGCCCCTGAGCCTGCTTGCAGGTTCTTTAATCCACTGAGCTATTTGGCTGGCCCTTTCAGATTATTTTATTAAGATTAGCGATTAACAGTTTATTTAAGTAATAGCCAGACACAGTATTCTCCTGTTTAATACCACTTTTACCTGCAGGACTTGAAAAGTAATGGTTATTATCTAAATATGTTACAATGATACAATTTTAGTAAAATTTAAATTTAAGAAAGCTACCCACTTTCAAAATTGGAATGATTTAAAAATTGTAAATTATTTAATAAATGTTTGATTTAAACATTAATTAATAATTAATTATAAATTATTAATTAATTTAATAAATTATCTTTTTATCTGTTTTGGAAGCTCTAGTTCATTATAAACGTAACTTTTCCAAAGTTTATAACCACATATTGTCTTTTCTTCAAATAACTAAGTTTAAATAATGAAAGTTCATGTGTGGTGGCACATAACTGCAGCCCCAGCAGTCGGGACACTGAGGCAGGAGGATCTTGGTGAGCTGGAGGCCACCCTGGGCTATTTGCATAAAATGGGTTCAAGGTCAG
>NW_004524635.1:5031681-5066508 GCF_000260255.1 Octodon degus
TTTTTTTTTTCCCCATATTTTAGGGAGGGGTCTAGAGGATGTTCACAGTCTCAGTATTAGAGGTCTCACTGCTAGATCGGACTCATAGTGATTGTTCTGTTTACAGCCTCCCAAGAGCTGGGATTACAGGCCCAGGCCACCATGCCCAGTCTCAATTGCTGTTTCAGTGTGCCCTGGGGGGCAGGGCTGGTACATCAGCCCAGGGGATCAAACCCTGGGCCCCATGCCTGCTTGCAGGTGCTTTAATCCACTAAGCTATTTGGCTGGCCCATGATTAGCATTTTTCTATGGTGAGGTTTTAACAATTATTTGAAGTTGTCTTTTGTTTCAGATTGTTTTTATTAGTAAGATTTATTATGTTTATTTGTGTAGAATTACAGTACAAATATGTTTTAACTGCACTATATTTTGATTATCATATGCTACATAAATTTTGTATTAAAATATATTGAGTTCTAAATTATGGACTATTTTTTGGAGTTTTTAAGTTTTAGAACAATGCTCTTTATAGTGTACATAAATTCTTTAAAAATAAGCAGTAGATAATCAGAATGGTTACTGTTCTGGTATTCTAGGAAATAATTTAATTTTGCATAAGCCTGTGATTAGATGGTTTTATATATACGCAGCCTAGATGAAATATCAAGTAGTGTCCTTGTGTAGTACCAGTACACTTACTTTTTACATTTGGTTGTTCTGATTTTTGTTGTGTAGAATAGTGCCTTGGTTGTCGTAATGTAATATGTGTTTGTGTACTTTCTTTTTATGTTAAAAGCCTTTAAAACATTTAATATACATAAAATAATAAAATACTTTGTGCTTTTGCTGATCTCACCCCTTTACATCCCTATTAGAGGTCACTGGTGTCCTAAGAGCTTTGTTCATTGTTCCTGTTTTCTTTATTTTTTCCTTCTTTGTTTCTCTTTCTTTTCTTTGTTATTATTATTTTTTGTCCTTTTGTCTTTCCAAAACAGGGTCTCACTATGCAGTCAGGCTGGTCTTGAACTTATTGTCTAACCTACATTGGCCTCTAACTTGCAGCAAGCCTCTTACCTCAGCTTCCTGAGTGCTGGGGCTGCGGGCATGTGCCATCACATTCAGCTCCATGGTTTCTTTATTATCTTAAAAATGCCTACATAGGTAGCATTTTAACAAAAGCATTATTCTGGATGTCTTAATGGATCCCTGTAATTTTGGCACTCAAGAGACAGACACCGGGGTTGATAGGAGTTTGTGGCCAGTCTGGCCTACACAGTGAGTTTCAAAGCCAGCCTGAACAGCCTAGTGAGAGCCTGTCTCAATAAAAAAAATAGTTCATGTAGCTGACTGCTTTCAGTAATAAATCTTAATATGAAAGATCTTATTTCCCCAGTCAAAAGACACAGATTGACGGAGTAAATCAAGAAACAAAGCCTAATGATATACATTTAAAGGAATATATTTAACAACAAAAAAAGAAATTAATAGACTACAAATAACAGGGTAGAACACAGCGTCTTGTGCAATGGGAAACCAGAGTTTCACTAGTTATTCTATTTTCAGACAAAGTGGTCTTCAAGTCAAAACTGATCAGAAGCAGCACACAAGGGTACTACATATTGGTTAAGGGAACAATTCAAAATAAAGAGATGAAAGTTATAAAAGGTCTACTTAAGAGTGATTTAATTTTATTAATAAAAAAATGATCAAAGTGATTAGTTCTGTTTGTACCACCAGTGGTACATGCCACCCGGTGGCAGGACAATTATGCATGTACTGCTTGTGACTTAAGAAAGCAGAAATGTGTTAATGAATGTAGAGACAAAAATCCTCAGCAAGATATTAGCAAACAGAATGCAACAAATTATCAAAAATATTACAGGAAGATAGCTCAGTGGTATAAGCACCTGCCTGGCAAGTGCAAGGTCCTGAGTTCAATTCCCAGCACAAAAAAAAAAAACAAAAAACAAAAACAAAAAAACTTTGAATAAAATATGTATAGAGAGGGGCCAGGGAGATGGCTTAGTAGAATAAATGCTTACCTGTCAAGTGCAAGGACCTGAGTTCAATCCCTGGTTCTGAAAAAAAAAAAAAAAAGTATGGAAGGACCCTATCTTAATCTTATAAAATCCATTTATTATAAACCTACTGCCAAAAAAATATTAAATAGAAAAAAGCTAAAAGCTTTTCCTTCAAAATTAGGAATAAAACTAGAATGTCTGCTATCACTTCTGTTCAATATAGTACTCAAAACATTATCCAGAGCAATCAAACAAGAGAAAGAAAGAAAAGTGATATGTAGAGGAAAGGAAGAAATCTAATTATCATTATTTACAGATGACAAGATCTTATACATAGAGGTCTACACAAAAAACTAAAATAAATTATTTTCAGCATTGTAGCATGATACAAAAGCAACACACTGAAATCGGTAGTGTTTCTGTTCACCAGTAATTAACTCAGAGAAAGACTAGGGAAACAATAACATTTGCAATAGCATCAAGCAAAGTTAGGGGCCGGGGAGATGGCTCAGTGGAATAAGTGCTTCCCTGGCAAGTGCAAGGGCCTGAGTTCAATCCCTGGTTCCGCAAAAAGAAAAAAAAGAAAAGAAAAGTTACATAAGAATTAACTTAATCAAGGAAGTGAATGACCTTTACAGTGAAACAGTAGTACTCTGAAAAAAAGAGATCAAAGAAGATAGCAAAAAATGAAAGATATCCTATTTCCGAATAGATAGAACCAATATTGTCTGTTGGTCAAAACTCACATACAGTTCAAATGCAATCCTAATCAACAGGCCAGTAGCATTCCTCATAGAGCTAGAGAAAACTTCTGACATTCGTATGGAAGCAGAAGAGGCTGAGAATAGCAAAATAACCAGGACAATAAGAATAAACCAAAGACTTACAATCCCAGATTTCATGTTATATTACAAAGCTATAGTGGTAAAAACAGCATGATACTAGCACAAAAAACAAAACAGACATGTGTATCAATGAAACAGAACATAGGATGCCTTTATAACCACAGGCATATTCAGCTACCTCATCTATGACAAAGGACCCAAACATGAGTGCAGAAGGAAAGAAAGCCTCTAATAAAGCTGAGAAATCTGGTTATCCACATGCAGAGGTCATATTTCCATGCCTCTAACCATGCAGTAAGCTAAAATCAAAGTAGATCAAAAATTTAAATGTTAAAACAGAAACCATCTGCTGGAAGAGAAAACAGACAAAACTCTTGAAGACATAGGCCTAGGCAATGACTTCCTGAACAGATTTCCAGATGCTTAAGAAATAGCATCAAGAGTCAGCAAATGGAATCATATCAAATTAAAAACAATCTTGAGCAGCAAAGAAAACAACCAACAGAAGGGAGCAGTAATCCACAGAAAGGGAAAAATACTTGTCAGCTATTCATCAGATAAAATAGTTATATCTAGAATGTACCATATAAAGAAAAAGGAAAACATTAGAGCCCCCAAATAAAGACCTAGTCAAGAAGTAAGTGGCTGAAATGAGTAGACATTTCTCAGAAGAAGTACAAATAGCCAATAAATACATGAAAAAAATGTTCAGCATTTCTGGCCATTAGATAATGCAAATTTAAACAACACTGCAATTTCATTGTACTTCAGAAGAAATGGCTGCATCAAGAAATCAAATAATAACAAATGCTGGCAGGGCTGTAGAGGTGGAGGGGATCCCTTCTGCACAGTTGGTGGGAATATAAAGCAGCACAACTAGTACAGTAATCACTATGGAGATTCTAAAAAGAAAAAGTAGAGATTCCATCTGACTTTAGGTATCTTCCTGAAAACAACTAATGATATCATATTAATGTGATGAATGCAAGCCTAGGTTTATACCAGCAAAAGTCGTAATAGCTAAATCTTGGATGTGATCTATATGTTCACTGGCAGATTTATGGATAGAGAAAATGTACTCATGTACAGTACAGTACTGAGCCATAAAGGATAAATTCACTCATTTGTAGGAAAATGGTCACTTTGTGACCATGATATTAAATGAAATAAATCAGACACACAAGCTATCATGTGGTTTCTCTTAATTGAGAAAACCAGAGAGATCTTCTGCAGGGGGTGGGGAGGACCATGTGCTGGAAGGAGGAGGGTGAAGAGCTGTAAAGAAGTAAAATGTGCTCTGTACACACACTCACTTCCCATGAGGAATACAATTATCATAACTGCAAAAATGCACCAATTAAGATTCTTTAACTGCAAAAGATAAAAATATAGTAGCATAAGAGACGGGGACCAAAAGAAACAGACAACAGGTCATTGGAAAAGTGAGCATTATGCAGGGAAGGAATAGAGAAAATATTTGAGGCATATGGACCCAAACTTACAATGAACATCCTTAGAGAGACGGACTTGTAAAGATGAAGTCTATGGAAAAGTTCAAATAGAATTTATGAGGCTATAGTTGAAGATACATAGTAAATAGATCAAGTAGAAAAATGTAAAGCAGGTTATATTTGAAGATTAGACTAATGGTTCTCAAAGTAGGGGATGAGCGTGCATGAGGGTCTCTAAGATTTTAGAAGGGGTTTCCTGTGGCCCCATCTCCACATCTGTGCACATCTGTTTTTCTCATAGATGTTAAAGAAGACCTGTCCCTTAAATCTGAATACAGAGGGCAGTTATGTCTGTAAATGTCTTATATTAAGCTGGACCTTAAAAGATTCAGAAGTGCAAAAGTGTTGTTCCTCCCAATGTTGTTTTCAAACTCCACTTTCTAAAATGTCTGTTAAGGGCTGGTCAAATAGCTCAGCAGATTGAAGTGCCTGCTTAGGCAGACACAGGGGTCAGGAGTTCGATCCCTGGGCCTGCCATGCTGGCCCCACCCCCGGAGTGTAGCAAGATGGCTATTGAGACTGGGCATGGCAGTGCACGCCTGTAATCCCAGCACTTGGGAGGCTGTAAACAGGAGAATCACTACGAGTCTGATCTATGCAGTGAGACCCTGTAAACCCTGTACACCCTGTACACCATGTCCTAAATTAAAAAAAAAAGCTTGTTATTAATGATTTGTTCTAAAGAAATATGTTTTTCCCTTTTATTTCATTTAATTTTTATTCTTTGAAAGACATATTTTCATTTTTATAAAATTGTAGACTAAGAGGAAGACTTAAAGTTAATCATCATTTATACTTTTTCCTGCATATATATTTCATCTATTTTATTACTGAGCTCTTTTATATGTCTAAGAAAACTTCTATTCTGGTTCTATGTTATCTTGTTCTAGATCATGAGAAGCAAGATTCCTCAATTTGTTTTTCAAAAAAGCAAAATTCATATTTTTACACTTGATAAGCAGCGATAAATGAGCAGCCAATGTAATTAATAGATTTGAAATTTGAAACTAATAATCTTTGTTAGAAGAATATTTGAAAAATACTAAACAGAAAAGAAAACCCAATGTCTCTTTACTAGTTAGAACTTTGACTGCCTATTTCAAATACAGAGCGAATCCTCTGCGGGAGACTTTCCTGAGGGCAGGAAAAGCCACAGGGCGTGGCTCTGGGCTACTCACTGACCATGGCCCTGGTGGCAGTTACAGGCAGGACTCTTTCTTGTCTCTCAGAGCTTCCCCATGCAAAGAGGAGAAGGCCATGGGGCTACTCCCACTGACTGTGGAGAAAAACTCCAGGACTTTCATCTTGTTAATTTCAGCCTGGACTCTTAGATACCATAGGAACTCCATGACGGTACAGGGTATTGCTATACAGCTTGGACTCATAGTGATCCTCCTGTCTCAGCTTCCCCAGTGCTGGGATTACAGGCATGTACCACCATGCCTGGTTTCAGTGGCTGGCTAGGTGCCCAGAGCCAGTACAGCATATGGTACAGAGGATCGAACCTGGGTCCTTGCACTTGCCAGGCAGGTGCTTAGACCGATAAGCTATCACCACAGCCCCTTTTTTCCACTTTTAATGTCCACTATGATCAAGACATGCAGATGTAATCTTCATAAAACTCTCTGGGATTCTCTTATTTTAGAGTACAAAGAGTAGGATCAAAATGTTTGATGGTGGTTAAACATCTGATAAACAGGACTTGGGAAAGAAATGATTATTTAAGTAACTCAGAACAATTCAAGTAATTCAGAAGAACAGTGAAGGACAAAGGTTTCCACAATAAGTGTCCTCATAACAGTATTTTGCAATTAGGATATAGGATTTGCATATAGGATATATTATGACCTTAAAAACTTGGGAAACTATGAAATAATCCTGCATACTTTCATAAAAGAAAAAATCAGGTTACATGAAAGTATTTGAGAATCATAATGAGACTGATCTTTTTCCAAAAGCAAAGTGGAATCCAAAAAACAATGGAAAAGTAACTATTTTTAAAATTAATTGTATTGAGAAAAATATTGCAATGTGACAGCTTCAAAACAGGTTAGCAGAAGAGTTACAGCAATTAATACAATGCATATTGTTGTCTTTGTAGTAGTCATTCATAGCACCAGGTGCAGACATGATATCCTGTCCAAAATCTATTAGTACAGGTCTTTCTTTTTATTGAAAAAGAAAGAGAAACTAGCTATATATCTATCCTAACTATTTTGGATATACAGATACAAAATTGTCCTTCATTTATATCACTTTTTTTGTTCAGCTTTGTCAGAGATGGGTATTCCATTGCCATCCAAATATTGTAGGTGCATAAATTCAGCAAAATATTCCAATATAGTCCAGTACTCCACAATAGTAGCAGGTTATCACTGACAAAGGATGTACAAAGGGTGGTACAGGGTTTCGGGATAAGCCCTGAGGGGACTTGACTGACCATGTCAGATACAAAAGTTACATTTTTTGTTATATAGGTCTTGCTTTATCTTGGTATAAACCATCCAGCAGAAAAGTGTAGAAATGAGGTATGAAAAGTGAAGGCATGTTAATATGCTGAGCTGTGGAAGGCTCAAGTTATCAGATTCAGACATTGCCAGTCCTGTAGAGCAGTAACTCTCAAATCCTGAAGTGACACACGCGGGGTTGGGGGACCCTCTAACTTAAGAAAGTAGTGGTGTAGTGGTGTGGCAGGTAGCTCTGTGCAGAGTGGAGTAAAATAGGATTCCAGGAGTGATGGTTAGAAGAAATTATGCAATTGACCAGTTCTCTGAACTGTGTGCACTGAGGAGATTGGCAGTTCTGCAGAGGTTATGAATGAAGTTAGTGAAACTAAAGGGAACTACCGACAGCATCAACTCAATTTTTCGCTTTAGGGAAATCAAATGTTATGAACAAAAATAAATATATGTAGTGATGAACCATATAATTCAGCTCTAAGTAATAGAGTCAAAATAATAAAAAATTGGGGCCAGCCAAATAGCTCAGCGGATTAAAGCACCTGCAAGCAGGTGTAAGGGCCAGGGGTTTGATCCCCAGGCCTGCTGTGCTGGTCCTGTCCCCAGGGCATGCTGAGATGGCAATTGAGACTGGGGCATGGTGGTGCATGCCTGTAATCTTAGCTCTTGGGAAGTTGTAAACAGGAGAATCACTGTAAGTCTGATCTAGTAATGAGACCCTGAACACCCTGTAGACCCTTCCCTAAGATACAAAAATAAATAAATAAATAAATACATAAATTGAATATTAGACTAATTAAACATTTTCAAGATTGAATTATATTTGCAGAATGGTAAGAGAAGAATTCTTATAGGGAGGGATAATAGGTAGAATGCCAGGCAGTTACTAGGAAATGAGCAGCATTAAGAAGTGGAAACTCAATCACAATATAATCTAAAAATATGTATATGAAGAGAAAGAAAAAATCTGTTAGTTATTAACAGTTAAAAGTTTTGTTAACATGTGATTAATTCAAGAAACACAAATTTTTTAGAAAAATTTCCTCCATACAGGTTAAGAAAACTGATTATTTAATTTTACTATAGTCTATGGGAGCAAAATTGCATGTATTTAAACTTCAGTGGTTTCTTGGCACAACTTTGATATTATCTTGCGAACACAGCTACTTGTATTGTCTACAGTTGTTCTACCCTAACACCTTCAGGTCTGCAGGGAACCCCCTTGCTCCCTGGGCAGCACAACTTCTTCTCTATCCCCTCTGTTGGCAAAAGACCCATACTGTTCAGGAACCCCAGCCCTACTGTGTAGACCAATGCTTACTCCACACAGAACCTCCTGCTCTCCCCAGCGAAAGTTGGTTGATGAATAGATTCAAGCCAGAATTCTGGCCAATTAGGCCTAAGAGAATGTGTTCACTGGGGGTGGTAAAGAGTCTGGAAAAGATCTGTTTATTATAAGAAAATGGAAGGGTAGACAGTGTTCTCTTCTGGTGGCTGTATTGAGTTTGGATGTGAGGACTGGATCTATGTGCTGATAGAGCAGAGAGATTAGAAGAACCTGGATACTTACCATATTGCAGAAATCACAAGATCAAACAATCCAGAATTTGTGCATTAAAAACAAAATGAGTGCTTTGTTTGGTGGTGCATGCCTATAATCCCAGCACTGGGGAGACAGTGGCAGGAAGATTGAAGCAAGTTCAAGGCTTTCTCAGCTGCTCTTCTCTCATTGCTGGGTCAAATACCTGACACTCAAAAGGAAGGAAGGAAAGGTTTATTTAGCTCACAGTTACTGGAGGTTTCAGTCCATACTCAGTTGGCTCCAAGGCAGAGGGGCACATGGCAGAGGGCAACATTTCATGGTAGTGGCAAAGAGCAAGAGCAAATGGGAGGAGTAGTGGCAACAATGGCAACAGAGGGCAAGTCTGTCTCCTTTAGGCTGCATTCAGGCTACCTGCCCCAGGCTGGGGGTAGTACTTGCACACATAATCCCAGCAACACTTAGATCCATAATCCCAGCAACAGTCACACCCAAATCCCAGTAGATCATGAGTTAATCACAAACTCTAGAAGTCTACCCATGAGTGCATGAGGCTTTAGGGGAACAACTAGGCACAAACCATAGCAAAGGCCAATCAGGGGTAAAATGTGAGTTTAAGGACAGCCTGCACTGCACAGTTAGACCCCTGTCTCAATAACAAACAAACAAACAAACAAGCAAACAAATATTTAAAAAAACCCAAGGTTGCCTTTATTTAAGTTGATTGAAATCATCTAAAGTGATTTTAATGGAGCATTTTTCAAAACGTGAGTTTCTTTTTAGAGTTACAGTGATCTCTAATTAGATCCTATACGCATTGAGTTTGATAGGCGGTGATGATAAATTCACATTTGCATAGACATATTTGTATCTAGACTTTCAGTAGTTATCACAAGGTGTCCCTTTTAGGCCACTAGGAAAATGCTTTCAAACTCCAAGGAATATTGGTCTGTGAAGCAAACAAACTTTTAAATAAAGGGAAAGAATCAAGAGAGAAGGCAAAGCAGGAACACTCTTGTTTTGACATTCTAATTATAAATACATTAAGCTTGGCACGAAAAAAATCATCAAACCATCAGTCTTGGAGATGGTTAAGTTAATTCACTTTTTGAAGTTCAATAATTCATCTGTGAAGTGCCAGCAGCTGGGTCTTGTTAATGGTAAGCCTTTCATTCCTGTTGAATCAATTGTAAATAATAGAACCCCTTGGAGAAAAATGATGAAGTAAGCATTGATTTCCAAATTGGGTGTCAGATACAGAGCATTAATAAAACACATTGCAAGCAAACAAGTACCTAATATACTCTGATCACTGAAATAGTGATCAAAGGGAAAGAATCAATGATTTTTGTGTAAGTTGCTAGTATTTTAACATTTCATTTGTATCCATGCATCCTATGAAATATCTCATTTTGGGTCCTGTGTGGTTATTTAATTTTCATTATCTCTATCAGCAAAACCAAATGATTTTTTTTGTACTGTTAGGCTTTTTTTTTCATCCTCTAAATAGATAACAAGTATCTGGTCATATATCTTCTTAGCTGCCTGACACTGAAGATTTTGTTGTGTTTAATGTAATACAATAATCATTTATAGTAAGTCACATAAAACACTGCAGAAAAATGTAACAGCTCTAATAAAACTTTTAAAGAAAATAAAGCTCTCTAGCAGGTGTCCATAAAAGTGCTTTATGCTCACAGACTCTATTAAATGTTAATGCCAGGGCCCTGTGAATACCACATGTGGAGTCTAGTGAAGGGAAAATGTATTTGTGAAAATCTATGCTGATTCTACAGCAAGGGGGTTTGGAAGGGCAGAGCCATATTGTCTACATAGACTGCAATATTAAAGTCAGGGAAATATCTGTTCACTGTGAATTTTAGGAAGAACTAATTTGAGGAAAAGCACATGAGTTCTTTTGCTTCATTTTGAGGTTTTACTCACAATTGGGAAAGAGTGGAAACACTGAGGTTACATGAAGGGTACAGCTTTCTAAAGAACACTCCAAACTTCTCAAGTTATGCTGCATAATTTTTTCTATGAATAATCTCCAAAGACCAAAAAGTGTACAAATTGATGAGGTTTGTTTTGATTTTTCGTATTTCATTGCTGTGTCCTCAAATTTTCATACTAATTACACTGTTTCTTACTCCACAGTGACATTGTTTTTCTTTCTAGATTTTCAAAATGAAACCTCTGCGATATTATTTAATAGTTACCATATTTTAACCTTTATCAAATGGTTAATACCATTGTGTGACGCGTAATGTTTTCAGCTTCTTTAACGGACCAAGGAACTCTTCCCTGGAATACTATATTGAAGAGTAGATGAGATTCCAGTATTCACTGCTAATATAGTCAGAAGTTACAAGAGATAAATCCTGAATACAAGAAATAAAATGACTGTCAAATATAAAACCATATGTTTATAGTGAAGAGAAGATATGGAATCTGATATCTTTTTCCCAAACCCACACAAAGATCAACTACTGTGGGCCAGAGAGATAGCCCAGTGGCATAAGCCACTGCCTGGCAAGTGCAAGGTCTTAAGTTCAATCTCCAGTACAAAAAAAAAAAAAAAAAAAAAAAAAAAAAAAAAACAAGCTACTGTGTGTTTCAAACAGGAGAATTAAGATGAGGAAAGAAATGAAATTAGACTATCAAATATACTTGGATGATATAGGAGATTGAAGTTCCCAGTCGATGAGACCTATACCCAAGTTGCCTACCAGCTTGGTGAACTATATTATTTGGAATGACTATATAAATGGTACACCATTGAAAAGAAAGGCGTTGTTATTAAAGATTAGCATACAATTACAGTGTAACTACTGGTCTCAAGTAGGATTAAGGGGAGAAAGGAGGATTGCAATATAAGGGAAGGATTTCAGAGGAACCGGTAAGTGGCTGAAATGAAATGCCTTTGGGAATTTCTAGTTCAGTGAGTTGCTCAAGTAGATGTTGTGAGCTCATTGGATGAGGACATTTAAATTAGGAGTTAGTTGGAACAAATGAACTTTACTGTTGATGCAAACCTTGAGTATCTTTGGTTTTAAATTTTAAGTGAAGTATTTCTACAGAAAACTGTAAACCCTAAGTTGTTTTAAGATATGATCATAGAATTGTATTCTAAAATAAATATAATGTGATCCTACATAATTAATAGAATGTTAAAATGAACCTAAACTTTAAAAATGAGTTAGGATGAAAATTAGAAACCTAGGGATGGCCAAATAGCTCAGTGGATTAAAGTGCCTGCAAGCAGGCTCAGGTGCCAGGGGTTTGATCCCCAGGCCTGCCATGCCTGCCCCACCCCTGGGATATGCTGTGATGGCAATTGAGACTGGGCATGGTTGCGCACATCTGTAATCCCAGCGTTTGGGAGGCTGTAAACAGGTGGATCACTACAAGTCCGATCTAGTAGTGAGACCCTGAACACCCTCCTGTAGACCCTTCCCTAAAATACAAAAAAAAAAAAGAAAAGAAAAGAAAAGAAAAAGAAAATTAGAAACCTAATTTTTGGGTATAAGGTTTCAAAGGTAGGACTGTTTAAATTACTGTAAGAATTACTTTTAAAAATTTAAGGTATAGATTGAAGACCTTGAGGTTGGATTAAAGATTTCCCTTTGAGTCAGGGCCTGCAATTCCTTAGAATTCTTCTCTAGTGGACTTTTAGGAATTCAAGATGGTGTTTCAAAGAGTCATTTGAAAGTTTTCCACAGTGAAGTTGTATGTGCATTTATTTTAGGGAAATTGAACTGTGTACACTCATTACACACAGTAATGATAAGAAGCAGTGGTCCGAATTTGTAGGTTTTATGTACCAGTTTTGATTTTATCTACTATATTTATAGGAGAACTTAGGAGGATTTTAAGGACAAACTTTACTCATTGATTTTAGCCTCATTTGCTATCATACAGCTGAGTGCTTCTGCTTTCTATCTGTCTGACAACTCCTTCCCCAGGATCCCACGTCAGCTTAAGTTCTGTGTTCTCTGTAAAATCTTCACTGTGAGCTGCGACTAAGGCTCAGACTCCCTTTTATAGTCTTTTATACTTCTTGTCTTCTGGGCATACTTTGACATCAAAATAAACCTGGCTTTATTGTTCTCTATTTGTAGTTTGTCTGGCCTCTCTAAATAAGTTTGATTCTCAAGAGTCCCCAAAGTGCCAAGCAGCTTATGCATGATGGACTGTTTGAGCTGGGCTGAACTCTTCCCCATCAGGAAGGGTTTCCAAGAGAGGAAGCCCTAGGATGCTCTGAGCCCCACCCACAGCAGAGAACATCAGTGGGTGGAACATGCTCCTCTCAGTGCAGCTGGATCCCTACAGAAAAGTGAAAAAGACAATCATAGCTTTAAAAGACAACAATTCAAAGAGGAAATTCTATTTTCTGGAGTAGTTTTGGGCTGCTTACCTGTATTGGGCTTTTAGGGTTTGTGGTAATAGACCATGTGCCCACATGATGCTTTGAATTGGTTTTTGAATGTGTTCTCTCCCTTTGCAAATCCTGTATACAAAATGGCTGTTTCATAGTTATAGGTTTATGCTTGAGAGTCATATTTTATGTAAAATGTGATATTAGTACTTTGAAATGTATTTCTCAGATAAGAACCTTGGACTTCTACTCTATCTTTTCCTGCTTTTTTAAATTAATGTCATAGAGGCATGAAAATTGGTGTATTCTGAACACCCACAGATTCTGGTTTTATAACTAATGCTCATCAATTACAAAATAGTCTGTGTATAATAACACTGCAAAGGATTTAAAATCACATTTTTTTCTATTAACTAGTATGCATGAGAGAGCATGATATACGGTGAAATATTTCAGGGGTGAGGGAAGAGACAAGAGGAGAGTGTGAATACAATAGAAAATGACTTTTACAAGCTATCATCTCACAGAAAGATTTATACCTGTAAAGGAGTGGAAGGTAAGTTTTAGCTGAGCCCAATTTATTATGCATTTCTCCTAGCATATGATCTCTTAGCAGCACTTCATGCACATGTGTGTTGAAGCTTATTCTCCAAATTCCATTGTTTCTTACAAATCACAGTAGAGGCTGTACCTTCTGTGGTGCTCAGCACTTTTTGTAATGAAAATCTTATTGTACGTCTATGTAATACGTACTAAAGAGTTAGCAAATACTTAACTAGGAGATACAGCAGCAACTGAAGAAGAAATAGCTCTCATTTGTTATAAAGGAATGCAATCTGTAGGGCATCTTCAAACATAGTCTGGTCATTGGCATAGCCACAATTGCTCTACATAGTATTCTGTGAAATGGTTCTTTGGACACTATGAGCCCTTAAGGCTTGTATTGTTATCTTTTCCTTTTAATTTTTACCTTGTGATTAGCCTAGGCTGCTGGCCACCTGGAAGGAAGGTACTATCAACTTGGACAAACTCTGTCAGGCTTTGGTTTTGCCAGATGTGGTCAGTGAGGTTAGGCTTCATGGCAGTGACACAGACACAGTGCAGCTCTCGTGGGTGTTTTCTGGGTCTTAGCCATGTGTGTTGTGTGAGTGCTGATCTGTCCACATCATTTGAATGCCCAGGACATAAATGCACATGTGTTACATGACTCTTGCTTATTGATTGAACTCCTAAGCATTGCCAATTTGGGGGATATAAAATGCACTTTTTTTTTTTTTTTTTTTTTTTTTCTCTGAATGCCCTCAGGCGTGGTTTGTCTGGCTGGAATGTTGTGGGAGTCGAACTACAGCAACCTGAGGCTCACAGCTTTGTGGAAGCAGCCACTTAAAGAACTGAGCTATGGCCAGGCCCCCTAAAATGCACTTTTGACGTATGAAAATGCTGGAATAGCCTAGGACAACCCTTTTCACTAATCTTGAAACCTAACAGATGAATATTCCACAAAAAATGTAACATTACTTTATAAAGCATAAAAATTATAATGAGGTCAGTAATAGCAAATGCTTGTGTATTTTCTGGTAACTTCCTAGGTAGATAGACAGACCAACAGACAGACAGGCAGACAGATTTATTAAACACAACAACCCTGTATGATTCAGTTTCAGAAAGGTTAAATAAGTTACACAGGTGTTAGTGTTGGTATTATTATTTTCATTATAACTTTTGTTTTTGATTATACATAGTGGTAGAAGCTAAAGGCTTATAACTAAAATTGGATTTCAACACTAGCAAATATTACTTGGTTCTCAAGCTTTGTTTTTTGCTTTAATATATAAAATGAGGATAATAGATGCTAACTATATAGTATTATTTATAAGACTGGGGATAAAAGAGGTAACCACCAATTGGTATAATCTGGCCTGGTGCATAATTCATGTATAATGGATGCAAAGAAGAGGGGTTGCAGAATGGAATGGGTGAAATGCCCATATTGTTGTTTATGACAATAATTTAACCTTCCTCCTAGCATTTCTGTGGAGGACACTTACAGAGCCTTTGCCTTAGGCAGATACTTCTGTTTCCTTCTTGTTTTTAGCAAGTTCACCTTACTTTACTGAACTGCAAATCAGAACTGTCAGACTAATTTCCTCTTGATAATATTGTGAATTTCCTTCTCTAAGTGGATAATGGAGTTATTGGGAATTTTTCAAATAGAAAGGTGGGCTAATCTGCCGAGGGGCTGAATGAGACAGCACCATACCGTCTTCCCTGAGGAGTGCCTGCACACAGCCGGGTGGACCCACCAACATGCACATAACGACCACTTTTGTCCTTTGTTCTGACTCGCTTACACTTCTCATTGGACTGGTATCATTCTGTCTTCCTTGACTAATTTGTCCTCAACAGTTGAATTTTTATTAAGAGAGTCAACTTCAGGGCTTTAAATCTGAGTCATTTCTTAATGAACCAAATCAGGAGAGAAAACTCTTGATTTGTGCAAAAAGCCTACTTTTGCAGCCTCCAGTTTCAGTGCTTACAGTTTTCATTATCTTGTGTTTGTTAAAGGCAAGAAAATCAGCACAGGAAATAGCAGAAAGAAAATCGTAGCTTTACTATTTTCAGAGAAATTTTATGTTGATGACATTATGTAGTATGAATTTTTGCCAAGTTTACTGCTCCTGAAATCTTCATTAACATACATGTGCTTAGAAAATGTTTTCAGTTTCTACTACTTATATTTGAGTACTGCCTCCCTCTCTTTCTCATTGCTCTCCTTTCTTAAAGTATTCAGCTCTTATTCATATGTGTGAATGTGTGTGTGTTATAGACATATACACTTTTTTTAAAACAGTTTTTGTAGTAAGGACTTAAATTCTAGTTTTTAGTGTGTGGTTTTTAAACTTTTAAATGTGGTCTAAGACAGGCAATCACATTCAAAACAGCTCTCTGTTACCAGAAGAAATGGTGAAGAAGTGGAGTAATCTGTATGTGCCTGTAGTTTTCTGCTTTTTGTCTTAACTTGGGTGTGCTCTTTTCGTTGCTAGATGTACTTTCTCAGTTTTCTATCCTGTGGAAGCACAGACCTCTCCTGGCTGCCTTGCTGGTGCTGCCTGTTCAGTGAGAGCTGAGGGGACTCTGTTGTCTTCCCAGCAAGGATTGAGCCTTGACCTGCAATTACTTTGAACTTGTAGAGACATTGACCATGCCTGATGTTGAAGTTCCTAAGATTGTTTTTCTGAGTTATTGGTGGAGGATTCCTGGCAACTTAGGAGTCACTTTTCTGTTGACTATTTTTCTGAGAATTTGAACTTGTGATTTCTTAGCTAGTACCATAGGAAAATGTGACTGTCATGTTTCCACTTAACTCTAACCTTGAAGTGTAAGTTCCCAAGGATGTAAGAAAACAAAATGAATGGGTAAATGCAAGATCTAAGAGCTAACCTTAAGTAATTTCTTGAATAGAGAGATCTCTGTTCTATCTTCACTGGGATTCATTGTTTGGGAAACTTTATTCATTTACTTATTTATTTATTGTTATGTATTTAGTACAAGGTCTACAGAGTCTCACTACATAGATTGGACTCATAGTGATTCTCCTGTTTTCAGCTTCCCAAGTGCTGGGATTAAAGGCAGGTGCCACCATGCCCAGTCTCAATAGCCACCTCAGCATTCCCTGGGGGTGGGGCCGGCATACTTTCTAAATATTTTAGCAGTCAAATGTAATATATGGTTAGGGCTTCTGGAGACAGACAGATGTGGTTTGTGTTTATGTTCACACAGTATCTATACGAACTTGGGAAAATGACCTTAATAAGCTTTAATTTCTTCATCTGTAAAGTGGGCATAAAGACGAGTATTATTGGATGGACACCCATTAGCAACCCTATAGATTGTGCCACAACATATGGCTGTGGGAAAGGTCAGTGCGTTTATATAAATCTATCTGAAAAGATGGGACTGATACATTCTGTACATTTTGATTTTAAGGAAGTGAAAGTGCTAAGTGTAAGGACTAATTCTAATAAATGCTTCCCTGGCGAGCTCAAGGGTCTGAGTTCAATCCCTGGTTCTGAAAAAAAAATCTAATTCTATCAATAACTTTAGATTTTTAGTTATTGCCGATATTTCATGTTGTTTTACTTTTGAGCTTCTTAGCTACATACATCTCTGCCTTTCATTTAGGTTGTCCTCCAGGTGGCGCTATCAGTAGTCTGTAGTGGAGGTAGTGTATGGTATATCTAGATAACACCATGAGTTTAGAGTCCACCCTGCTGAGTGGCCTTGAGCAAGTTAGTTGGCTTCATGATTTTCAACTTTCTTTTCATAAAGAGGAAGAATAACAACTCTTTTTAGGTCGCTTATATTATGAGATATTGTTTTAATCAGCATATGGTAAGCAGTCGATAAATGTTATCTGCGCATCCCCACTTCCATCTTCCTGACAGAGTTAACACTAAATTCTAAATACACATTTATTTGCCTTTCATCAATTTCTTTCTATGGATAAGTATAATGTTGGAGCGAATGATGAGGTAAAATTCAGGACAAGATTAGCAGAGAGAAAGGACATTAAAGAAAAGGCCATTTTGTGGACAGTGACAATGGAGAGAGTGAGGAAGAACAAGGTGGTCAAGCATTCTAGAAGAGGTAAATTTAGGAAGAATGTAAGGGTGAGACTTCAGCTCTGTACATGTGTAAAAGATTATGAAGAGAGATGTCCCAGGCTTACATGAATACACAGGGTATATAAAGACAATTTCAAAATAAATAATGAATATTTAGAATAATTACCGAATATTCATTGAAATCTTCCAGTTACTATTGATAGTTTTAGTTTTTTTACCACCTACCCCATGCAAGGTGCTATGGAATACAGAGATGAATAATCTTTGGCTCTTTACCTCAGAAATCTTACTCTAGTGAAGCCAAAATACCAGGCGACATCAGATTGTTTTCATACATATAGTTGTGTACAATTTTCTAGGAAGAATGTTAGTAATATTTTCATTTCCTTTTCAAACACGTCCCTGATTGCTCAACCATAATTATAGATTTAGTGTGCTTAGTATAATTCATGCTTTTTGATGATAATTATTCTGAAATTTCTGTGATTTAGCCTGTGTACCTTTGGCTAGCAATGGTAAAGTTATACCCACAAGATGAATTATTTAGCATATCTTTGAAGTAACCACATTATATCAACAGTGTGCTAAAAGCTGGCCAGCTAGTGGACTAAAGCGCCTGTTGAGGCAGAGCGCAGTGGCCAGCATTCAATAGCTGGCATGCTGTACCAGCCCCATGCCCAGGGTGCACTGAGAGGACGATTGAGCCTGGGCATGGCGGCACTCGCTTGTAATCCCAGTGATTGGGAGGCTGAAAACAGGAGAATCACTATGAGTCCTATCTTTGTAGTGAGACCCTGTAGAACTGGTGCTAAAATATATAAAAGAAAAAGTGTGTTAAGTTTCAGAGAGAAAAACATGAAAAATATTTAGTGTTTGCTGTCATAGAGACCAGTGTCTAATATGAACAAAGCAATATGATACAAGTAAGAGTAGAGGTTTGAGGTAAATATTTGGGATAAAAAGAGAGTCAGGAGAGGGTTCTCAAATAGGTTGAACATATGGAGAGAGACTGCTTTAGCCAGATGACTTACTGAAGTCATATACTTGCTTTAATTATATATATGAGAAATATCAGTAACTATTGGGGACCAGGTGATATGCTAAAGCATTTTCATAAGAATTACTTGGTGTTAAAAAAACTGGGGCCAGGGAGATGGCTCAGTGGAATAACCACTTCCCTGGCAAGTGCAAGGGTCTGAGTTCAATCCCCGGTTCCGAAAAAAAAAAAAAAAAGAATTTCTTGATGTAAGCACCAGCCAGATATCTCAGCCAACTGAAGTGCTTGCTTAGGCAGACCCAGGGACCAGGGTTCAATGCCTGGCTAGCTGTGCCATCCCTGCCCCTGGGGCATGCTGAGATAGCAATTGAGACTGGGCATGGTGGTGCTCACCTGTAATCCCAGCACTTGGGAGGCTGAAAACAGGAGAATCGCTCTAAGTCTAATCTGTGTAATGAGACCCCGTAGACCCTGTACTTGATACATAAAAAAATAATTACTTAATGTAATCAGAAGTTTAAATAATCAGTATTATCTCTATTCAGAGAAAGAAACAGAAACTCAAGGCTGATTCATGAAGTTGGTAGAATAAAGGTAGAAATAATCTATTTAGGTCACAGGCAACAACCAGGTAGACTTGGGGTTGTTTTGTTTTTTTTTTTATCAATCTTGATATATATAATTTGTTCTCTACAATTCAGCATTTTAATAGAGCCTGTGAACTCTTTAGGCTGGCTACTATCAAATACACTAAAAAAAGTGTCAATAAAGGTGTAGAGAGAGTGGGATCTTTATGGATTGCTGATGAGAAGGTATAGTGGTGCATCCGCAGAGGGAAACAGAAGATGAAACTGAGGACAACATGTGATCCAGCAATTCGACTACTAGGTACATTCCCAAAAGAGCTAAAAGCAGGAACTGAAGCAGGTATTTGTACCCTGTGTTCACAGCAGCATTTTTCACAATTGTCAAAAGGTGGAAACAAATGTCCACTGAAGGATGAAGGACTCAACAAAATGGGGTGTATCTGTCCCACCAAATATTACTACCTCAAATGCCTTAAGTGAAAGTGAAGGTCTGATATGTGTTGTAACATGGATCCTCTTACATAGAGTGAAATAATTCAACCACAAAAGGAAAAATATTTTGTGATTCTACTTATGTCATATACATAGAATTTTCACCTTTATCTACAGAAAATTAAATAGTGATAACTATGACCTGAGAGGGGAGAGAGGGAATTGGGAGTTATTATTTGGTGGTGTAGAGTTTTAGTAGGACATGGATTGGTTGTATAATGCTAAATATACTTATTGCCACTGAATTATGCACTTTATAATGATTAGAGTGGTGCATTGTGTTTTGTGTATTTTACTACAATAAAAAAGACATGATCAAGAACATCCCACATATATCCCCTGCTATTTTTCCTCAGTGTTTCTCCAAAATTGCTAGAATAATCTAGATTGTTTCGTCTTACTAAATCATGAACTTATAATGGATCAGGTATATATACTCTTAGAGTGGAAAAATAAACCTCTGTCTTAGATTTCTCTTTTTAAAATTAATTTTACTGAGAAACAAATAGCAATGAGACATTTTCAAAACCAATTAGTAGGACAGTTTCAATAAGTAATACCTTGCATATTGCTGTCTTCCTAGAGGCTGTTCATAGTACAAGATGCAGACATGATATCCCATCCAAACACTCCTAGTACGAATCTTTCATCTCACTGAATTAAGAGAAAGTAGCTGTATATCTATCCTATTTTGTATATACAGATACAAAATGGTCCTTCATTTGTATTCCCTTTTTTTGGTTTACTTTTGTCAGAGATGGGTATTTCCTTGCCATTTAAACATTGTAGGTGCATGAATTCAGCAAAATAATCCAATATAGTCCAGTCCCAGTCACTTTCTGATGATGGTTTGCAATGACAAAGACCAATTTTGATGTCAAAGTGTCACCTCTGCACAAGTGAAGTCTAAGGAGGTCTGTAAGTTAGGCCCCTCATCCTCTGGGCTTCAGGCCAAGCGATTTTTTTTTTTTAACATCTGTCTTAGTTACTCTTCTCTCGTTGCTGCGACAAATACCCGACACTCAAAATGAAGGAAGGAAAGGTTTATTTAGCTCACAGTTACTGGAGGTTTCAGTCCATACTCAGCTGGGTCCAACGCAGAGCAGCACATAGCAGAGGGCAACCTTTCATGGTGGTGGCAAACAGCAAGAGAACAAGGGAGGGGTAGCAGCAGCTCAAGCAGCTAGCTTCTCGGCCCACCTTACATTGTAATGCAAATTACCTGCCCCAGGGTAGGGGAAGTACTCACACCTGTGGGTACTTCCCAGTATTTACCCACCTATGGGTAATCCCAGCAGTACTAAAACCCATAATCCCAGCCTTGGATCACAAATAATCCCAGTGGATCATGAGTTAACACAAACTCTAGAAGTCCTCACCCCATGACTGCATGAGGCTTTGGGGGGACAACTAGACACAAACCATAACAACATCTAATAATTTTATTGAGAAAAAAGTAATGAGACAGTTTCAAAACTGATCAGTAGGACAGTTTCAATAATAAATACATTGCACATTGTTGTCTCAGTGGTTATTCATTGTACAAGATGCAGACATGACATTCTGTCCACAAACACTATTAGAACAAATCTTATTCATTGAATTAAGAGAATGTAGCTGTATATATATCCTAACTATTTTGATTATACAGATAAAAAATGTTCACTCGTATCCCCCCTTTTTTTTGTTTTCTGAGAGAAGGGTATCCCATTGTCATTTAAATACTGTAGGTGCATGAATTCAGCAAAACATTCCAACACAGTCCAGCAGTCCATAATAGTAGTGGGTCATCTGCAGGACTGGCAATATCAGAAGTTGTTGACCTGAGCCCCTTACAGACCAGCATACCGACATGGCTTCACCCCTTATACCTCGCTTTTATACGTTTCTGCTGGATGGTTAAGACCAAGATAAAGCAAGATCTATATAACAAGAAATATGACTTTTGCATCTGATAAGGTCAGTCAATTCCCCTCAGGATTTATCCTGAAACCCTGTACTGCACTTTGTAGATCCTTTGTCAGTGTCAGCCATGTGGATGAGTGAGAGCCATTTTCTTAGACTTCTTATATTATTCCAAGAGTTCTTGAACTACTATGGAAATTGAACTAAAAAAATAATAATAATCCACTTGATAAATTTGCCCAGAAATTAACCCTTCACATTCGAACACAGACCAGATTTTAAGGAAAATAATACGTCTTGATTTGTCTGTATGAAAAACCATTGTCTGTAAGTTTAGGTCATAGAAAACAGCTGGAAGTCAGAGACTGTCTTATTTGGCATCCCTGAAGTCTGTCTCTGACACTTATGTCTAAATTAGACTGCTGCTAATTAAATAAACGTGTAAAGCCAGCATCATGCCCTGTCTCTTCTCCTTCATAAACCAGGGCATTGCCATTTGGGGTAGTTGTCTGTATCCATCATTTTATAATTTCTAACCTTAGGCATAGCTGTTTAACTCAATTAAATGTAGCCAAAATGAACTTTGCTAAAAAAAAAATCTAATAGTAAAATAAATACATAGAGTGAAACGCTCAGGGGTGATTTCTGCAGCTCAAGTTAGGGCTATTAATTTTGGACAGCATATATAGTCCTTGATCATGATATTTTGTAAAAGAAATTTCCTACATATTATTGTGTAAATTTGCCTAGATTTAAATACCCTGATGGATTTTAAGGAAGGTTTCCTTTGTCTGGAATCATGATGTTCTTATGCCATGCAAATGCCATGAAATGTAAACAATAATATCATATAGAATATAGAAAAGTACAAAGTCTAAGTTGCAAAGTTATTTAGTACAAATATCATTGAACTCAAGATACAATAATAACTTGAGTTCTTGTCTTTCCTTTCCTTTGTCTTCCATTTCTTTTCCTACTGGATGAAATCTTAGAATCAGAGGGGCTTCTGTCCAAAGGATGCCTCCATGCCTTCCATACTGCACAGAATTCTGACAGATGATACACAATTTATTATAGAAGAAAACATTGTTTAGTCAAATAAATTTGATGAGATTTGGTTTTATCAAATTTTTGGGAAAAAAAACCCATGGGATTTCTAAAACTCTTGACTTTGCTGATATTCATTATAAACTGCCAAAAACAAATGTGTTAAATTCAGTCATTCAAAACTTATTCGTTGTGCTACCTTCTTATTTTCATAAAGACAGCTCATAAAAGTAAGAAAAAAATGAAATAGGCTTTTAGAATGTTAGTCCAACTTCCTTTATTGGACAAATGGAGGAAATCAAGACTAGACTTCATGGTTTATTTGGCATTCTATGATCTTGAAAATAGATTACTTTTCACTTTGGAATAGAAAGACATAGAGTTCAAAGTCAAGACCATAGTTGGAGTCCTTACTATTAGTCAGCTAGCTGGAACCCTTGAACGCTTCAGTGGCTCTGATGCTCTGTCACTGGATTAAGGCATCTTCCAGAGAATGTCACTGGATTAAGGCATCTTCCAGGGCACTCCTTCTTCCAGGATGGTTGCCAGTACGTGAGGTCAGTTTCAAAACACTTTGCAAGCTCAGGTAGACAGTACTGCAGAGCATTAGTATGGGAATAGATGAAACTAGGGATTAGCTTTGGTATCTATTACTGCTATGATTACAGCCAGAGAGAAAATTTCCCATGCAGTGATTACTCAGTATGATTACAATAATGCTGAAAAAGTAGTCTTGTGTTTAGAACAAATAATGGAAGGCAAAATACCCAAATATTAGCAGTGTTTTGTTTCGATGAAGGTTTTATGTGTGAGTACTTCTCTTTGGTTTTCAATTTTATATAACAATTATAGTAATAGATTTCTTATTTTGGTTAACTCTAGTTTTAGAAATACTCCTTTGTTATAGTGTATATACTTATCCCATAAATCCTTATTGTGGTAACTTCTTTAGCTCTTTACTCCAGTATTTTCAGCAGTCAGATTTGGTCTGCATTGTTACAATATTGTAACAGAAAGAGTCCTCCAGATGACTTTTGTGTTTAAGAATCCCTGAAAGAGCAGGTTTGAACAAGCTGGAATGGAAATTAATCATTTTCCAGATCTTTGAATTTCTCAAGAAACCAAAGCTATTTGTAGTCCGATTCAATCACCAGTCAATCACATGAGAGGCAGAACGTTACATGATTTTCTTTGCCCTTGGTGAAAAGCATCTCCTGACATCTGCCTCGGCCCCTCGCTGGGGACAAAAGCCTGGTGGAAACTGAGTGGAGAAACTTCTGTTGGCCAACGGCTGTGGCCAAGGATAAATTCCAGTCTAATAAACTGGGGAGTGTGGCTCCCTAATGAATGGTCATTTCAAGGCAAAAAATAAAAATTGCAGATGAGCCTTCAATGAAAGCGAAATTAAAGTCATTTATCCCTGATCATTTGGAAATATCAACTCCCTTCTTGAAGAAGGAAAATATAATAAAGCTCTCTCATAAAAATATAAAATATTTAACATGTGACTTCTGCCTTATTCCAACATCACCTCTTAATGGTCCCATTATTTTGTTGTTTAAGTTCAATGAAAAATTTAGGAGGAAGGATAGGGAAATGTTTAACCCAAATCAGGATTTTCTTTTTTTTTTTTTTTTTTTTTTTTTTTTGCCTGAAATTCGTGATTACATCATTAGCACATTTATATTGTAAGACATTTTTACGATATAAGCATTTTTTCATTTGGACAGCAACCATAATAAATTGAAATAAAATTCAGTCTTGATTGATGTTACAAGTGTCATGTACAGGGCAAGTCCCATCTATTAAGTATGGTTTGCCAGGGCAGCAATAATAGTAGCATTTGAATGTTTTTCTTATTAAGGAGAAAAATGGTCAGTACCATCAGTTTGATGAAGTCTGAGGACTGTGGCAAATAGAAGATTCCCCACAGCATGTTGAACATTTTCCCTGGCTTGAGGATGAAGGTGGTCAGAAGACTAACAGGGATTGCTTTTCTCTTTTTAAAAAAATTAGGATAAACTATTACAGTTTGTGGAATGAAAGCAAGAGGATGATTACAACATAATGGAGTGTACCATATTCATCTCTTTGAAATATGACCTCACCCGGCCTTTTCCATTTTACAATCGATTCTCTCATTCCCTTAATGAACCTTTGCATTCATGAGTCTTCCTTGGAAGTATGCGCATGAAGTATTGCTGGAGCAAAGAGTAATTGTCTGCCAAGTAAGTAAGAACAAAGTGCCTCTCTTGTCATTTGGTTCAATAACATTAGAAACTGTTAATGCATCATGTTGGCACTGCATTGTTTTGCTTAATAATTATCTAATTTGCCAAAGCTTGCTTTAAAAGATGCTTTTTTGGAAAACTGGAACAATAGAGTTGTTTGCCTGTTTCTCGAAAGATGGGATAAGAAGGCTGATATAAATGTGTTTAAGCACAATTTTTTTAAACGTTACTAAGTAGGTCTTGTTTGAGAAAAGTGGCGCACTCAGTTTGAATACTAATACCATTAATGTGATGATACAAAAGAATATTGTAGGAAAAAGTTGGGTGATTTAAAAGAAAAGAATGTGAAAGAATACATAACTCCTGGACTTTTAAGTAATAAAATTTCTTTTCATAGTTTGCAGGACATACATGCAATTCTCTTTGATCAAATATTGGAAGACAACACAGTGTGCTTCACATAACCAAGTCAAGACTAAAGTACACTTAAATCTTTTGATTTCTTTCCTCCTCTAGTAGAATTGAAAGTCTAGTTGAGTGTATCACTTGGGACAAACTGGATTGAGGATGAAGGTTGTTCAGAAGACTAATGGGGATTGCTTTTCCCTTTTTTAAAAGATTAGCTTGGTGTGAACTGATGTCAAATGGCATGAAAACAGAAAACTGGTTCTCTAAATACAAATGCACAGGTCAACTATGCAAGAGTTTAAAAAGCTGTATCTTGTACTGGTTCAATGGAGAGGATGACTGTCCAGTGCATGAAGGGATGGGATATTAAAGGATCCTGGTTGTATGGGCGAATACAAAACAATTTAGTTATGAATTTCTTCCAAGAAAATAAAAAGGAAAGAAAAATAGGCTTTTTCTTTGAAACAGAGTGGTAGGACAAACCTCAGGCCTGTGGTGATTTTAAAAATAAAAGTGTAAACACAGGCTATAGTAGCCTCTTTCAGAAACATGTCAAAAGTAGAGAATGCTTATATTTTGTGGTAAGGAATAAAGTTCCAAATACCAGCCCAGCCCAGAGTGTCCATTAGCAACTGTCCATCCAAAGATCCCCGTTTTTGGGATGCCCACTCTTCTTCCTTCATGGAGCCCTTTTTGACTACTGGGGAAGGGGACACTTCCTTTCTGAGATTTCACTTGTGTGAGTAGTAATTTTCATTTATACAGTCATTAGGCCTTTATGTGTAGCTGTGTTTTCTTGAGTGTTTACTACACAGGGTGCTAAGTGTTTACTCCTGTATCTTTATCTATCTCCCTTGTCATCACAGGAGATTGACTTCACTATTACCTTTGTTTTAGAGAAACACGAAGGTTAAATGTCTTGTCGATGTACCAATATTTCACAAACAATATATTTGATCACAGACGTTATCTGTCCCTGGAGGTCAGATGTTTATAACAGTAGTTTCCAAAACACATCTCCCTATTTTCATTAGGTTTTAAGAGCTATGGCATGCCTCCCTACCTAACCTTTAAACTGTAGGAGAAGAAAAGAGATCAGGTAAGCATGTCTTGAGTTACTTCACATCCAGCCTCAACTGATACCAGTTTTTTCCTACTTTTTCTCCATTCACAGAAGAAAAATCTTGCTTTCTTACAGCTTTAAGACTTATTTGTACAACCTTAAGACTTAAATACACTCTACTGAGGGCAACATGTTGGTAGAAATGGGTAATTGGCTGCTGTTGCACTTAAAGTATATGTCCATCATAGAAATAGTTATTAGCATGTCGATTTCAAGTGGACAAATTCTACCATTTTAGTAAAGTAAGTCTAGTTTGGCTCATTGCTTTAAAAATGAGAATGGGCTTTGTCAACCTAGGTGAATATAGGGTGAGTATTTTAAACTAATTTTATCTACTATATCGGTAGTTGGAAGGTTTTAACAAAAAACAAAAAATAGGTGAAATCCAAATATTTAATCATCTTTACATTGATAGAGATATCTCTAAAATAATAATTTTTCCAATCTCTCAAGTATATTAGAATACACAAGGTATACCTACGTTGAAAAATAACAGATATAATTAATGGTCATTTGAAAACTCCCAGAAAAATTGATATGATTCCAAAGTTTATTGCAAAACTTATGAGAATGCTCCAGCCATTGGAATATAATACAATTCTAACATAGTTTCTCTTTATATGCAATAGCTATTATAACTTTAAGTGGTTTTTTTGACATAACATAACATGAGAACTAGATGTGAAAGAATTTTTCATTTTTACAACAGGACAGTTTTTTTGATCACAGGAAATAAAAATAAATATAAAAATGATACACTGTGGCAAAAAAGTAAGGATGGATCATAAACATAAAAACATTATATTAAAACAAATGCCCTTAAAAAAAAAGCACAGATGCCCTTGTAAAGTAGTGGAAGGAAATACTATAAGGAAAATTAACAATAGACACTTTTCATTTGTTAGATAAGTACATGTCTGTGTAATTGTCAGTGCCAAATTAAGGGTATGAAATTTCTCTAGTATTTTGAATCTATTAAATACTTAATTTTTTCTTTTATTCATATTTATAATATTTAGCATCACAATCCACTTGTATTATGTCAACATATGTAATCCCAAGTATATATTACGTTTTCAGTCATTTAAATTTGTGCTGAAGACTTTCAATGTGTCACTTTAAAGTGAAAGAGTGCATGGTCCTTCCAGTATTTTTAAGGAAGGGGGTCACATAAACACTGTGTTCAGTAATCTGCCACTGTCCCATACTGCTCTGTGCTCCTGTCCCACCTGAGCACAGGGATCTGGAGAGCTATCAGTGCTTAATATTCAAGTGGCATATAATGGAAATGTATTTTATGAAACATTAATATTTTGTGTTCAGCAACATAGGGAAAATAAAATATATTCACAATACAGTTTTAAAGAAGCTTTAGTCTTATTTTAGAAGAATAAAATACATTGTTTTACTGAGATAGGATATGTTTTCCTTCTATCTAGATACTGAAACCACAAGTCTTCAAATAAGATAGCCTGATTTTAAAGTAAACCGTTTTTTTTTGTTAAATCTGTATCCTATGGAATCTAGCTTTTTCTCTAAAATGGAGGAAAATCTTCCAGAAGTCATCAGCTTCTATTCTTGCTGTTACTAACCAAATGCAGAACTACGGGTGGGCAAGATTTTTCACTTCCCATTATCTTTCCTCAACCCTAAAACAGGAAAATTAATATTTGCCACATAGAATGTTTTGAGGATTAAATGAAGTAATGCTATTAGAGTAAGTTCTGTGAGAAATACACTCTGAAATGAGATTAAATGTGAAAGGGCATTAAATATTGGAGAAAATGCCTATAAAAGGAAATAGAGAGAAAGTCAGGTAGACTAAGAAAGCATCAGACTATAGTCATCTCAGTCAGACTACCAGTGCAAGAGAGAGGAACAGAGGCTAAAGAACCTTTTACTCTCCTGTGCAGTCTAAAATAAATTCAGGGGCTGATGAGATAGCTCAACAGACTAAGCACTGGCTTAGGCCAGTTCAGGGACCCGGGTTTGATACTGGCACCCAGGTTCAATCCCAGCACCACATGCTGTGCTGACCCTGTCCCCATGGTAGGCTAAGCTGGCCACAGAGTCTGGGTATAGTGTTGCATGCCTGTAATCCCAGTGCTGGGGAGGCTGAATACACGAGGATCACTTCAAGTCTGAGCTATGCAGTGAGACTCTGTAACAACAAAATGCATTTTTAAAAATAGAAATGGCATAAGTAAAATAAGTTCAGCACAGTACCTGGAGCTTTTGAGCACAGCTGCTGGAGGCTTAGGAGGTACATTCTTTTTTATGAGCAGAATATATTTATTGGGGGAAAGAAAGCTCATGTCTGAGAAAGGGACAGGAGGGGAGCCTGAGGGGGTGGTCCCCAGGAAGCTGTCTCTTCCAGGGACTTTTATAGAGTAAAACCATGACAGTGAGGCAGGTCTAAGGTGATGGAGAACATGGGAACTCACTTAGGTGGGCATATGGTGGGACAAGACTATGGTCAACCAATGAGATTACAAGCACCATTGCTCAGGTAAAATTGATTAAATCCAGTACCAAATGGGGAAGCCAGTTATGTAGCAAGCAGGCATGTATACCATAACAGGGTCTCTTCCTGTTGGGGGTTGGATTAGTGATTCATTTGGGCTCTTTCAAAGTGATTAATACCTATTTAGGGTATCAATCCCTGAGGCCAATCCCTAAGGAAGTATGTGACTGCATTTGTTTACTTTTATCTTGAGGTGTGGCCCAAAGCTGAAGTGTCTGTTTCTTCCAAGTTGCAAAGTCACCTTGTCTTCCATATTGTCTCCTTGAAGGCCCGGCCCTGCATGATTGCCTATAATATCTCTATCCAACTCAGCTGCCTACAACATTCCCCCCTCTGAAGAAATAACCCAAATTGTCATGAGGGAACCATGGGCAATGACCACTCTGGCCTCTTCAGGCTGAAATGGATAGTAGTTGTTGACCGGCAGTCAGAGATCCTCTCCAGAGGTTCTATCTAAGGGCCCTCAATAAACTCCAGGCATTTTTATCTTGAGTGGGTGTGTAGCTTTGAGTCTGGAGGAGGAAAAAGCCAAACAATTAAATGTGCATGGGTCAAATAATCACATCAACAGGATAATTATGAACATAGTCAAAGATTTGTATCAAGTAGACAGTAATAATTTTCCATAAAAAATGATAAAGATAGAGTCCAGGGGACCTCAGCATCTTACATACCATTTATTTGATATCTAATATTTTGAACAGCTATTGAGACATTAGAAGGATCTGGAATGTCATAACATTTTAAAGTTTATAATTATGAAAAGACTACTTAGAACTTTTTGTAGGTCCATTAGGAAAGATCTCTTAAATGTAAGGTTTAATCTCTTTATCATCCATTGCCATTGGGTATTATCTCAAACAAGCTAGCTAACTCTTATGACTGGGGCCACATGAATTACAGGACCTAGGTAAAACACTGAGTATTCTCCAGTTTGCAAGTGGGGCCACTGGCTGGGTAACTACTGACCTATCTGCATGAGGCTTTCTCCTTCTATTGGCAGTTAACATGGGTTCCCTTAGGCTAACGGGGGAAGACCCATAACCACCTCAATCTGAAACTTCCTCTGACTCCTTGAACTTTCTTTTTTCTCTCTCTAGCAGCTGTGGACATTTTTGCTTCAAATGTCTCTTATCTCTGTCTGGATCCAGGGAAACAACTTTTTTCCTGTTTTCCAACTGTCCTTCATTCCTGTAGGCTGCTAATATCACTTCTCATGTTCCATCTATAATTCCATTCTGTATCCTTTCTACTATGAAATATCTTAACTGAGACCAATTCATTCATGCAAACCCTTCTAACTTCTGCAGCTTGTGTCAAATACCTGGGGCCCACTGAGCAAGATACAACTTTTTGGTTTTAAGGGCTCCTGCAGGCAGCCCTGCCCAAGGAATGTGAGGGCAACTTTCCCTGTAGTGGATTTCCTGACATAGGATTACACTGATAGAGGAAGCATCTTTGAGGGCAACCAGCCCTCCTCAATGAACCTGAAGATAGTTTCCCTTGTAATGAGGCAGGAAACCCTGAGAAGGCTCAGCTTACCTGGGCTGTATAAGGTGGATAATTTGTTAAGACCTGAATATGTGTCTAGGACTAAAGGGCTTTGGGCCTGTCTTTTCGCTCTGGCCAGACTGTTATCTCTACCTGTCATCTCCACGGAGGAGCCCTGAATAATCATGACTAAAGGAAAACCCAGCCATTGGCACAGGTCTCTTTGTCCTTCTTCAACCTACCCTGACTTTCCTTCCAGTCATCATCCCTCAATAGGAACAGAGTTTAGAAGACATTTTGCTTTAGCTGTAACTGAGAATTGCAATATATATTCAGGTTGCTTACTAAAACAAAATGATGGGGAGACTGATTTTTTACAAACGTAATATATATATTTATTCATGTATTTTGCTAGTTAAAATGAATCATCAAGGATAGATAAAAGCCTGTCAGTGTACAAAAAAATTTAAAGCCACTAGCTACACAGTGTCCAATAGCTTTGGGCCTATAGATAGAGTGATGTCTTGTATTTCTGACATAAAATTTAGCCTCAGTGTTAAAAGAAAAAATATCCCTCAGCAATGCCCCTTGCTTACAATGGAGGCCATATCTAAAACACTGGATAGGGACATTGGTTTAATCTGCCTAAAAGCTGAGTATTTTATGAAAGGTATATAAGTTCATCTGGTTGATTTCTGATGTAACTCAGGTATTTAATTGATAGTAAATATGGGTGTGGCCTTAACTAAAGCTAAAGGGACTTAAAGCAAACTATGACTCCATGAATAAAGGGGTTTAAAAGCCAGAAGTTTGCCCACAGGATCTCTCCAGACCAAACCCAGGAACACAGGAACACCACTTGAGTGAGACCTGTTGCCACACCCTTGGGACACTTCGACCCCTCCAGAGCCCTGCCAAGCCCACCCAGTGAGTGAGAACTTCTGCCTTGCTCTCAGGACCCCCAGACCCAGCCCAAGCTCAGGCCTGGCTAGTGTGTGGGAGAGTTTCTCCACTCCCCTGTGACCCCTAGACCTCTCCAGAACCCAGACCATGACTGGGATACAGGCCAGGGCTGAAACTCTGCAGCTAAAGTCCCTGCAGAGAGACTAGGGGCCAGAACCACCCAACTAATACAGGAGTAGAACATCTTGCCAGAGGGACACAACACGTTCACTTCCAAAGGCTGCAGCAGGAAGGAGCTGAGCACAACAGCTAGACCCAAGCCAGGCACAACTGGATGAACTCAAACTTAATAGATCTGCACACAAATTTCAGAAGGTGTTAAGGTCATAATTGCACCAAAGTGCTACACCAAAGGTCAGAGGTCAGTGTTATATGAAATGACAAAGAGACGGAGCAAAATGCAAACTCAGGCCCCAAGCCAACCAGAACAAGTGCAGAGGACAATAGCACAGAAGAAAATGGTAATCACACAACTGAAATGTCTGAATCAATAGCATCTGAAGCAAATAAATAACTGCAGAAAGGTATAGACGATCTCAGATCAGAAATAACCTCTGAAATGAAAAAAGAAATCTCTGAATAGCACCTGAAGAATCAAAGGCAGAAACATATAGAGGAAAGCAGATCAGAAATAATCTCTATAATAAAAGAATTAATAACTGCTTATCAAGAACACTGGTGAAAAAAATAGAGGAGATGAGAAAAATGACAGATTCCTTGAATGAGCAGGACAGGAAAGAAATAGAAAAAATAATTCATCACCTGCAAGATGATGCAAAGATGAACAACATGAGACTAATAGGCATAAATGAGAATGAAGGAGTCAATACAAATGATATAAGAGGAATATAGGCAGAAGTAATAGCAGAAAACTTCCCAAATATGAGGATACAATCTAATATTCAGTAACTGAAGCATACAGAACTCCAAATAACTTCAATCCAAATAAAGACACACCAAGACATATAATAGTCAAGATTCCAGAAATCCAGCACGAGAACCATAAACTGAAAGCCACTAGAGAAAAGAAACAGATCACATTTAAAGGAAAGCCCGTTAGAATAACAGCAGACTTCTCTTAACAAATCATGAAGGCAAGAAGAACATGGAGCAGAGTACTTCAACTCCTCTATGAAAACAAATTCTAGCCCAGACTACTATACCCTGCAAAACTTTTTTTCAAGTTTGATGGAGAAGTGAAATAATTCCATGACAAAGAACAACAAAGGAATTTCATGATGACAAAGCCAAGCCTACACAGGCTACTAAAATATGTTCTAGAGAGGGACCAAAATGATCAGAACTCCATGAATGAGAACAGAAGGAACCCACTAAATAGGGCAAACAATTAAGCACAGGACAAAAAGGAGAAACAACAGTAGGTAAATAACATATCCATTAAAAGTCAACACGTCTCAATTATAACCATCAATGTAAATGGACTCAATTTACCAATTAAGAGAAATAGACCAGCACAATGGATTAGGGAACAAAATCCAACAATATACTATATACAAGACATGCACTTAACTCATAAAGAAATTCATAAGCTGAAAGTCAAAGGATGGAAAACAATACTACATGCCTCAGTATCTCAGAAAAAAGCATGGGTACCAATTCTGTTGTCAGACAGTCTCAACTTCAAACCAAGAATGATAAAACGAAATAAAGAAGGCCATGATATACTGGTTAGGGGAGAAAATCAAGGGGAAGAGGTAACACTCATAAGTATGTGCGCACCAAACAAGGAAACACCCAACTATATAAGACAACTCTTAATGGACATGGAATATCTACTATCCAGTACCACAATCTTAGCAGGAGACCTTAACACTCTTTTATTCCAAAAAGATAAGTCAAGCAGACAAAAAATTAGGAATGAATTAGCAGAACTGAACAAGAGCTTGGAACAAATGGACATAGTGGGCATATACAGAGTATTCCATCCAACGACAGCTGAACATACTTTTTTTTTCAGCTGCACATGGGTTATTTTCTAAAATAGGTTGCATGCTAGTCCATAGTTCATGCTTAATTCTATGCAAGAAAATAGAAATTCTCCAATGCATATTATCTGACCACGGTGCAATGAAACTGGAAATAAATGACAAAAGAAACCAGAAAAACACCATATGTACATGGAAATTAACACCCTACTCAGCCATCAATGTGTCACAGATGAAATTTAATAAGAAATTCAACAATATCTACAATTCAAGGAAAATTCAACCACAACTTATGGGAATTTATGGGATGCAATGAAAGCAGTTCTCAGAGAGAAATTTATAGCTGTGAACTCACACATTAGAAAAACAGAACAGAAAGAAATAAACATCCTAATGCTATACCTCCAACATCTAGAAAAGGAAGAGAAAACCAAACCCAAAGCCCAAAGATGGGAAGAAATCATAAAGATTAGAGCAGAAATCAATTCAATTGGGGCAAAGAAAACAGATCAAAGAATTAACAAATCAAAAAGCTGGTTCTTTGAAAGATTAAATAAAATGGATAAGCCCCTAGCTAACTTCATCAAAAAGAGGTAAGAAAAAATTCAAATACAAGCAATAAAGAAAGAAAACAGTGAAATTGCCACAGACCCTGTGGAAATTCAGAAGATTATCAGTAGCTAATTTGAGAATCATTACTCTCATACCATAGAAGACACAGAAGAAATGGACAGATTCCTAGAAAGATACAAATTACCAAAACTTAAGAAGGTATAACAATTCTCCAAAACACAAGGAAATACTAAGTGTAATAAAAAATCTACCGACAAAGAACAGTCCAGGTCCTGATGGATTCACAGCTGAATTCTAGAAAAAATTTATGGAAGATATAATCCCTATACTTTTCAAACTCCTCAATGAAATTGAAAAGGAAGAAATCCTCCCAAAATCATTCCTGGAGGCAAGTTGTATACTGATACCAAAACCAGGGAAAGATGCAACTAAGAAAGAAAACTACAGACCAATCTCCCTCATGAACATAGATGTAAAAATCCTCAATAAAATCCTGGCAAATAGAATACAACATATCATACAGAAGATTATACACAATGACCAAGTAGGATTAGTCCCAGGGATGCAAGGATGGTTCAGTATTCAAAAATTATAAATGTAATACACTATATCAATAGAACCAAATCTAAAAGCCACATGATCATCTCCAATGATGAAGAAAAGGCTTGTGACAAAGTCCAACACTCATTCTTGTTCAAAGTCCTACAGAACATTGGAATAGATGACCTCTACTTAATCTGATAAAAGCAATCTATGACAACTTAATGGCTAACATAATTCTAAATGGGGAAAAACTGAAATCTTTTACTCTCAGATCTGGTACAAGTCAAGAATATGCTCTGCCACCACACCTATTCAATATAGTTCTGGAATCATTAGCTAGAGCCATTAGACAAGAGAGAGAAATAAAAGGAACAACAATAGGTAAAAAAGAAGTTAAATTATCATTTGCTGATGACATGATACTTTACTTGGAAGACCCAAAAAACTCCACCAACAAGCTACTAGAATTGATACACAAATTCAGTAGCATAGCAGGCTATAAAGTCAATACCCAAAAGTCAATAGTATTCCTCTACACAGATAACAAACTCACTGAGAGGGAAATTAGAGAAACAATACTTCTTACAATAGCACTGCAGAAAATGAAATACCTTGGAATTCATCTAACTAAAGAAGTCA
>NW_004524635.1:5066608-5091178 GCF_000260255.1 Octodon degus
TCCCAAAATTGCTGTACAGATTTAATGCAATCCCTATCAAACTAACATCAACATATCTCAGAGACCTAGAGAAATCTTCTGTAAAATTTATTTAGAACCAGAAAAGATCTAGAATACAAAGACAATCCTGGGCTACAAACACAAGGCAGGACGAATCACATTTCCTGACTTGAAATTATTCTGTAAAGCTGCTGTGATAAAATCAGCATGGTACTGGCAACAAAGTAGACCTGAGGATCAATGGAGTAGATTAGAAGGCGCAGAAGCCTCTATGAACATACTCAGCCACCTTATTTTCGACAAAGGTGCCAAACATTCTTACTGGAAGAAAGATAGCCTCTTTTACAAATGGTGTTGGAAAAACTAGCTGTCTACATGCCCAAAAGTAAAACTTGACCCAGGTCTATCACCATGTACTAAGCTAAAGTGAAAGTGGATTAAAGATCTAAACATTAAAATAGAAACACTAAATCTCCTGGAAGAGAAAGTAGGAGATATTCTTGAATATATATGGGTAGGCAAAGAGTTCATGAACTAAAATCAAATCGCATGGGAAACACTTGAAAGAATTAACAACTGGGACCTCCTCTTATTGAGAAATTTTTACATGTCAAAAGAAATTACCAACAAAGTGAAAAGGCAACCCACAAATTTGGAAAAAATCATGACAAATAAACACTCAGACAAAGGTCTTCTGTCTAGAATCTATAAAGAACTAAAAATCATTAGGGCCCCAAAATTTAAAGACCCAATCCAGAAATGGGTATCTGTGATGAGCACACATTTCTCAGAGGATGAAATTAAAGAAGCAAATAAATATATGAAAAAATACTCCACATCACTGGCCATCCATGAAATGCAAATTAAAACAACACTGAGATACCATCTCACCCCACAAAGAATGGCTATCACAAAAAAATCAACCAACAACAAATGTTGAGGAGGCCATGGGGAAAAAGGAACCCTTCTCCACTCCAGGTAGGAATGTAGACTAATACAAACATTGTGGAAATCAGTGTGGAGACTCCTTAATTACTAGAACTGGAAATCCCATTTAAACCAGCTATTCCTCTACTGGGAATTTTCCCAGAGGATCTGAAAACACCATATCATAGTGATATGTGTGTAGCTATGTTTATAGCAGCACGATTTGTGACAGCCAATTCTTGGAAACAACCAAGATGCCTATCACCTGAGGAATAGATGAAAAAGATATGGCATTTTTATACAATGGAGTGTTACTCAGCTATAAAGAATGACAAACTAGAAGCCTTTATATTGAAGTGGATGCCACTTGAAGATATACTCACGAGTGAAGTAAATCATATCCACATGTGTAAATACTGTATGGTCTCCCTAGTATAAGAACTCAAAGGAAGAAATAGAAATAGAAAGGCATAACACAATTAAAAGGAAAGCAAGAACTTGAGGATTAGACAATGAAGAGAAGGGGCAAGAAGAAAAGCTAGGAAACATCAGAGGGGCAAAGCCATACATTTATGTGCACAAGACAGGTGAGGCAATGGTCCTGAGATACATCAGCAGGTTTTGAAACTAGTAGTTAATTGGTAGGATTCTCACCCTGACTAACTATATATGCTGATATATGTCAACTAAGCAACTGCACTGAGGATAGCAATGTCTAATACTAGGGCTATGCTTGGAGTACCTGTCATTTTGGTCTTCTAAATACGTACTGTTTTTCATGACACCAATTACTGCCATACTGTCTCTCAAGAAAATGTTTGTTTAAAAAAAAAGGGGGGGGTAATAAATGAAAGCAAGATACAAGAAAAATGTCATAGGACTATCCTGCTATAATGCTGTATATGGTTAGATTTCTAAATTTCTATGTAAAAATATATAACTGTGTATTCTTATTTTTTTAAATATTTTTTTAATTTTTAATTTTTTTTACTTTGTATTCTGTAGGGACTTAAATTTTAACATATCAATACTTGATGCAAAATACCTGTTACATGTTATACCTAAGATGTTTTATATTCAGACAGTGAGATTAAGCACAACTGACTATGTTGTAGGATAATATTAACAAACTTCTCTTCTGGATGGTTAACAACCAAAGTTCGCAGACCAAAAAACTGAGAAAAAGAAGGGCTGCAAGGATAGCCAACATTTTGGCCCTCGCCTGTCAAGTCAGTGAAGACTCAGGACATAGAAGAACCTGTACTATAACACAATGTAACTCAGTTGTGGTCCAAATTTTCTGATCAAGGAGATTATGGGGCCACAGAAGAAAGTGATTGATGATGTAGAGTGTACCTAAAGAAAGTTACATGAAGAGAAAACATTCTCTCAGGCTTTCACAGAGAGTGAATTGGTCAAGTAATGGCCATGACTCATCCACATGGCTGACATTCACAAAGGATCTACAAATGGCAATATCGGGTTTCAAGATAAATCCTGAGGGGATTTGACTAAACTTATACAAAAGTTACATTACTTGTTATATGGGTCTTGCTTTATCTTGGTCTTAACCATCCAGCAGAAAAGTATAAAAACAATGTATGAAAATTAATGCCTTATTAATATGCTGAGCTATAAAACACACAAGTCAACAACTTCATGGTTTTTTTTTTTGTTTTGTTTTGTTTTGTTTTGTTTTTTCTTTTTTTGGAGGAACTGGGGATAGAACTCGGGCCCTTGTGCTTGCCAGGCAAGCATTTTCTCCATGGAGCCATCCCCCCAGCCAAGTCAACAACTTCTATCATTGTTAGTCTTATGGAAAACCCACTACTATTATGGAGTACTGGACTATATTGGACTATTTTCCTGAATTCAGGCAACTACAGTATTTACATGACAATGGCATACTCTTCTCTGATAAAACTAAACAAAAACGGGGATACAAATGAATGACCATTTTGTATCTGTATGTTCAAAATAGTTAAGATAGATACACTGCTGTATTCTCTTGGATCTTTGAATAGAGAGATTTGTTCTAATATTGTTTGTGGACGCGATATCATGTCTGCATCTTGTACAATGAATAACCACTAAGACAATATGCAATGTGTTAATCATTGAAATTGTGTTAGTAATTAGTTTTGAAACTGTCTCATTGCTATTTGTTTCTCAATAAAATTAGTTAAAAACAAAACAAAAACAAGCAAACAAAAAACTTTTGACATTGCCAGTCCTACAGATAACCCACTACTACTATCGACTACTGTACTATATTGGATTATTTTGCTGAATTCATGCACCTACAATATTTAAATGGCAGTGGAATGCCCATCTCTGACAAAACTAAACCACAAAAGGAGATACCAATGAAGGATCATTTTGTATCTGTATATACAAAATAGGATAGATATACAGCTACTTTTTTTTTGTTCAATGAGAGGAAAGATTTGTCCCAATAGTGTTTGGACAGGATATCATGTCTGCATCTTGTACTATGAATAACCCCTACAAAGACAACAACATGCAATGTATTAATTATTGAAACTGTCCCACTAATAGGGTTTTTTTTTTCTTTTTTTCACTAATTGGTTTTGAAACTGTCCCAGTGCTATTTGTTTCTCAATAAAATTAATAAAAAATAAAAAATAATAGTCAGAAGGTTATAATTGATATTCCTTAAAAAAGGTTTCTTAACTTACCTGTTAGCTCAAATGCCCCTCTTTTGATTATACATGTTCTAATCTCTCAGAAAATTTGTTGTTTCATAAAAGATACCAAAACTCAGGTAATCATACAGGTAAAATCTATAATGAATATGCTTGATTACTTTTAGATTCGTTTTACTGGTCTCCACCAGATTTTGTCTATGAGATGCATTTTTATGACCACCATGGTGCATATCAGGCACACAACAAGTACTCGGCTCCAGTGTGAGTGCTGTTTACACTTTGAGAACCATGGCTCACTCTTCCATGGCCTTGGTTTAGTTCATTCCCTTAAAGAGTCCTTCTCTATATGATTAAAAATTAGAAGTTTCTATGATAGATATGGCCAGAGGATGGTGGCTTTCACTGACATACTCATTGCATGTATATTAGCATGAACAGCCGTATCTTCCTTACAAAAGAGCTTCCTGGTGTGTTAGCTCCAAATGTGATAAAAATGATATGAAAAATGAGTTTTCTAAAACCAAATACACCTATATATCTCACTTATCTTGTTGTCCAATGACCAAATGCAACCTTTCAGCATAGTGCAGAAACATCTCTGCTTATCTATGCATCTGGCCACGTCTCTCTCTGCTCATCTTTCTGCTCTGCTAACATGGATGGCAGCACTCAGTATTGATGTGTGACTCATTTTTAGGGATGGCCACATGACATGATTCTGGCCTATCAGACACAAAAGTGGAAATTACTACATGAAGCTTTTGGATCTTGAGTGAAGCAACAAAAGTGAGGAGTCATACTGCACAATAAGGATCATTCATCATGAACAATTCCAGTCTATGTTCTTGAAAACATCCCCAAGTAGCTGCAATAGCCAAAGATGTTCCTTGGCAAACTGCTTGTATGAATTTCACTAATATTTATTCTATCTAGTCAGATGTTAAGCTACTCCAAGTGTGATCCTCTTTTACCACTATTGTATTTTTCTCATCAAAGTACTTAAGGTTTAATGTTTTGTTTTCTGGTGTAAAATTGGCAAGACAGCAAATTCCTTGTTGAATTTTTTTCTTCAGTCTGTTACACTGAAGTTATTGAACTAAGCCCTAAGAACAAAAGTAGAACTTCCATTTTCCCCAGAAAATATACACTACTCAGGAAAATAGACAAAGTAATGAATAATGAGACATCATACAGCAATGATGGGGAACCTTTTACAGCTTCCAGTTTGCCCCCACTGAATGAGGTGGCATGAAGATCCAGCTCAGGTTGGGAGATTTTATAATAAGATGACTCCTCATCAGAACATAAAAATATCTAGAATGAAGGGTGGTAGTAAGAATCCTGACATCCTGGGAAAGAAAAGTCCGTAGAAAACTTGCTGCATCCAAGGAACCAAAAGAAGTTTCAGGAGGGATTTGAAAGGCTAGAGTAAGTATTGATAAAAATCAGGAGAAAGAGAGTGGGCTTCATTCTGTAGGCATTGATAAGTACTTATTTTTGTTCAAAAGTAAGATGAAAGAGGGAATGTTGTGACCATATTTGGACTTCAGGAAGCATTATTGTGGCCAAAATAGTTGAACAATAGATGATGTCCTTGGTCTGGTGGTTACATTTGTCTTAGTAGTAGACCACAAAAGACACTTATAAATTTGACACCTAAGAGGAAAGAGCTAATTAAGTTGAGAGAAAAGCCAATAAAATGATAGTTTATAAAGAAGGAGGTCTAGTCAGGAGAAGATCGCTAGATCCCAAGAAGATAAATTTGAGTTTAGGGATAGAATATTACAAGTATGTTTAGAGAAGAGTGGATGGTTCCTTGTATTTGTATTGATGGGCATAGAAGACAGAGGCAGAATGAAAAGCTAGATTATTTCACCAATTTTAAACTTAACTAATGATTGAGTAAAGGAACACTATTAAAGGTGTTGTACATCAATAAGATTATTGGATCAAAAAATAAGATTATTGGATTAAAAAACCTAAGTATGAATTGGAATTCTGCCTTTTCTTAGTTTCATGGTCTTCAAAAGGTACCTTATGTACTTGGTTGATGTTGAGACTGAATACCTGACACCCACAAGTTAAAGGAAGAAAGGCTCACAGTTCACAGATGTTTTAGTCTGTAGTTGGCTGGCTCCAAGGCAAGGTGGCATGGCAAAGTGGGATGGCAGGCAGGAAGCAGCTAGGATCTAGGCAGGAAGAGAAAGATATCTTGTTCCAGGCCACACCAAGTGACTCATCACTTCCTGCAAGATTTCAATCCCCCCAACATCATAGCTAGCTATGAATTCATAGATGAACTCATCCAGTATTAAATACCTGTGACCCAGTGTTATACACCCATGAACCAGCCTCCACCCAAAAGTCACTGAGGAAAACATGAGGCTTTGGGGAGACATCTAGACAAAAGCTACGACATAAGGCTAACTCTGGTCTTCAAGAGTCCTATCATTAAAGCTACCCTAATCACAATTCACTTATAACTCCAAGCACAATAACAGCATTCAGTGTTGATTATTATTGTTGGATCCAGTTAAGAGAAGGAAGAGAATGAGGTCAGTTTTGGATAGGGTGAACTTAAGAGGCCAAAAGACACTCATATGTAATCAACCCACTAGGAGCATTTGTTCATTTAATCAGCCAATATTTATTGGCACACTTACCATGCAAAAGACACTGTGCTGGACACTGTGCTGAAAATGATGGTCGTAGTTGAAGTCAAGAGTAAAGGACATTTCCAAGCTTTGAAGAACCAAGATATATAAGAGCCAGAGAGGTTATTCTGAAACTTGAGTATCAGAATTCACTCAGAGGGCTTGTTAGAAACAAATTTCCTAGGCCTTACCCAGAGATCTCATAAAGTAGCAGATCTAAAGGGAAAGTGAAAATCCTGTGCATCTGAAGTCTCCTAGGTGATGCTGATGTTGCTGGTTTAGAGTTTATAACTGTATTAGAACTGTACTATAAGGAGTTGGTTATAGGACAAATGAGAAAGAAGATCTAAAAGAGTATAAAGAAAAGCTTTAAAAAGAAAGCAATAGGTATATCTACTAAATCCATTGATAACCCAAATTATGTAACTCAAAAATATTCCCTTGGGGCCTGGGTGATAGCTCAGTGGAATAAGTGCTTGCCTAACAAGTGCAAGGTCCTGAGTTCAATCCCTGGTACCAAAAAAAAAAAATCCCTGAATTTAGCAAAATGGGCAGTAATCAGAAACATGGTTAGCATAAGTGGAGGAGTGTGAATAGCGAGAAAGGAGAATGATATATCCATGCAATCCTGCTTTTCTCCTGAATAGACAGAATCTATTAATACGTTTACCCAAAGTGTTTCTTGGGGTACATGAATTGTATTTGAAAAGAAAGCTTCAATCAAAAGCATTTGGTAAGCCCTGCCTGAAATAATACTACACAGATTTTGTCAACAACTCTTCCACATACTTAGTATGCATAAGAACTCTGGGTGTTGCCCTTAGAGGGATCCAGTAGTTTACAACTATTTGACAAAGAAATGCTTTTCTTTACAGTTATCTAGGGGCAAGTGGTCCAAGAGCCACCATTTGGAAAGGTACTCTCTGAATTCCATACCTTACCGTAGTTGATGGAAAGTTCTGGAAGTGAGGGCTGGGGAGCATAGGTTTAATATCCTAAACTCCCAGGGAAGCTTGGAATTTTCAAGGTATTCCTTTGCTGATCCTAGAACAGAAACAATGAGGCTTTGAGAGCTTTCAGTGCTATAAGCAGTCCACTGTGATGTGCATACCATTGGTTTGCCACCACTGTCCTAGGACTCTGCGTAAGTCCCGGGTACTAAGCATTCTATCTGTGCAGTATTAAAGTATATTCCAATCCCTTCAGTGATGGACAGTGGAGGCAAAAAATACTGATTCTGCATACCTGGAGTATTTTCTCTCTGGAAAATATAGCTGGAATTTTATTGTTTGAGTGCTTAATATACATGGTCCTTTAATTCTCCTTTAAAAACTACCTAACATTAAACATTAACTCTGGATAAAGTCCAATAGTGGCTTATGTGAGTGCTACTTCTAATTTTTTTGTAAATACTTATTTTCTTAAAACTATGAAGTACTATGATTGAATCTATGCCTAAAGAGATTGTGCTCACCACATGCTTTGCATATTGAAAGCCAATAGACCCCATAGCCTTGGTGAAAGAAACTCAATGAAGCAAAAATCTTAACAATTTGGATCTCATTAATAAGTCTAATATTTACATGCAACTTACTTAAACATAAGAATAAAACTCAGCTGCTTTGGTTTGAAAATGTTTCTTGAAAAGCAGGAAAGAGGCTAAGTCAAAGGTGGAAGATAAATTGACTCAGTTAACATAAAACCTTCCTAGCTCTAAATTTGCATAATTCTTGAGGTAACCAGTTCTGTGATTTTTAACTAGCATAGTATTAGTTCATGTTATAAGGAAACTTAGGGACCTAGAAATAAAAAAGGTGATACTTTGCTTAGTAGTGGCCCTTAACAGCTAAATCCTATGGTATCTTTTTTGTATTTCTATGAACCATTGACGTTTGTTATTTGAGTAAAACTTAAATATATTTCCTCACATCTTTGTGTATTGAGTAACACCTGCAGCTCCTCCACCTACTTTCACTATCAATAGTCCATCACCCACCATCATCTAACAGAATCCAGGGTCTTTCCCATGAAGTGCTTTTGCTGAGGACTTCAGCAGAAAAGAATGATTTTCATAATATTGATAATTCTCATTTTTATAATGCATTTGAAATATCAGAGTAGGTTTTTATTTTAAAGTACACTTTTTACTCACTGTAGGTAAGTGTTTTTTTTTCTTCCCATGACAGACTCCTTGTGAAAGAGGAAACCCAACCTGAGAAGTTGAAAACCATATGTCATATATGGGGACCCAAGTTAGAAGTTTTGCTACAAAGATTTTACTTCAATTTCTATAACCTGCCTGTCGTTTTCCTCACTGAACTACTAGTACACATAACTATTCATTCTTTCATTAAATAAATGCGTGAGTGCCTACTAGAATCTTCAATAATGTGTTTCTATAACATGAATCAGCACATACATGACTGGTAGGATGAGGAATGATGTTAATAGCACATGGAGGTCCTCTCTGCTTCTTCCTACCATTAATGCTTCATTTATGTAAGTTCACTACACAGCTGAATGAGGCAAGGTAGAGAGACTGTGGTTCTTTCTATTTGTGCTGCCCCCTTTTTACATTTTTAATCACTGTATATGACTAGATGTTCATCTTGGAAGCATATGTTAGTGGTCTTAGTCCTTTTGCATTGTTACCTCATACCTAATGCTCAGCTTGAAGTTTTTGCCAAACCTATTTCCGTCAATCTATTGACAACTTTTTTGTTTGTAAGTTAAAAGTCCTTTCATATATCATAATTTCATTAATTAAGAATTTTTCCTGTATGATACACAGATAATAGCACAGATACTTTCTATTTGTTAAGATTTGTTCATGCTATGGATATCATTTTAAATGATCCAACTTGGCTAATTTTTGTTCTGTCCTTTCCTGTTTTTAATGTGATGTTGAAGGACATGGGATTTTGTTTTTATTTTAATTTGATACAGGGTCCCGGTATGCAGCTCAGACTCATAGTGGTCCTCTATCTCAGCCTCCCTAGCACTGGGATTACAGGCATGCTTCTCCATGCCCGGTTCCAGGGTGGCATGGCATGTGGTACTGGGGACTGAACCCAGGTCTTTGCCCTTGCCAGGCAGGTGCTTAGACCACTGAGCTATCTCTCCAGCCCAGGACATGGGATTTTAATAATGCATATTAGCATACATACCTATAATTGCTGAATTATTAATATAGGTATTGTCTGTGTAAACTTGTATCCTCCACAGTAAATTGTCAAAGCTCAAGATGTCTTTTGCAAACTTTAATCTCATAAAACTGAGAATTTCGCTTGAAATTTCTCTAGCCAGAGATTATTATGAAGAAGAAAAACTCCTATAACATCAACTATTTTATTGCTTATTTGATTTAACAACAGAGTCTGAATATTTGTATCACATTTTTGTCAAACGATTTAAGCCTCAGGTTCAGACCCTTCTTTTGTTTCCATTGTTTGAAAATAAATAGAACATTTTGACTAATTAGGAATCTCAAATTGAAAAGTGGTTTTGCTTGAGCCTTGAAACAGAGGAAGAGGGTTTTGAGGAAAAAATTATATATATATATATATATATATATATATATTTGTATTTGCTTTTCTGCCATCTTGACTTTGAAGTAATTTTTTTAGTTTTTGCCCTTGGTTCTAATCCTTATAACACTTACGTATCTAACTCTTTTTATTCCAACCCCCATTAATGAAATTCTTCAATGAAAATTGACTTAAAGATAAACATGTGAATAAATGGATGACATGTTATGATAAATATAACATATAGTAAATATAATAACCTTTCAGATTTTTAGGACCTATGAATATCTGTTCCTCAAAGGGGAGCTGTGTTAGTTAAAATAATGCTAGCTACTGTAACAGATACCCTTCCCCAAATCTCACAGGCTTAATGTAAGAAAAATGTGTCTTTCCCTTTCAGTGCAATTTTAAGTGCTTTGGCGGCTCTTCTCCAACCTTGAATTCGGGACTCCGTTTCCTTTCATTCTATAATGCTACGTTTTCATTGCCTGAATCTCAGGCTTCTTGAAATGCCTTCATTCCAACTATCCAGAAGCAGAAAAGGCCATGCACAGCTGCGGGGGAAGATTTTATGTGGAGACCCCCCAAACTGCACACATTACGCTGCTCCATTGTGCTGGCTAGAGCTAGGTGCTATGGGCACGCCTTATCTGGCCAGAGGCTGGATTCTTTGTGCTAGAAGGCACAGGAACTGGGTGTGTGATAGCAAGCTAGGATTTGCTACAGGGCTGACATAAGTTCTTTTAACAGCTCAAGTTTTACATCCAAAACCACTGCTTCCAGCAGAACAAATTTCTGTATGGCAAGCTGTGATAAATGTTATGACTCTATATTTTATTTTATAGCACCTCTGCTCCATTTCTTCTAAATTGCCTTATTGTGCTTCATTATGGACGCTAATGATGAATTAAGTTGGACTGCTTAATAATTAAAAGTATCTCTAGGATAAAATCATCTTCCCTCTTGGAGAAAAACGATTTGGCTTTGTTCGCAGCTGTAATTCTCAGTATAAAATAATTAGAATTCTTAGGAAATGAAGGAATAAACTTACAATAAGTGCCACTGACAGGATTGTTCTGTTTGGTTGTGCAATAAAACAATCTGTATGAAAAAAGAGGTTTTTACCAATACAACAAAAAATGAATGTTACAAATTTTTAATAACTTTGGTGATGCTAAATCTAGAATAAGCTGACATGTTTGGAAAACAACTCTAGAAATAACCAATTTCTGATGTATATTTGGGGAAAGATGTTGGAGAATCACCACATAATTTACAATAGATGTTACTTAATGTCTGGGTCATCCAGTTTTTACTTTTATAAATTTGCTTTTATTGTGACATAATTGGAAAATTGGTTTCTATTTTTATCCATTACCATTGGTTTCTATTTTTATCCATTTCTACAATTATTTAAATATTCTCTTCACTAAGGCAGAATCGTGCTTTGCTAAAGCTCTAGTCTTATTTTATTTGATTTTAATTTGAAGAGTGAAAAATAAAGCAAAATCAAATGGAAAAAATGACAGAAACAGGTTAACATACAACAATGAATATGTTACAGATTTTCAAAACAGGGATAGCTAATTAACAATGGTTGCTAGATTACCTATTTTTTTCCTCCACTTTTGCCTTTAGAAAATTGAAATAAACTCGGCTACACAGATTCCTCTCTGGATAACATTGGAGGATCTATGGTGAACCAAATTGTGGGTTAAAATGTTTGTCTGATGGATTGCCATCTCCTACAAGGAAGGTACATAGCTTCCCTACTTCTCAAGGGATTCTGTGGTACGCGCTCAAAAAGACTCCGGGCACTACTGTTCTAAGGCAACATGCACTTTTTAAGATTGGTGAAAACACAGTACACATGGTTGCTTTCAAAAAGTTCAAGTCTCCAGAAAGGCGTAGTGGATGAAATTCTACAATGCTGAAAAGTATGCTCTGGTTTTTAGTAACACTTACTCATGCACATGTTGATTAAACCAATATTGCCTGAGTGCCTTTTCCATACCTCACGCTGTGCTTAACTATCCTCCTGCAGAAAGGGAGCATAGCTTAAGTTTGAGACTAAGGGAGGTGATGAGGGGAGATGGAATGTGGCTCTACAGTGGTGCCTGCAAGTTCAAGTGCTGTCATCGGGCACAGGAGGATGCCTGGCCCATTTATCCTGTTTATTACCTGTGAGATCCTCAGTGAGATCGGGAGCCTCTATTTGTTCTTCTGTAGAAGGAGGATTCATGTCCCACTTTCTCTGTATTGTTAAGAAGAATAAATTAAATACTCTCCTTCACATTAGTCCCTGGGACACAGTAGTTTCAGGAAGTGGGAGTTATTGGCCTGTGTCATGAGATATTTGAGCGTCTGTCAGGGACAAGACAAATTGGATTTGTATGCGTGGCCCGGTGGGGAGAGCAGAATCAAAAGGGTCTGAGTTTTAACAAAGCACAATTCTGTCTTAGTGAAGAGAATATTTTAATAATTATAGAAATGGATAAAAATAGAACCAGGGCACAGGGCAATGAATGCCTATCACTAGGAGGATTTAAATAGAAGAAGCCACTCCTTCTCAGGGTAAGAGAAAATGCTTTGACATAATTAAAATAATCTGACATTCCTTCTAATGCTAATATTCTATAGATGTTTTCAGGGACTGACTTGGAGATAAGAAGAACTACAATCTGATGGTGGTTTTGGTTTCACTTTTTCTGTTTCTGCCTCTATAAAAACTTGTTTTAAAAAGAATAACTCATTATATTTCTCATGTCTCGCAAGAAATTTACAAGGTAGGAAAATTTTTCCATGCATGATTCTTAAGAAAACTCCATCTACAATTAGTTTTCCAATTATTATTTTAAGTAGCAAGGTGATTCTCTGTCTAATGCTTTTCCTCCAGGTTTCACTTCAATTTAAGATAACTGTATATATACAAAATATATACGAAGTGATATATTCCTCTCCTATTATTTTAGATATCACCTATATAGGAAAAGGAGAAAGAAAACTAGCCCATGTCTCTCAACTTCAATGCAGAGTGAGAAAACAACCTTTGGAAAGAATTTGTATATTAATTTATTTGTAGAATAGCAGAGTAGAAATTAATTACTACATAAAATTATTTACAAAACTCAGTTTGCTACTTGTGCTTCTCACAACTAGGGGGTAAAAATATGCCAGGAAGTACTTCAATTAAAATGAAATCACGTATCTTAAAGGAGAATTGATACAAACTAGTTTATTTGGTAGTCTACATAAAATTAAGCTAGTCAGGAACACTGGTATTTATAATTCTGTATTTTTTTTATTTTAAACAAAAAATAAAAGCAATAGAACAGAATTTCAAAACAGGCTAGTATGAGAGTAACAATAATTAATGCATTGTATAATGTTAATTTCATAATAGTTTTTCAGGGCTGGGGAGATAGCTCAGTAGAATAAGTACTTGCCTAACAAGTGCAAGGTCATGAGTTTAATCCTTGGTACCCCCCCCCCCCCATACACACACACACACACACACACATAGTTTTTCAGAATACAAGATGTGGTCATGATGTCATGAGATATTGTTCAGAAAGTATCAGCATAAAACCTTTTCAATTAACTAAGAGAAAGAAGCTGTATGGGGGGGCCTGGCCCTAGCTCAGTCCTTTAAGTGGCTGCTTCCACAAAGCTGTCAGCCTCAGGTTGCTGGAGTTCGAACCTCACAACTCTCCCACTGGCCAAAAGTGCCCTGAAGGCATTCGAGGAACAAAAAAAAAAAAAAAAAGAAAAAAGCTGTATAGCTATATAATACTATATAAGTTTTTTTTAAAAAATGTATTTGGTACAGAGTCTCACTACACAACATCGACTCATTATGATCCTCTTGTGCTCAGCCTCCCCAGCACTGGGATTACAGGCATGCGCCACCACACCCAGACTGGGTTGCCAGCTCAGTGCACCCTGGGGCAGGGCTAGTGTGCCTTGTGGTGCCAGGGATTAAACCCCCATCCCTGTGCTTGCCTAAGCAGGCACTTAGTACACTGAGATATCTCGTTGGCCCTATATAATACTATATAAGTTTTTTTTTCTTTTCCTTTCCTTTGTTTTCCCCTCTCCTATCATAGTTTTTCTTTCCTTTTCAACAAATTCTTCTGTATTCAAACTATCTATTGTACAATTTTGATCTTATTCTTTCAGATTCTCACACTAATGTGACAATATGATGTTTACACATGTGGGTCTGATTTACTTCACTTATAAGTATGGTCTCTAGTTCCATCTGTGTACCTATAAAAACCTCAAATGTATCTTTATTTGTGACTGAGTAGTATTACATTATGTTAAAAATTACATTATGTTAAAAAAAAAACTACATCTATTTATCTATTCCTCTGTTGATAGGCATTTGGGTTGTTTCCAAAATTTACTATTAAAAATTGTGCTGCTATATACATAGGTGCACATATATCACTGTGATATAATGTTCTTAATTCTTCTGGGAAGATACCCAGAAGAGAAATAGCTGGAGCTGAAGAGGTAGTTCAGCATACTAAGCACCTGCCTGCCAAGCATAAGGTCCAGAGTTTGATCCCTGGCACTGCAAAAAAAAAATTAATTAAACAAATAAAATAAAGATAAATAGCTGGGTTTATTAGGACCTCTAACCCTAAATTTTACAGAATCTGCACACTTATTTCCACAGTAGTTGCTCCAGTCTACAATCCAACCAACAGTGGAGAAGAGTACCTTTACCCCATTGTCCTTGCAGCATTTGTTATTGGTTGTTTGCCTGATGATAGCCATCCTTTCTGGCTATGGAATCTGGCTGATGGAATCTCAGTGTTGCTTTAATTTAATTTGCATTTCTTGAATGACCAATGATGTTGAACATTTTTTCATATCTTTGTTTCCCTTTTTCTTTCATCTGAGAAGTATGTATTCATCTCTGATGCCCAGTTTTTGATTAGGTGTTTGAATTTGGGGTGTCTGATTTTTTTTCACTTCCTTCTATGTTCTAGATATAAGTCCTTTGTCTGAGGGACAACTGGCTGTGATTCTTTTCCAACTGTGTGGGTTGTCTTTTCACCTTTTAGGTGATTTCTTTTTGCAGAAGTTTTTTAATAAGGTTAGTTCCCATTTCTTGTTTCTTTGTAGTATTTCCCATGTGTTCTGGTTTTTGTTCATGAAGTCTCCACTTATGTCTTCAAGTTTTCTACCTATCTTCTCTTACAGTAAATTTAGTGTTTCTGTATTACTGTTTAGATCTTTGATCCATTTTTAGTTTAATTTAGCGTATGGCAATAGATATGGGTATAGTTCCAAATTTTGAACTTTTATGAAGAAAGATGTATTCTCAGGTCACTAATTATAAATTTAAAAATAAATCTGAAAGTAATGTAAGAGAATAGTGGGTGTCCTTTCTAGATCAGTACTCCAACATTACCCACTGATGTTCTGGGCTTGATCACTATGGCTTAGAAATGGAATGATTCTTTTTAGAAATTAAACTGTATTATTGCTTTTTGAATTTTAAGAATATTTATTAGTATATTTTGTAGTATATAATAATCACATTCATCCTATATGTATACATAACAGATCTTAATTCTTACCTTTTTATTCATCACCTTCCATTCCCTCTCTCCTCCATTTCTTGGTCCTGTTTCCTTTAGCAAAAGATTTACCTCCCTGTTTCCTATTGAATAGTTTGTTTTGTTCTTTTTTTATACTTCGAGTTTCTCATATAAGAGCAACCATGTGATATTTAAGCTTGTGTGTCTGTCTGATTTATTTTACTCTGTATTATAGTCTTACAGTGCATTCATTTCCTAACAAGTGACTCGAGTCTATCCTTTATGATAGAATGATGCTGTGCTACTTATGGGTGTAGAGTAGTTGCTGGAATGATTTGGAGATCTCTGTACTAATAAAAATAATATTATCCTGTCTTAACCAAATACATGTGGCAAATATATTTCATTCCAATCTGCTCTGGTACTTAGCAGCAGATTGTTATTCATTCTAAAGTGGATGTAAAAAAAATAGATGTAATACCTGGGTTTGCATGGTGGAACCCACTGTTATTTGTAGAACTATAGAGATTCCAGTTATTTGGGTTTAGAAGGCTGGTTTGAAGGACAGAAGTTGTCATTTAAAGCTGTACAAGAAGGTACAGAACTGTGTGTTTTTGAAAGACATTTCTGAAATAATAGTTTTATTAATTTTAAATAGGAGATGCTAAAGCCTAAGAAAAGAACAAAGAATTCTGAAATACATTCTTTTAAAATGTAGATCCAGGCTATTTAGAAGAAATATGATGTAAATCAAATACGTAATTTAAAGTTTTCTAGTAGTTGCACTGAAAAAAGTATAGATGTGAGTGAAGCTAACTTTAATCATTTCGTTTAATTTACCATACTTCAAATATTTTAACATCTATTCAGTATTAAAAATTACTTTGTATTGCATCTTTAAAATTCTGCATGCCCTTCACACTCACAGTGTATCTCAGTTCTAAGGAGCCATATTGCTACTGTTCAACAGCTACGTGTGATTAGTGGCTGTCATTGGACAGGACAGCTATAGACTAAAACCATGCTCCTAGGAGTTGGGGAGATAACTCAGCAGCATAAGCACCTGCCTGGCAAGCGTAAGGTCCTGAATTCAATCCCCAGTACCACAAAAAAATTGAATTACAGTAAAAACCATGCTGCTAAATAGCTACTGAGTTATTTTTAATATGTTGGAGTCATTTCTAACTAGCAAGAAATATTAAAATTTTCTTCCTTGAAGAAGGTTTTAAGCCCTTAGAAAGGGAAAAGATATGCTTAGATTTGATTGATACATTTTCCCACAGCATTGTTGGTGTGATGTTGGATTTCTTCCAATGGATACCTAATTTAGTTCTGAAGCTAGAGTGGACTCATTAAATAACTTTTTGCTAGAAAGGTTAATGTGTTGATGTTGGGCCCATGCAAACATAATTAAGGATGTAAAGAATTAGATTGAGTCACCAGTCTACAGAGCTGCTTTTCAGTAGGAGGAGTGGGGTTGCTGGAGCCAAGGAACAAAGCTGGAAAAAGAAATCTTAGTGCATCCAGGGAGAGGCTGACTCAGAGGGGACTTTGGAGGACAGCAGCTCCATGAAAGGCCTCAGGGGACCAATATAGCTCATCCCATGAGTAGAAAACACTCAGAAATTTTAAGGAGGTTTGTTGACTCTTGTGGGCAAGAAGAATTTAAAAACAAAAAACTATCAGTAGTGGTTTATTTCAGTGTAATAAGAGCATGAACAGATATGTCTGCATTTTTATCTGAGCTTAAAAATAACTCTTCTTAGAAAGTAGTAGGATGCAATGACCACAGAAAGCCCTCTTTATGACTTGGCGAGTAGAGTGATATTCTACAGTCAAGTCATAGATGGAAAGAAGAGAAAGTGAGAGGAACCATGGGAACCACCTTTTGTCCTGCACTCCATTTTTCTAGGGCTCTAAAGACAGAACAGTACTGACACAGCTCCTGCCTCTTGATGTCTCAAGGAGAGTGGTGCTTCTCAAAAAATAAATTGACAGTGATATAGATCAACTGTAAATGCATGTTGCTGATAGTAGTGTAAAATGGTACAACTATTTAGACAAGTTTTGCAATATCCTGTAAAATCTAATACACATCTTTCATCTAGCTATCTTATCATGATGTGTTTCCTTTCCCAAAGAACATTTGTAAGAAAATACGTAACAGGATTTTCCATAATCTCCAGAGAGAAAGAGCCAGGAGCCCATCTATAGGAGAACCACAGTGTATCTACACAGTGAGATCCACTACCCTATTGTATAATTATTTTTTATTTTATAAAGAGTACAAAGTGGTACGGAAAAATTACAATGATACAGAATTTCATTTAACAACATAATGGGAATTGCACAGTATTTGTCATAATGCATAGTGCTGTCTTCCAACCAGTTACTCATATTAGCAGACATATGTATGCAAAAGTGAAAGAAAGAAAATATAGATTAGATATTAAGAAGATAAAAAGGAGAAACAATTGAGAAAAGGAGACAAAACAAATTAAGCATTATCTGCTCCTTTCCATAGACCAGTAGAAATGCACAATACTGTTGTCCAAGCTATCCCACTTACACACACAGATAAATTTCTTTTCCCCACTCCCTCTCCTGTTCTCCTCAACTCAAGAACTCTTTCATTTTGAATAAATTCATTGCCTTTCCTAAGTATCAATCTAATATTTGCTTAGTGAAAAAAGTCTAACACAAACTTTGTATGTGACATAATTATTTTTATCAAGTTTTTATGAAGTTAAAGAGAAGTAATTTATGGAAACAATTACTGTGGTGATTTTGGAATTTGAGAAAATAGACTGGGAGAGGGATACGAAAACAATTTTTGTGGTGATAAATATGCGTTATATCTTGATAGCGTTTTGACTAAAGCAGAGTGTGAATTTTTTAAAGACCTATAAAATGGCATACATAAAATTTGCATATTTCATTAAATGTAAAATTTGCCATAAAAGTAAAATTTAAAAAACATTGAACTGTAATCCTAAATATTTTATTTTAAAATGCATAAAAAATAAGAACTAATTGTTGCCTGGGCAGATGGACAGGTATATAGTGAAGTGAACACAGCAAATGTTAACACTTGATGCAGGGGAGGAAATAGTATAATTTGTTCATCTTTTATGGATTTTGAAAGTGTTAAAAATCTTTGCAGGGCATGAAATTGTTTGTAATTTCTGGTACTTTCATAACAATAAATTACTTTAGATTCTTTCTCTATATCATGCATAAAAATTCAAAATGGTTTTCAAACCTAAAAACTGAAAATATGTAACTTACAGAGGAAAAGGAAAAGAAAATGCAAAAAATACTCATTACCTTGAATTTAATAGAAGTTTTATATGTCCACCAACAGTATACTTAGAGAAGAACAAAATGAATAAATCAATTGAGTAGAACTTAAGACTCGGCCTTTCAAAGAAAACAAAAGCAAAACAGAATCCTTTCTAAAGAACAGACTTGGAGAAAATGTTTCCAAATTGAATTTTTTTTTTTTTTTTTCGTAATTTAGGGAAGGATCTACAGGGTGTTCAGGTTCTTGCTACTATATTGGACTCATAGTGATCCACCTGTTTATAGCCTCCCAAGAGCTGGAATTACAGGCACACGCAACCATACCCAGTCTCAATCATCTTCTCAGCATGCCCTGGGGGTGAGGCCAGCATTGAAGGCTTGGGGATCGAACCCCTTCCCCTGTGCCTGCTTGCAGGTGCTTTAATACACTGAGCTATTTGGCTGGCCCCAAATTGAATATCTTATTAAGCATTTGTACCCAGAATATATGAAGCAACTCACAATTCAGAAGTGAGACAGTTAAATTAGTTACTTCGCTGAAGAACATAAACACATGAAAATATGCTTAATATCCATGGTCTTTGTAGGTTTCCAAGACAGTTAAATATGAAATTACCAGGTAATCCATCAAGACCCTGCCTGTGTTGCTATGCACTGGAATGATATGCATCCACAAAAACTTGAAAGTGAAGGTTAATAATGGCATTCTTCTATCCCGTAAAAGATGGAGTCATTGCAAATTTTCATCAATTGATGAGTGACTGAATGAAATGCAGTACAGTCATACAATAGAACATTATTCAATAATAGCAAAGAAGAAACTACAAATACATGTTCTGACCTAGTTGAAAATCAGAAATATTTCACTAACTGAAGCAGGCCAGAAAGCAAAAGACTCCACATTGTAATTTTTATTTTATGAAATATCCAGAAAATACAAATCTATAGTTAGAAAGTAGAGAAATAGTTGTCTGGAAAAGAGTTTACACGTGAACAAGAAGAGTGGTGGAAATATTCCTGAACTGGAGTGGCAATAGTGGTATAATTCCGTAAGCTTGCTGCACATCTTGGATGTACACTAAAAATAGGTGAATGTTATGGTATATTAATTTCTTAAAACTGTTAAAAAAAAAAACCAGCTTGTGAAAGTGATGAAACTCCAAAAGTTGGATTCCCTTTAAAGTGATATAGTCATGTGGCTAAGTCAATCAAATTTAATGTATCAATTCCTTCATCCTTACTCTTTGACTATTCAGTTACTTAACCTCTCTGTGATTTATTTTACTCTTCCATAAAATAGCAGTAATAGTATGTACCTCATACTAATGCTAATAAAATTGAGTGAGATAAACAGTACTTAAGGGCAGCATTTCACACATTGAGAACTTAATAAATGTCAGCCCTTATTACTATGATAATGATGATGTAGGGGGATTGCTGTAATTTCATCATTGCCTTTTGGCTGCAAGTTCTTAACCCTTGAATAAATGTATTATTCCCCAGATTTGATACTGGGCTGTGAAGACGTCATTGCTTAAAAGAGTGGTATGCTGTTCTCATTCCTTAACTGACTTCTTATTTTATTCTGTTGCCCTCTTTGCCATTATGCTTTTATTTCTTCTCACTAGCCTGGAAAAGCTGGCTGTAGAAGCTTCCTATCCCTCTGCACATCCACAGCTTCCTGTGGTGTTGTTTAGCTCGGATTCAATCTTGAACAAAAGAGAAGTCAAAAGTTGCTAACGGAGAGTCTGAGATCTTCACCTACAGAAGCAATATTGTGGATTTTATTTAATATGCATTTTTTTGATAACTTAGATACTGATGCTTGTGTTTCTGGCCTTCTCTAGTCATGTTGGATGGATATAAAGGGAAAGAAATTTCTAGATAACAAAGGTATCAGGTTATTGTTAAAACATTTTGGGAGTAGGTAGATGTGAGGAGAGTGTTAAGAATTAAGTTTGTTTATGAAAGTTTTAAGAATGCTAGGCACATGAACTGAAGAGACTGAATTTAAGATTATTTGAAAATAAAAAGCAATTACATTACTTTTCAATAACACTAACCATGTGAACTAGCTGTTAACCAAGTGTTTTCATGAAGAGGTCCTGCTGGGACTTCTTTTAATTTGGCAATTAGAAGCATCATTTGTATGCAAATCAAGGATGCAGGGGAAGTCCTTAAAATTGGTCCACTTTCTACCCTCAATTAGGGTCAATGTCCCATTATTCCTATAAATTGAGAGAGCAAATATTTTCTTAATATAGAATGGGGAGATAATATCACAACCAAATCTAAAAGGATAACCACATATTCAAAACTGGAAAATTCTGAATCAATTAATCTCAGTATTGTATCAAAAATGGTAGTCTTTTCCATATCTATTGTCACCTCTGATTTTTCTTTTAGGTATTCTACTTTTAGCTGTTGATTTCATAAGTCTAAAAATTAGCTTAAAATTGGAAATTAAATCAATCTACTCCAGTTCTCTCATTTTCCAGGTAAAGAATTAAGGAGAGAATGTCATGACCTTGCGTAGATCAGAGCACTTATTGGCAGCTAGGGTAGACTGGAACTCGGCTCTCTGTCCCCTACATGTGCTGAGTTCTCTTTCTGGTCATGTCATGATCATTTCCATTCTGTTCTTTAGCTCTATGAATCATAAACCTCTGAAAAGAGCCAACTTACTGTCTATAGTTTAGCTTTAATTGGTCACCTTTCATTTGACCATCTTGTCAATTATCATCTACCTGGTGCTGAGCTTCTAGATTATCAACAGTAAGAAGCCAAGTGGGACAGTCCAGTTTAGAGAATACAATCTGAGTGGCAAACCAAAGTCCCATTTGCTCCTAATTAGCGCTCTTAAACCTTCCATGGGAGCACTTCCCCTCCCACTGGCTTTGGATTCCCTCCTACAATAGCAGCCCTGCCTTTAGGTCAAGGTAGATCTGACTGCTAAACCCAAGCAAGGAAAACAGGTAAAGGTGATACCTGCCTACTTTGAAGGGAGGAGTTCCCACTCACCTGGAGTGAAACACTGCCAGTGTTGCCATACCTTTTTTTTTTTTTTTAAATAAAGAAGTGAATCTAGGTTTTTAGGTAAATTCTCTTATTAATATATAGGAAAGATAATTCTGAGTTTTTAAAACTCTAAGTGGATCAGACACTTTATTAATAGAACCCATCTATCTATAAGTTTGACTTCTACTTTGAAATAATTTGTTATTGCTTTCCATGTACATACTGAGAATTGAGTTCCTACTATTTTTATCATTTGATGCATCTTTTTATTATGTACAATTAAAAGCTAATGAAAAAAGCTGTGTTTACCTCAGTGCAGTGAATTGTTTTGTGTTACTTTGCTTTCAAATGTTGATAATACTGGAAGATTGCATTACTTTTCCTGTTTCCTTTGAGTCTCCTATCAGCTCTACCCTTTACTAAAGCATGCCCATAACCTTGCATCAGGACATCATTCCTCATCCTGCTCTCCATGTGCCCTCGATTTGTCAATGAACTTTTGTCCTGCTGTGCAGATCAGCCTTTGCCCTTCTTCCTTCTGTATCCAATAATACATGAAATTCTACTGGTGGCTTTCAAATCTCTGGACCGCCTATCTCTCACCACATGTCTACTGCATCCTGGTCATTCTTCCCAGAGAAGATACACTCATCCTCTCCTCTTCAGTGATCTTCTACCCTAATTCATCCTCACAGCACTACCACCCTGATCTCTCTAAGATATACTACCATAGACATTTTATAAAGGAATTTATAAGTCATCTGCTGTGGATGATAAGGATTATGTTCATTAATGTTGCCTTTTGCTTTTGTTGGGATTCCCTGAAATATTTGAGGAACTAGATCAAGAAGTAAAAATAGAACAATTTATTTATCCATGTAGTAGTAATTCTTAGATGATGCAACAATTATAAGAAATGATACGTTCAGATGCTTTGATGATGAGATCAGGAGATTCATGCACTTGCTAACTCAGAGATTTCATGTTTGATGCCCAAAATGGTGTTTTTTCTCCTAGACTTCACTAGATAATTCCATCTTGTGGCATTTGTGACTAGGGTCACAAAATGCTGTCTATCCTGTATCTCTAGGATCTTGTAAACTAAGACAAGCTTATTTTAATAAGGTGTCATTTCCTCATACATAGAGTGTGGGCCCCATTGTTTGTCTCTGTAGAAGAGAATGTTCCATAAAATACTCCTCGTGTCAAAGGTTAATAACATAAACTAGAGAGTTCCACAACTTGATAGAAATCCTGGTGCTGCCCCTACCATCTGTGTAAGCCTGGGAATGGAGACAGTGCTGTTTGCCAAAGTGACTCAGCACAATGACTGGCACACAGGAGTCCAGAGGAGAGGAGCTGCGGCTGCTGCTTGGTGATGTTGGGGGTTTAGCTCTGCCCACCTCTTTGTCTCCTTCATCTTCAGTGAAGTTCTGTTCACAAAAGCTGTTATGTATTGAGCACTTTTTCAAGCCCTGTGATGAGCACAAATATAAACCCACCCAACAGTACTATGCTGTAGGTATTTAAAGGGGGCATTGATTATTTTCATTTTATAGATGAGAAAAGTGAATTTAACAAATGTTAAGTGTCATGTCCAAGTCATACACAGCTTGAGAGAGCTCAGATACACAGCAAGCAAGGTTGCCTCCAAATCTATCTTAACCACGAACTTATGCTGCCTCAGAGATGTACAGAAGATGGGTCAGCTCAGAAGTTGATCAAGGCAAAGGAAGGCTGTGGCAGGCTATTTGAAATTTGAGTCAAAAATACACAGCCTTACATTTCAAAGAGATTCAGCTGGCTGCTTCTGCTGTGCTGAGCATTTCCCTTTGAAAGGGAAGGGCTTCTGAGGCTTACAGACCTTTATTTAGGGTCTTCTTATTCAGCTTGGCCAGGGATAATCAAATCCGGGGATGACTAGAGAAGACCGAATTTATCAGAGAAATGATTTAGTAATTATGAATCTAAAAACTGTAACTGACAAAGAGATTATATTTTTCCTTTGTTCTTGGATCCTTTATTTATATCCCACTGACTTCCAAAATGATGACTTGCGGCAGGTTATAACAAAAGACATACAAACAATAGAAATGTTCAGACAAGGGTAAAAGGTCAAAAGACTGGGTATTTGAGCTATTCATTTAGCACATTATTTTCCCAGCTGGGAAATCTACTGTGAAACTGAACTAAGATCAGAAGGGTGCTTCATAAATATATAGCTTAATTCTAGCAATATATTTGAAGTGCTTAGATAGCAAACCTCTCTGTATTTCACTATAATGGCCCAGGTTAATTTGTCATCTTTTCTTCCCCTTCTTTTAAAGCATTGCTGAGACTTTAAGATACTCATTGTGAATTAATTTGGGATTTGGCATAATAACATTAATCATGCTAAAAGAATTCATTTGACAGTAATGCAGTATAATTAGTGATGTACTAAATCCATTGAGATCTACCAATAATTATAGAATAGTTATTTTAAAACCTTATATAGGCTCTCCTTTTTTTCTTTTCTTCTTTTCTATTTTGAATCTGAAGCATGTAAAGCAAAGTTTCAGCTCAGACAATTTGCTTTTTGAGACACTGGGCAAACATATCAAGAGTAAACTCCAGGGGCTTTAGCTCTAACCTTAGAGGCCCTTTGCTTAGGGTAGAGTTTAAGCAATGGCTTAAAGAAAACTATTTAATCCTGAGAACGGCTGGCAAATCAGGTGGGATTATTGGAAAGGTTTGGAAAAATAAATGGGACTGAACAAATGCAGTTTATAAGGCTTAAAGACTAGCAGGCCATGAGGGACTGCCTAGAAATTCTTATTTCTAGTTTGTAGTGAATATTTAACCTCTCTTAAGAAACACTAACAAAAAACTTCTTCTCAACTTTTAGGGATTGGGGAGATAGCTCAGTAGAATAAAT
>NW_004524635.1:5091312-5115751 GCF_000260255.1 Octodon degus
AAAAAAAGGAACACTAACAGTGAATGTAGAATGGAAGGAAGTGATGAAGGTATTTTCTGTGGTTGTTGATTGTTAGATGTTTCAACAGAATAAGATCTTAGAAATTAAGAGCCAGAGTGCATCATTTTGTATGATAAAATCTAGGGCCCTCATTTGTGGCCACATGAATGGAACTAGAGGATATCATGTTTAGTGAAATAAGCCAGATACAGAAAAACAAGTATTACATGGCCTTACTCATGTGTGGGGTCTAAACAAATTTGTCTTGTAGAAGTTGAGAGTACAATAGTAGTTACTAAAAGCTGAGGAGGGAAGAGGCAGGGAGAAAATGAGGAGAAAATAGCCAACCAGCAAAAAGTTACTTTTAGATAGGAGGAATAAGTTCTGATGTCCTATTGCAGAGTATAGTGAGTGTAGTTAACAATAATGTCTAGTATGTTAAAAATAGTAGAAAGAATGCGAATGTTCTTAGCATAAAGAAATGCAAATGTTCATGGTGGCAGTTATGCTAAGTACCCCAATTTGATCATTATGTTATGTATGCATATGTTGAAACACCACATTGTACCCCCAAAATATGTGCACTTAGCATATGCAAACCATAAAGAAAATAATTAAAGAAAAGTTCAGTCTCTTGTATAACATATTGAAGCCGAAATCTGGTGACTATGCCCAATCTACACTCTAGATCCCAAGCAGATCTAGATTGCGTCTGTCCTTCAAAATCCAACCTTCCTGTCAAAAGCTATCCATTCTTGTCAGAGTTTTGAAGCAACTCTTAATATCAGTCCAGAGAGAGAGAGAGAGAGAGAGAGAGAGAGAGAAGTGCCAATGTCCAAAGGTATCCTTTTTATTTAGAATGGTAATAGCTATTATCTTTGAAGAAAATAGTCATTCAAATGAAATTCTCTATGTTTTGCTTCAACTGAAGAAACACAGTTTTAAATCCTTACATTCTAGCACAGGAAAGCCTAAAAACTTTCTTCAGTGACGAAAATGTTCTTTATCATTGCTGTCCAGTATGATAGCTACTGAATAATATTGCTGATCAGAAAAATGAGCAATGTGACTGAAGAAGTGAATTTTAAATTTAACTTTTAATACTTGCAATTAAACTTAATTGAAAGAAACACCATATTAGAAATTACAACTCCATAAATATTTTAACTGAGTCAATATCATACCGTTGCACTTGGATGTATCAGATGGCATTGAGTCCTGTACTTTTGGAGGACTGTTTAGCATTAGCTTCTATAGGCCCAGGTCTGCAGGACCTTGGTCTTTAAAACCTAGAATCCAGCTAGACCACCATGTGTCAGCTTAGGAAAGGCTATTCTTGCAGAGGAATAATTATTATTCTATGTAGTTGTCCTCAAGGATACAGTATAGAATAGTAAAGGAGTTATTAGATGTGAACTATTTAGGACAGAGTGTAACATGAACAAAATGTTGAATATGTGGTTACTCACTACATACAATGCCACCTTTTATCACCTGTTCCTAGGCTGACTGCTGCTACTACCTTTTCATTAAAACTCCTTTTGGCACAAGTGAGAACATAGTACAGTTTTAATTTGAGTTTTCTCTTTGATTTTTCTTATCATCTCATATGGATTAAGTAGTGGAATAAAACAAAAATTCCATCACTATGACCTTAAATTCTATCTGACCTTGCCAACATGCTCAGTTACTTAAAGAAAGAATATATCATTCTGCCTTTCAATTTAGTTGTTTTCAAATTTAAAAGTGTTAGTAACTATATAAAAATACAGAAAATATGACACACTCTAAGTACAACAATTAAGGTTAGAGATTGTTAGTATTTTATCATATTTGTTTTAGACAACTTGTTATGGCATATAGGTTTGAAACCCTCTTCTACTCTGCAATATAGCTGGCTATCAATAGAAAAATTAGTCTTGGCATTTTCATGTTTGGATTTTTCAATAGCTCCCTCTTATCTGCAAAGTAAATTTCATAATAAAATACAACGTTCAAAGCACTCTCCAATCTTATCTCTATTTTTCTTTATTAACTTCTCTATCTATAGTCTTATCTTTCAAGTAGCTTGTATTCACCAACATGTAAATTGTTTGGGATTTACAGTAACGCATCTCTTGAGGATCATGTCTCCTACCTCTAAGAACATGCACAGCATGAAATGTAGCAAGCTTCACCCACTAGGTGACCTGTGCAAATTTCCTTGCAAAGCAAACTTACAGTTGGACGATTCACAAGCTTTTGACATTTGCAAAAAATGGGGTTGTTGGCATAATTTTAAAGTCTCATTTTCTGAATCCGTTTTTATTGCCAAGGTCCTAATCATGTTGAGTCTTGTTTGAAAAAAGATAATTAAGTAAAACAGTAAGATATTTGTATAATAAAGATGAAGAGGAAAAGAGGATAATGGTGAGGTTGAGAAAGATCACACAGACTTGTGAAATTGAAGCACACTTTTGGCATATAAGGTACTCTATATGGTGGGGATCAGAATATACCTATATTTTGCTTGGAGGCTAGTCTTAACAATTTAATAGATTCTGTGGTGACTTGCATACAAGGGTAATGTATTTGCCCTCAAATATAGATTCAACTGCATAAAGATTATTGACCCACAAATATATCTGAATTGAGAAATAAAATTGTTTTTTGTGAGTGATGCTAAAATATCTTTTCAGCTATGGGCAAGTCACCTACATCTGATTTGATAAGATGATAGCAACCACATTTTCTGCAAATGTCAAAGACTTGATAACTGATGAGGCAACTATTCATCACAAGGGGTGAGTCAACGGGGGACCTGATCTGGCCCAATTGCAGCAATGTGCGTGTGAAGGAAAGAGATGGGAAATGATAGCTATATTTTGTAGTTATAGTGAAGAATTTTGATGTGGGTATAATGCACGGAGATGACAACAGGACAAGTATACATAAATGTGTACTAAGCTTTTTAAAACCAAAGATGCTAGGAGTTATATTCTAGGCTGGGGAAAAGCAAACTATTCCATGGAAATACTGTACTGATAGATCAGAGTAAGCTACCCAAGTGGGATTCAGTGTGATAGTACTGGGGCTACCTTGTTCTCAAAGCAAATATCCTTGGCTTAAGAAATTAAGAAGCCAGCTTGAATGTTTTCTTGCTGTAACTCAGCTCAACTTCAAAACAAAAGCCACTGAGGGTTGATTCCATTAGTTCCTAAAACACACATGATTGTATGAAGAGGATGAAGAATAGACCCCTATCATCTTCTTCTTGTTACTAGTCCAGCAGGGTATCCTGACCCAGCAATGCTCTTACCCAAAGCTTCTTCATCCTCAAATTAAATTTTTTTATTCAATTATTTTGGTCTTTATGGTGTCACATCAGATATTTTATCTAGTACTTATGTAATTAGATTCTTGGGTTTTAAAAAAAATAGTAAATAAAATTTAGAGATATCCATGAAGACATTTAGTTATCATGAAATCTATCATTATATGGAAATGATTTGATGTGCTCTGAGTTTTTCAGTTCTGAGTGTCAGTAAGTTTGTACTTCATTATTCCTAAATTGACTTTTAAAAGATTTTTGAATGATGACTTATTTCTATAAGGCAATACTTCAGCTCATGAGTTTCCACACAGCAGCAGACAGCAGTTGCTTTTGTCTTTTATTGTTATTTACAAGTTCTTATGAAATTTAAGAGCTGTAAGTGATGTCTGCTTCTTCATAGGTTTTAAGCATTTGAGTGTTTGCAGTCATTCATTTTTCTCTTCTTTCTTTCTTTCTTTCTTTCTTTCTTTCTTTCTTTCTTTCTTTCTTTCTTTTTTTCTATTTTAGCACAGGGTCTACAGAGTCTCACTACATAGATCGGACTCATAGTGCTCTCCCTGTGTCCAGCCTCCCAAGTGCTGGGTTTACAGGCATGCACCACTACGCCCAACCTCAATTGTCACACCCTCAGGGTGGGGAGGGCACAGCATGCCAGGATGGAACCACAGCCAACCACTGTGTCTGCCTAAGCAGGTGCTTTAATCCACTGAGCTATTGGGCTGGCCCTTTGCACTCATTCTGATAAGAGCTGAAGATGTATGATCAGAGCTTAGAAACATGCAAAAGAACCTGTAGCTTTCAAAGTTTGTGTAGCCAAGGTCTGTTTACATCCTACACACATACCAACAAATACTGTTATCCACAATTGGTTATATAAGAGCGCATGCTCACCAGTCTCTTTTATCCCTAAACATATTAATCTGGTTAAAAGAATCTTTAAAAAAGTTCACTTAGACTACTAGTGATACCCATACAAATGATTGGTATGACTAGATGCTAAACGTGTTACATATTTTCAATAAGCAATAATGCCAGCTAACAGAAATAAGATTTACTGTATGTCTTAGCTACTTTTCTCTTATTGCTGGAACAAAATACCCAATACCAAAAATTAAGGAAAGAAAGGTTTCTTTAGCTCACAGTTTGTGGAGGTTTCAGTCCATACTCAGCTGGCTCCAAGACAGACTAGCACAGGGTAGAGGACAGCTGTTCATGCTGGTAGAAAACAGCCAAATAGCAAGAACAAAAGGGAGGAGTAATGACAACAATGGCAACAAAGAGGAAGTCTGTCTCCCTTCCTTATATAGCCTTCAAGCTATCTTCCCCAGGATGGGTATATCACTCACATCCTAAATCCCAGCAGCATTTATACCCACAATCCCAGCATTCAGTCATGAATTCATCAGACACTCTAGAAGTCTGCTCCATGACTACATGAGGCTTTGGGGGGACAACTAGACACAAACCATAACACGGCACCATGGACCAAAAGTGATAAAGGCATATCAAAGGAAAACTGTGCTTTTTGTAATGTAAGTATGGTCCCAAATAAAATCCTCACCATCATTGTATAAAATGATTACTGAGTAAAATGATTGTTGTATTGCTAGATCTAATAGGAAAAAGAAATGCCAAAATCTGTTATAATTTTTCAGTGGAAACATTGCTTTTATTTGGTATTTTTATTTACTTCTTTCAAAGCATAATATTTTAGTGACAAAGTGAATAGGATGAATAAGGTGATTTCTTTTTAATGAAACTAAATTTATATAGTATCCTATATTGTTCTTCATTAAAATAATCAACTGGATAAAGAGCATACATAAACATTTTAAATATCATTACTATATTGAGTGCTATATGATTAAATGAATAATTCCATTGTATCACACTTTTTCCATAAACTTATTTAGGACAGGGTGTACATGTCACACTGCATAGACCAGACTTCTAGTGATCCTCCTGTTTACAGCCTCCCAAATGCTGGGATTACTGGCAGGCGCCACCATGCCCAGTCTCAATTGCCTCGTGCCCCCGGTGTAGGGCCAGCACCGCAGGCTAGGGGATTGAACTCCCAGCCTCTGCATCTGCCTAAGCAGGCGTTTTAATGCGCTGACTTATTTGGCTGGCTCTATATCTTTTGTCTATTTGTTTATTTATTTGCAGTACTGGGGATCAAACTCAGGATCTTATCGAACCCAGGCAGGCACTTATGTAGCTGAGCTATGTACCCAGCCCTGTATCACATGGGTTACTTTGCAAAAACTATTATATTTTAATATTTTCAAATAGAATGAAAGACTACCTATATATATTTAATGTATTTGCTTGTTACGGGGTCTCACTATGTAGCTCGGACTCACAGTGATCCTCCTGTTTCCAGCCTCCCCAGCCCTGGGACTCTAGGCATGCACCTGTATGCCTGCACTCTGTTGCTGGCTCACCCTACCCTGGGGTTGGTCCTGGCACTGCATGTGGTGTCGGGGATCGAACCATGGTCCCTGTGCACTTGCCTAAGCTTGCTGAGCAGCTGCTTTAGACTGCTGAGCTATCTTGCTAGCCCAAGTTAAAGTATTTTTGAGCAGAATATTTTAAGTCAAAGGCAAAGTTTATTGAGAGAAGCTAGTCATTTGGCAAAAGCAGAGTTTATCTCATGGTGAAACTGAAGTGTAAGTGGGTTTACGCCATTGGAAATCACCAGACAAATAGTAAATATCAATTGTCAATATTTCCCCTGCTCATACAGTGTCATAAATTTAAAAGCAAATTAACCCCTTAAAAATGGCCATCACCCAAAAGTCTGAATTTAAAAGCTCAAAAATCTTTTGTACAAAAGTACAATTCATCTGTTGTGTGCCAAAGATGAATCCATACGGATAGCAAAGTATCACGCTTTTATGAAGTAAGTATACCATAAAGGCCAATATAGAAAGCATTGGGTGCAAGAGCTGATCTCTAACTCCTGAAATGTTTTGTACTAAAAGAATCTTTTTTTCAACTTTAAAAGATTTTTTTCTTTGAGTGAAGTATTTATTTTTTTCTCTCCCAGTAGTCCTAATCATTTACAATTTAGACACAATCTCTCAAGGTTCTTATTTGGTGGTTGTGTTTTCTCAGCTCTATGTTTTTTTTTTTTTTCCTCATCAAACTGTACTGTCTCACTGTTTATGTTTTTTTAGTTTTTTTAGGCAGCCAAGTAAGAGTTATAATATTCCTTTACAGACAAATATTTGTGGTTAATTTACATTCACAGCTCCCTAATACTCACTCATAATTCCTTGAGGCATAGGAATATGTTTTCCTTCTATTTTGATGTTTTCTTGTTTCTAAATAATATGGTTTAATAAATCAGTGTTAGATTTCATTATAAACTCCTGAAAGCTAGATCAGTTTAAGAAACATTATGCATTTAGATGCAGCAAATTTTGAACAGAAGAAGAAAGTATTTTATTATCCAAACATGACCACTATTCATATTTTGATCATGCTTTCTCCAAGACTTTGTTGTATATATGGGCATGCCTCTTTTGTCTAGAAAATAAAAATTAGAGAAAACATCAGACAAAACCAATGATACAAATATTTTCCCTGGTCTTATCCTGACGAATTTCCTCCACTTGGCTCTAAGACATTTCACTTAATTATCAAATACACTTATAAGAAAAAAAGTATTTTAAAATATTTCAAAATGAAATGGAGTAAGAAAAACAGGCTCCTAATGGAATCTCCTGGGAGATGAATCTGGGCAGTAGCCTTACTTAATATTTTAATAAATGATTTGGAAGTTAGAGTACATAGTGAAATCTCCGTGTCTGCACATTACACCAGCTATTCTTAAGGATAAATTATAGGAAGATCTCACCATGCTGTACGAGTAAGCAGAAAAGTGACCGATGATCTTCAATAAAAATGCATTTCAGGGGAGAAAATGTCCCGTGATGTAGTTTATAACATGATGGTTTTGAAACTATTATTTGTTAAAGAGTAAGTGGTTTTATTCTACTACAAGGAAATATAAGTTTAGGCAAAAAAAAAAAAAAAAAAAAAAGCCAACACACACTGGCCACTATTCATTCATTCCAGAAATAATTGTTGAGCCCCCTCACGTAATGATAAACACCATGCTAGATTCTGAGATTGTAGGGTTTAAAAGAAAAACAGAAGCTAAACTCTTTCTATTTTCTCCTTTTCATTTCATCTTTAAAACCAGTTCCTTGCAGTATTTTTTTTAAAGGTAACAAATTCCAGAGCTCTCCCTGATTCCCACAGCTACATGGGATACAGCCTATTTATGACACTGGGTAGTACCACTGCATGGGCCAATACCACTTGGAATTAATTCCTGTAATTCTATGCACAGTGATTCTTTACAGTTGTGAAGACCAGTGTGTGAATGTCTTTAGATTTAGTTTAATATTCTGTCTTTATCCCCATTTCTGATTGCTAAATGAGAAGCTGGGATGGAATGTGATGGCTCGGTAAGTTGAATATCTAAATATATTTCAAAAGGTTACTGGTAGCATTTTGGAATTTGATGTAGATTGTTTTAATTGGAATGAAAAAATAAGAGTGGAGTTTTTTATTGATCATGCTGTCAGAGAACTTTCTAGCACACTAAAAAGAGAAACAAATCTATTAAACAGAATGAGTGACAAGAGCAAGCATAAAGTAAAATTAGCACAACAGCTGTCTGAATTGAGGCAGAATGCAGATAGCTCTCCTTTGAGGGCTGTGATTGAGGAGTCTTAACCTTTTATGATCCTGAAGTGGGATGCACCAGGGGCATTAGCTTTATTACCATTACCTGTGTATCTGTGAGCGGTGCTGCAATTGCAAAATATGGTTGTACCTAGCACTGTAAAATTCTCCATACTATTCCCCAAATGAAAGTAATTTTAATTCATAAGACATTGTGAGAACCAATGAAAAAGAAAACCAATGAAAGCCATTCAGTAGAGCTTTGAATGTTACTCTGATGTAAATTCTGTCATGGATTCTTGTCAATCTTTTTCCTTTTACAGTATATCCCCATCTCCTGGCTTATATTCAGAGTTTAGCTAATACTTGCTTATATACCAAAGGCAGGGGGGTACTGGTCTAATCTTTCAACAACTCTGCTGTGCCTTCTTGAATTGAATAGTTTAGGAAGGGGCACTGATTCCATTCATTCTTTGGGTTTTTTGTTTTTTTTTTCCGGAACTGGGGATTGAACTCAGACCCTTGCGCTTACCAGGGAAGTGCTTATTCCACTGAGCCATCTCCCCGGCCCCTCCATTCATTCTTGACAGAAACATATAAAAAATTTGTATAAATCTTTTATTTACTTCTTTGGTATAGGGTCTCGCTGTGCATCTTGGACTCATAATGATCCTCCTGTGTCAGCCTCCCCAGCACTGGGATTACAGGTGTGTACCACCATGCTTGTTTTTAGTAGCTGGTTCTGAGTGCCCAAGGATCCAGGGCCACACAGCATGTGGTACCAGATTTCAAACCCAGGACATTGCTTTTGCGAGGCAGCCTCTTATGCTGCCAAGCTATCTCCCCAGCCCAACACAAACATTTTTAAGTCTATACTTGCTTATTTTTCTCTGATGTCTGAAAATCCTGCCATCTTTCAACCATAAAAGACAAAATTTATGCTTCTTGACATGTCATTTAATTGTTTTCTTATTTGATCCTGCTTATTTTTTTTTTTTACCTTATTTCTCAGCATTTCACCCTTAGTGAGGATACTAGATGTATAAAATAAGCCCAGTAGCCTGAATAGGGTGTTTTATAGCTTAGTTATCTTAATTTCCCTTTGCCCAGTCCATTCTTATGTTGACCAAGTAATATGGGTCTATTAAGGTTAAGTGTCCCCTGTCCAAGAAAGTCTGTAGCGAGTTGTCTACAGAAACCTCCTACACCCAATCTTTGTCAGTTGTATTCCAAGACTCCGGTAGAGTCCACAAACCACAATTAGTTCCAAACCTTACAAATTCATGCCTTTTCCACCTTAACTAAGCCCTTACCATGCATAGGAACCTTAACATTTGTGGTAGGGCAGAACAAGTTAGCTAGCATGACTTTATCCTTCACAGCTCTATGAAAAGACATTTGTTCTACTGTAGAGCTTATCAACCTCAACAAACAAGTATTTTTTTTGAGTGGAGGATTTTTAGCTTTTCACTGAAAGAAAACACTTGGTTTTTGAAGGAGTATATCAGAATTGATAGCATCTCTACTCTTGCTCTTTGGAGCCATTGGTAAGTAAAATAAAAGTCATTGGAACCTAAGCACCATGAAACCACAATAATTGATTTGATAATCAAGAGGGTTACTCAGTGATTAGCAGGTGGGTACCGGGTACAATGTGGATATGCTAGAGAAAGGGTACTTCCTGACCTGGGGAGGACAGGGTGGGACAGTGTCAGACTCTGTCATCCTACAAACAGGCACACAAAATTACTGCATTGTTTATTTGTAGAGATTTCCATTTAATATTTTCAGGCTGTGGTTGGTCTCAGGTAACCAATGAAGATGTATAGATATAGATATAGATATAGACATAGATATAGATATAGATATCTTGTTGATATCTCATAGATGTATCATATATATATATATATATGCATATGTATATATATTCATTTCCGAGTATAGTAAAGAGATACAGAAGAATGATGAATGTAGACACACAAGTTTATTCTGAGCGGATCCTGTGGGTAGCATGTGTGTCTACACAAAGTCTATGTCCACGTTTTCATATCTATCTATGGAAGTCCCATGACCTACAATATGAAGCGTGCCCTATTAAGAAGTGCAAACTGAGGGCTGGCCAAATAATGCAGCGGACTGAAGGGCCTGCTTATGCAGGAGCAGGAGCCAGGGGTTCTATCCCAGGCAGCTGTGCCCGCCCTGCCCCCAGGAAGTGCTGAGCCGGGCGATTGAGACGGGGTGTGGTGGCCTGCAGCTGTAATCCCAGCTCTTGAGAGGCTGAACACAGGAAGGTCAGTATGAGTCCGATCTACATAGGGAGACCCTGTAGGCTCTGTAGACCCTTTACTAAAAATACAAAAAATAAATAAAGTGCAACCTGGCACATCAGGACAGGACAATGCTGCTGGAAAATAGTAGGATTCTGTAAGGTTCTGGAGGATGAGAGTTGGCGCTTTCTTGCTTTCACAAGGCCAGAAGCTGTCAAATCTGGCTGAGTCATTAGTTATTTGTAGTATTTGGCAATGCATTTAGTTTTTCGACATTTTACATTTCCAAACAAGAAAACTAAAGTGGAATCCCACTGAATATTGAGATATGCTGCGTATCTTTCATTTTTACCATAAACAGATCCTGTTTTAGGAGTCTGCTTGAAAAGGAAAAAGTTTTGAACTGTTTAATCCAAGAACCACGTGCTCTGATGAGAGAAAAGGAATAGAGCTCAAGGTTTGGCTTTCCAATTCTACATGATTGTGGTCTCTTTCTCCATCTACAGGAGGAACAGAGATGGGGAGGGGGATTATCATTAAATTGGACTGGGCCTCTCTCCCACTGTCAACCCCCAGCTGCTCATTGAGGAGGAACATTTTTCCATGAAGAGCGTGGAAAACTCTAGCACTGACGACAGCAGTAGCCCTCACTTGGGTAGTGACACCTAGCTACTATCATAAAGTTGTTAATGTATTATTTCTTATCATTTTGCTGGACATTAAGTTAATATTCAGCAGTAACTTTAAAAAGTTCATTAAGTGTGCATTTCTAGGGTGCCCTAAGCATATGCCTATGCATACATTTATACATTCAGGGGTGTAATTAGATATTTGTGGATTTTTATTATTTTTTCAATAACCACAAAGCCTTCTACATGTTCATCTGCAGCTAAGTGGCTCACATTCATTTGATTTGATTTAGAATTTTAAAACAAAACATTAAGACCAATAGCACTGCATTCAACAAAAATTTCAGAGGGTATTTTGTTTGTTTGTTTGTTTGTTTGTTTGTTTGTTACGAGAGAGAGGGTTAGCTATATAGCCAGGAAAATAATATTCATTCTCCAAACAAGAAATAACAGTGGGATTAAATCATAATTAGTTGTTGTTTTAGTTGAGAAAACTACCATTGTTTTATAGCACTTACAGAGACGTTAGTCTTAACTTACATTTTTACTTCTTTCCCTACTCAAAAAATAATGATTATGGAAGAAAGGAAGCCCATATAATTTGTTTGCCAATAAAATGTTCCTAGTGGAAAGAACTAGTAAATATATTTAAGTGGGCAGAGCACTTTTGGATAATTTCAGTTTGCTACATTTCAATGTATATAACTATAATGTCATTAGGGAAAATAGTTTTCTATGAAGAATAAACATAGCAGCAGAAACCACTTGAGTTTCTTTTTTCCTCTCTATAATTCTGTTTTTTGGAGATCAAAAATTATGAAATTATGTAAATCCTATAAAACAATCTTTCAACTAACTACACCCTGTTCAATCTTTTCAACAAGAATCTCATTGGCTTTGGATTTGAAGAAAAATTCTGGTATTGAGAGCATTTTACTACAGAGTTTCCTTACAGGTTTTCATGAAAATAGTATTTGAAAAATGAATCTATTATAAAAATATTTTATGTTTCTTCCATTGTTTTTCTAAGGCTATTTTAAAGTTTCCTTGAAAGTAGTTTTTGCACACTGATGATGAGTTTTTCAAGAAGTCATTTCAAAAAAAAAAAAAAAAAAAGAAGTCATTTCAAATAAAATTAAGTTTTAACATGTGTTGGCTTTGTCAGGTAGCTTCTTTTAGTGGTCCCATCTTTTATAATCCTGGCTTTCAGCACTTTTACTTTTTCAAATCATAACTGTTCCAGCCAGCAGAGCCATTACAGTCTGTTGAGTAGTGTGAATTGGGACCCCTGTACCTCAACACATGTGCCCACAGGCAAGGTTTTAAAAGCAGAAATGATGAGCAAGCTCATAAACATGCTAGAAAGTTAGAAAATTTATTCTTTGTAAAATGGCCAGTTGAACAATTTTAAAACAATTGACTTTAAAAATAAAGCAAAATATCAATGGCTTTTTTAATGACCACTTTTCCCCCAATATCTTTCTTTCACTGTGTGTGCTAGGATATAAAAGAATAAATGAAACAGCATCAGACGAACTATTAAAAAAAAGTGGTGGCAAAAACTCAAGTACATTCTAAAATATCTGAATTTGTATTTCTTAGTTTATGTTCTAAGAAGATAATAAAAGCCATTCTTAATAATATCCTTGGAAACTTTATCCAACAATGTTTTTGTTTTGTTAAGCAGACTTCCCGCAGCTTCTAGCTCTCTTTGAAGACCATGATGATAAATAACAGAGCCTTTTCAATTGTTGTTTGCCAAAAGGTATTGTCTGGGTTTTTGTGTTCATCATGACTTGTGACGTTTAGCTGTGTCCTTGGTCCTAGTGAGCCCGAGGAGGGAAATGGCTACGCTGTTTCATCATGGCTTTTTTTAAAGTGAAAAATCCAATGCCGTGCATTCTAGTTGTTAGTCTGAAAACTGCTCGCCTCCATTTCAGCTGAGGGGTGGAAAAATGACCAGTACGTTTCAGATTGAATCAATGTAGTCCAGAGATATTCTGGCTGGCAGATCTTTCTGGTAAGAGTTCTTCTCTTTAACATATTGTTCCAATGATTTTGAAGATATTATCTTTTTTACTTACACATTTGCTGAGGAATTGTAGCATATGCAATGAACTTCTGACTTTGCTGAAGTTAGATCTGGTCTTGGTCTATAAATTGTACATGAATAAGCCAGTCTTGTCTCTGCTAATGGAAACTTCTGTCATTTTGTAGTTTCATGTATGAATCTGATAATTTCATACTGCTAGTGCTGTAGTTGTATTTTCTTTCGGTTGCTTGTGTATTCAAAATATAAATATTTTTCCTGTCACAAGTCATTATGTCACTTTTAATGTCAAAGAGGAAAATACTTGGCTATATTCCTGTAATGTGTTGATCAAATATCATTTCATTTCCCAGTTTTTTATTGAGGTGTTTGTTGCAGTGGAAAAAGTTTTTGAGTGATAAAGCATTAAGTGGATTTAGAGCCTATGAATGACAACTAAGATTTATCAAGCAGCAAAAAGCAAATTGGTACATTTAAAAGTTAATGCTATTTTGGAGTACCAAATTACAGTGAGAATACGACAGAAATACTTTGCAATTCCAAAAACCACCCTAAAGACTTGAAATGTTTAACGAACCATATCATGTGGTATTATAATGTTAGTTTACACTCCTTTTGGAATATGATTGTATTAATTTATGCTTTCCAGAGGTGGAGATTTTTGAAAGGTGGCTGTTTACTACTATTTTTTCATTTCCTTCATATTGTTCAGTAATGGGTTGTAGCTAGCTGACTTAATCTATAAGATACTTTTATAGTAAGTTTTAAACAGAAATCAAGGTGCTTTATTACACTTAGGTATAGAACTAAGGCATATATCATTTTGTATGTGTGCACCCTTTTGAGATCCAGGAGTTGAAAATGATAATAATTAATTCCTTGCCATTGCCAATAAGTAACACATATGTGACACATGAAGGAAACAAGCACTTTAAAAAAGCAACAGACTATGGCAGTATCCAAAATGCTGGTAACATAGCTAACCTGTGTGAGCTCCGTACTCCAACTCTTAGCCTTCTTTTTATCACTTCAATCCTTGGTCACAGAGCAGTCTGTTAGGAATTCATGGCAGAAGCTCATTTGAAGTAGTTGTTAATGTTCTGAAACACACTGCAAATTCTGTAAGTTTTTGTTGGTTTTTCCACAAACCTAAAGATGCAGAAATTCATGCCATCTATTTGAGTAAGAGGACTTAATGATGGGAAATCCAATTGTGGAGTGTTTTCAAGTGGGTCTGGCAGGATAAGAGAATCTTGTTAAGATTCAAAAATTAAATTGTTTGTTTTCACTTTCCTACATAATTATTCTAATATGGCATAATCACAACTGGATTACAACAACATGGCAGGCTGTTGTCTTATTTTTATTACAGACCTGTTGGCAGCTTTGTCCAATTTTTCACTGCTTCTCCACAATTTTAATCTCCTCTTCTTTTAGCCACTGATGGATTGGCACAGAGGAGATGAATTTTATTTCATGATATGTTAAGAGATTCTATGAATATAAAAACTAATTTGAGGACTTCTGGATGTTTTCAGCAACATCAATGTTTAGAAACATTGTAGGTGATGAAGAATATATATATATATATATATATATATATATATATATGAAAGTCTCAGGCTCTCAGACTTTCAGAATTGTATTATAGAGATATTCCTTGAAATTTCTTTTAATATTACAAGTTACATATCTCTGTTCATGGTCTATGTGTGTGCAGAATGTGGCGTGAGTACAAACCCTTCCAAGATACACCATAATATCATGATCTATAATGGTAATGGCTTACCGTATTATTCCTGAGATTCTATCATTTTATATATTATACCCTCAAGTAAAATTTGTATGCATTTTATGTGTTGAAACAACATTGTGCTATAAAATCAAAGTACCCAAGGACAGTACTTTGTAATTTAATGTTATTCCTTCTCAAAATACTCAACTTGAGATAATTTTAATTTTAAAAAATCAGAGAATAAAGGATTGAAATTCAGAAAGAAATTTTTCACATTAAACTTAACCAAGAGCCTTAACCAAGGCAAATAACAGTCACTCCAAATGACTAATTTGATTTTCTACTTCTCTTCCTTTCTTTAATCAGAATTCTGATAGAGGGATTAATTAGCAATACAGAAACATGAGAAAGAGGGAAAGAAAATGAGGGCATAGATAATCCATAAACTATATATAATCATCTCTGTGTAATCAAAAGTTAACTGTCATTAACATGACATTTGCTTTTAAAGCCAAGGAGAAAATTATGATTTTTTGGCACTAATCTAATCTTTAATTATAGAACAGTACCATTCTTTCCTTGTGTTAGTTCAGATAGCTATAAATTATATTAGTCTAGTGCTTTTGTGTCACTTCCCTTCCTTTTCCATGATTTATATAGTCAGAATACTGACCTATAATTAAGTGTACTTGGGAATGGTCTCCAGTTAATTAAATGCTTTGGAGTGTTTTAGGGTATGCTTTGCCAAAATTCCAAAGAGAAAGGCCATTCCTGGGTTAAATATCTATGAGGAGTCTGGATAAGTCTTCAGTGCTAATCATGTATGACTCTTAGAGCTGTTATAAGAAATAAAAATGAATCTTTCTTCACTATTGCCTGTAAAAAGAATGCAAAATTTATCTTTTTCAAAAATAAATTAAGGATATCATTTCACAAAGTGATTGTCTCGTTTGCGCCATGCCTCAATCTTAATAACTCATAGAATAGATGTATCATACAGAGACAAAGTCCCGCCTTGCTTCCTATTTGTTCTTTTGTCTTTCCTTATAACAAACTTCTGCACCAGAAAGTACCTGCGACTTAATTTGATTCAGTGCATGTTTGAGAATTCTCTTCTATATTTGTTGTAGAAAGCTGCAGAAGGGCTACCTGCCCAACCAACATTCCTGACCAAAGAGCCTACGCAGTTATTAAAACTTGCCCTAATTCTGAAGACAAATTGAGACTGTATCCCACCTCCCCCTACTTTTCATCCTTATTCTCTGCTGTAAGCAATGCCTGCCCATCCAAATGTACATAATTTTCAGGTGGTGTGGACCTTATTTCCATTCCAAGATCACAAGGCACACGTTGGACCTGGACAATCGAAAGAACAGGGGAGGAGAAAAAAGGAAAGGAGAGAACAGGGTACAAGATAGGAAAGGCCCTCATTCCTCTGCGATTTTGACTAGGAATTGTAGATCAGTACAGGGCAGCATCTAAATATTTATGCAAGGAATTGCTTACTGCTGGTAGGTTGTCTGTAGGTAGCAGAGACAACACACAGCAGGTGGGCAGAGGGAGTTAGGCACACAGATGTTTTATTTGACATGCAGAGTACATCAAAAGTTGTACCAGTGTTTTAAAAATTGAGAGATTTCAATCTCAGACCCAGATTTCTAGATGCCCTTGAAAAATCTAAAGATTGGCAACAAAATATGTATGTTATTGACACTAAACCTGTGTAGATAAGATGCCAGAAGTAGCTACATTCATTAGTGACTTAGGTGATTCATTTCCTCTAATCAAGCTTCTTCTTTGCTAAGTTAACAGTTTTACTTCTTTGGATTTGTATTTTTCTAACAGCAGAAGTTAAATTGCTAATGCATTGTAACACATTCCAGATAAATGTCACCTTATAAATCATATGTGAAAATATATGTTTTTTTTTTTAATTTATGTATTTGGTACAGGGTCTCACTATGCAGCTTGGACTCCTAGTGATCCTCCTGTTTTCAGTCTCCCCAGCACTGGGATTACAGATGTGAGCTACTGTGCTTGGACTCATTTGGGCTCAGCGTGCCCTGAGGGCAGGCCTGGATTGAACCCTGGTCCCTATGCTTGCCAAAGCAGGTGCTCAGTCAGCTGAGCTACCTCACTGGCCTGAAAATATGTGTTTTGACCACAAATAATACTGTATATACACATTGAGGAATAAGTTCACAATACACTTTATATACACACAAATAACATTTTGTGCAATGCTTTTCCTTGTAATGAAATTTCATTTCTTTTAGATCATTTTTATGATTCCCATCAAAACAGTTTTCTTCTTTATATAAGCCCATTTTAGTGACATATAAATGAGCTGCCATTCTGAGCAAAAATAAGTTCTTCATTGTTTTTTTCAGTAGAAAAGAAATGTTGGCAGTAATTTATACACATCTCCTTTCAATTGTGGCACTAAGAAAATAAAGGTGGCACTGGTCAATGTGTTCAAAGGTGTGGCACATCATACATTCTTTTCCTAGTATAAAAGAGTTTAATTTGACAATTTCAAAGCAAATAGTGTTTTCTATTCAGCCATAGAAATAGTGTGAGCGGTGCATTGGGTGGGAATTTCCTCACTGCTTAGAAAAGACTCAGTACTAATATACAAGTCTGTGGTGTTGAAGAGGAGCTGTATCTTTTGTCGGAAAGTCTGAATTAACTCTATTTCTTATTTTTATAACAAAAGGGGGAAATAGTTATCCAGGTCAACTCGCTGGCCAAGCCACTCAGATTTCTATTTCATTCTGTCCCCTGCCGACTCTTTGATACTGTCCGTAGCAGTACCCCTCAGGGCACCACCCATTAGTTGCTCCAAATCAAGCTGCTCTCCATATGTGTACCAAGAATAACCAGCCAACCTACCTAACCACATGCTGGGGAAGACTGAGACCATAGACTGTCATTCTGCTCCTTAGCAGTGACAACAGGATGGAACGCTTGGGCTCAAGAGTCACCAGGCTTTGGGTTAGAGTTTTCTGACTGCCAACTTGGGCAAGTTGGTCAACCTCTTAGAGCTTTAACTCTTTTCATCGTGTGTGTGTGTGTGTGTGTGTGTGTACACACACACATGTCTACAGAAATATAGGAATTTAGAAAGAAAATAAGCTGAGGTCTAGGGAGAGAAAAAAGATAGTGAGAAATTGGCATGGAGTTGCTCAAGGGACTTTATGAGCAGGGTGAGACAACATTAAATTTTATTTTATTTTATTTATACCTTTTCAAAAATTCTTTTCTTTTCTTTTTTTTCTTCTTTCTTTCTTTCTTTCTTTTTTTTGTGTGTTACCAGGGATTGAACTCAGGCCCTTGCTTACCAGGCAAGCACTTATTCTACTGAGCCATCTCCCTGGCCCTTTAAATTTTAGATTGTTGTTATCTAAAATAACCTAACTGGGCTGCAGTAGAAAACTCCTTCCATGACTACTAACAGATAGAAGGAAATATTACTTTTATTATATATTGCATTTTAGGGAAGGGCCTAGAAGGTGTTCAGGGTCTCACTACTAGATCAGACTTGTAGTGATCCACCTGTTTACAGCTTTCCAAGGGCTGGGATTACAAGTGTGCACCACTACGCCCAGTCTCAGTGTGCCCTGGATTGGACCCTCGGCTCCTGCGCCTGCTTGCCAACGTGTTAATCCACTGAGCTATTTGGCCAGCCCTATCATATATAAATTAAAAGAAAGACATTCTACCTTTGAACTAGTTGAGTTTGCTAAGAGAGGGGAAAAACCATACCCAAAAACTAAGTCCTAAATGAAAGATACAGAGTGGTGAGACAAAGCTATTAGAAATAGAAAACTGAAGAAATTACTGAAAAACATGGAACTTCCTCAACATTTTTGCCAATTTTTCGTATGCTAAATGGATACTTTCAAAAAATCTTTCTGAAAAGAATGCTTTAAATAATTGTTTCTGGAAAAAATATTTCTGAAAATTTTCTTAAAAGATATTTTGATGAAAAAATATAAACAACCAGCAAACAATCAAAATAAAAGATAGCCTTTTAAACCACACAAATACAGTGTGCCCTTGGTATTTGTGGGAGATTCAAGATTCAAGTCCTTATGTAAAATGTATACATAACCTACACAGATACCCCCTGTACTTCAAATGATCTCTAACTTACTTATATTATAGAATATAATTAAATACTATGCAAATAGTTGTCATATTTTATTTTTTAATAAACAAAGACAAGAAAAATATGGGCATGTTTAGTATATATCCTTAGTATTTTCAACTGCAATTGGATCAATTTATGGATGTATAAACCTCAGCTATGGGAACTGAGGCTGTATTTTGTAAAAATGCAGTCTACTATCATTTTTGTTTCATCTATCTGTACTTTGTAAAATACTTTAGAGACCAGTACTTGAGAATATTGAATGTAGATTCCTCCTTTTAAAGTATGGGAGACTGATACCTAGGTTAAATAGTTTACCTAGTTTATTCAACTTTTGAATTTTCAATTCTTTTTGGATCTCATCATGGCTAGGGATTGAATCCAGCGTGGTTCAGGTGTTAGGGCATTCTCATGAAAGAAAAACATGCCTAGTCAGGTTGAATACTTTAAATTTTGTATTTCATAAAGGGTAGAAGTGAACTCCAAAGTACAAGAATGTTTTGGCTGTATTGCTCTGGAGATTTTCTTAAAATTTTAGTTGTGTTTTCATTTTCATTTAGCTTTCTAAGCATTCAATAATTTAATATCTCATGACTTTTATAGTAAAATTGGAATGGAACCCATTTCATAATTCCTGTTTCAGGTAGATCTTCACTCCTGTGGACACCTGTCATCATTTCATTAGGTACTGGAAGACAATAAACATATCTATAGCTGTATTCAGAATTATTGTGTTAGGAAGGGTCGCATACAAAAAGCAATAATTATAGAAGCATCAAATCTTAAATTTGAAAAGTATTATAAAGGTTTGGGTCTGGATGTCAACCCCAAAGCCTCTTGGGGGGAGGGCTTTTTCGGAGGTGGCTGGATTACAGCATGTGATACTGGGATTAAAGATGTGTGATTACTAAATCAGTCCTTGATTGGTTTTACACTGTTGGAATGCCAGTAGCCTAGATACAATATAAGGAACAGAAAGAAGTTTGTTTTGTATCATGCTTGTTTTGCTACCTTCTGCCCACTGTGAACATTTTCTCTGCAATACCCGTCTGCCGTATCATCTTACCTTTGAGCCAACTGATTATGGACTGAAACCTCCACAAACTGTGAGCTACATAAACCTTTCTCCATTTAACTTTGGGTGTTAGATATTATGCCTCAGCAGCAAGAGAAAAGTAACTAAGACAAGGATGCTAGAGTTTATTTACCCTAATTTATATTTGATATACAGAGACCCTCATCTCAAAAGATAGGTTTAGGTGAACACAGATTTGAGTAATTCTTGTTTTGTGTCAGTAAAACTCAATAGCTAAACAACCTCAGTGTCTTAACATAGAAAAATTGAAGGTGATGCAGCAAACAGAGAATTAAAAACTTGTATGTGACTCAAAGCATGGATTTAGGAGTTTTCTGCCGTTACTATTTGAGTGACTTTAATTAAATCATATGGCCTCAATTGATGTATCTGTGACATTGAGGTAATTTTAAATTGGGGTGGTCTTTTGAGAACCAAGAGATTATATTTGTTCAATTCATTTTGATGTTGCCTGACACACTGAAAGTACCACTCTCAAGAGCACTGATTGATGAGGAAAAAAATGCAGTATGATATTGGTTTAGAGATACTTCTGTGCCTCTTTTGTGTGGAGGAGCAGTGCTGGGGGTCTATTTAAGGGCCTTAAAGATTCTCAGCTTGTACTCTATCACTGAGCTGCACTCAAAATCCTTGTTATTAACTAATGGCTTCAATACATATTGATTGGTTTGATTTGTATTCTTTTTCATTGAGTTTGTTGGTATCTCAAAGTTTTCTAACATAAAAATCTTTAAGGGGACGAGGAGTAGATGTGGGCTTTCGAAATTTGCTTTTGAAAAGTTAACATTCAAAACAAAGATTCAATGAAAGACGAATAAACAGGTCATCTAGTGCAACCCAGGGAAATCATGGCCACTGTGGAGTGTATGTACATCATACCTCTTAGTGAATGATGCCAAAAAGATTGTTGACTTAGATTTCCTAAATCAGTCCATGTAATAAAAAAAAAATGGTGAAATAATCTTAGTGGTTAGTATTCATTTGGAAAAATACATCTGCGTTTAGGGGGAGAAATAGTAACCCAAAGCATAGCATAAAACAAACTTCTATTTTCTTTTATTGCACTTGGTAAGGGTTATTAAGAATGTAATTCTTTCTGCTTTCTATGTGCTTAGCAGCCAAACCTTTTGGGGGTAAATTTCCTTTGCTGTGCTCTTGTTATCGTAAATGGAATTTGCATGCCTAATTCTCTCCCTCCATATTGAATCCATACCCCTGTAGGTCTAACGGCATGCTAAAAATGATTCCAAATCTCCAATGTTGATTGTGGGCCATATGTTAGCACTAATTATATAAATGAGACTTGGTGGAAATGTGACATGCTAAGCATTCCAAGCTTAAGGAATTATCCAAATGAATTCTAGCTTGAGTTAGTGCTAGCAGAGGCAAGGCGATGCGGGTGCATGTTTTCAGCAGATGTTAACAGGTCTGCATGACTCCTCATTGTCTTTATTTGTCTAACTGTAAGGACTGCTGATGGGACATTGTGTCAGAATATTTTAAGGTGCCATTTTCATGAAAACTGCATTTGGCACCTACAGATGGATGCATTTTTTGAATAAGCAGATAAAATGACAACAATATCAAACAATATCAAAGGTTAGAATCAGCAATCTTCTGTTCATTTTACAATATAGTAGGCAGTAGAGTCAATCATTGCGGTCATGACATTCTAGAGGCTGAAGACTTCCAAAAGATTATTCCCTATTAACATCAACATTCCAAATTTTAATTTTCAAAATGAAACTGAGAAAGTAAGAGAATAGCTCTGACTCAAAGCAAAATGGAGTAACATTATTGTTTGTTTGTATGTTTTGTGGCTGGCTCAGCCCACCCTGGGGGTGACACTGGCATGGTAGGTGATGTTGGGGATCAAAACGTAGGCTCTGCGCTTGCCTAAGCAGGCACCTTAGACTGATGAGCTATCTTGATGACCCCAAAATAACATTATTTTGACTACTCAACATTTTCTCTATGTGTATGATAATTCAGGGAAAAAAAGGGGCTTAGAAAATATTGATTGAAGCAGTCAGGGAAGGTTTAGGATTCTAAAACAATGTAGGAATAAAGGTTATTTTATTAATTTCCCATGGAAACTAGGAAGTCCCGCCTAACTTAAACATTCTTGCTTATTTATCTAATGCAGGTGTCTAGGAGTCCATCTGTCTTGTAGTCTATGTCTTGTCATACGTTTTTCCACAGAGTTTGTTCCCATTAAAGATGTAACCATCCTTTATTTCAGGGACCCCAGCCCAGTGTCCAATGTCTGACATATGATAAATGTTTGCTGAGTGAGTGTTGCTGAAATCACGGAAATAGCAAACATTTAGAGATGACTTAATGGTAGATTCAGCAATTGGGAAGCATCAATTTATTTAATCCATGTTGGTGTGCACGTAAATGGGCGCTGGTCTTGCTTGGAGATATGGACTAAGGATAAGAGAATCTACACACTTCTCACTGACTTGTCTAACATACAGAAATAACAGAGCTGGAATTTGAACTGAGGAATGTCCAAGTGTGTGCCTGACATTTGGGCATATAAGGTATGGACTCTGTTATTTAAAGACACGTTAGTAGCGCATTGATCATCCTCAAATTTAGATGTTGGTATTTTCTCGAGAGTTGAGTTTCCTCAGGTAGGTTGGGCTGCGCTTGTTCTTGCCGCAGTGGCAATCTTAGTAGAATGGATCCGAGCATAGCCTCGATCATCAGGACCGCAGACTGTCATGGTGTTTACTGTGACCTTACTGCCAACTACCATTACTTTCATTATGCAGCATTCCTCAGGGAGGAGCAGAGGCAGACTGAATATGGAGACAATGAGTTTATGCTGGTGAAAGCTCAGTGACATTAAGAGTTTGGAAGAGCCTCAGTGGGGGGTGGGGGTATTAAAAATCTCACTTTCCAAAGGGTACAGGGCAGTGGCTAAGTGACAGTGTCATAGAAACTGGGCCATTCTGTTTGGGCCACATTAGCATGGGAAACAGTGATATCATCTTAGAAAACTAATATTAGCCATAATGTTGAAGTTATGTGGTTGTTTTCATAAATTTACAAATTTGTTTTTCTTTCTAAATTTCTAGTTTTATGGTTGTAGTGCACTTCAGACAAAGAATTTGCAATTTCACATTTGTGTGGGCTTATAAAACTAAGTTAGTGAAGACTGGGGAGTCATAAATTTTTCTCCCTTTCTGCTAAGTTTTTGTTCTGTTTTGTTTTTTGGTGCAAAGTCCTAGGAATGAATTCAAATGCTTTGAAGTAAGGGTATCTACATCAGCCTTTGGGCATCACATGATTTCCAGGGTTAGACAGAGATTAGATCTTGAGAGCAGTGGTGTGTGTGTGTGTGTATGTGTGTGTGTGTATATGTGTGTGTGTGTGTGTGTGTGTGTGTAATACTGTTCATTGTTATGAACGTTTTTTTTTTAATATGGGACTTCTTTCTCTGTTGGTATTGGGAATTGAACTTAGGACGTTGCACTTCCCAGGCAGGCACTGTGCCACTGAACTATATCCACAGCCCAAGAGTGGGACTTTTCATGGTAAACTGTTCAGCATCCCCTGGGATCCTCAACTATTTAGATCTCAATTCAATCACCAATTCCTGAAGCAGTTTTCTTCTCCAATGTGACTTTTGGGGTTGTCTTATTTATCTAGTTCCTATAGTACCAAAGAAATGTGTTTTCTTTGAATGAGTATAGTTCAGAATTTTATTCTTGGTAATTCTTTTCAGCCCAGAATGAAAAAGAAATTCTCATGGAGCACTTAATTACTACAACATCTTTAGATGCTGGCCTCCAGCCACCAGACAGCAAACCTGAACATCAATGTATTTCTTGTTCTGTTTGACGTAGTATACAACTCCCTCCAGCATTACTGCTTTCTGGAGGTAGTGAAGCATCTGTGGCACTAGTGCTGGTAAAAAACAAGACCAGCCTCCAATAGCTACTGCTCTGCTTTCAATCCAATGATAATTTATCCTCAAACATTTATTTGTCACTTAAGTATCTTTAGTACTGTACTTAGATTTCTGAAGCCATTTTGTCAACATTGTAACACATTACATAGGAAGCATTGAAATTCAAGTGGTTGCATAGTTAGGGACAATAAAATATTATTCCAGAGTTGAGTGTTAATTTTATGTCAGGCTGTTCAGAGTGACAATTGCATAACTAAATCCATTGCCTTTAGAAACTGAGCTTGTGAGAAACTCGGGATTGTCTACATACAGTGAAGAATGCTATTTTTTTCTCTACAGAATGTTTTGCAAAGGTGATTACCAAGCTATTTCTAATGCACATGTCTCTGCTATAATACTGTATATGGGTTCTTGGAAATGTCTGGAATTTTGAGGAACTATATATTAATAATGGCAGGACTTATATGGAAAATAGAGTTTAAAGAGACCAACCCAAAAATAGGCAAATTTATATTTTCAGCCTAATCAAAAATAGTAATGCCATTCAAAAGACATGCTAACTTCCTATAACAAAGT
>NW_004524635.1:5120611-5142958 GCF_000260255.1 Octodon degus
TAGCAGGAAGCTCTCCACACACTCACCGGACCTGGGCTAGGACTGGGTCTCCAGAATATATTCTTACTACATAGTTTTCTGTATAAAAGTGTCTTGTGTTCCACTGCTATCATTTATTGGAAGGTGGAAAGGCTCTTACATTGTCCTACAGTGTCTTCCTTTGTATGATATAACTCCTTTGATTACCAATCCCATCATGTTAGTTTGTATCATAGATTATGTTTTGTAGCAAAACAGACTAAGTTTATCAGGATATTGGGATAATTCACCCCAATGAATCTTCAACATTGCATGTAGGGAGAGGAGCGGTGCTTTATTTTGAGAAATGAATCACATATAAATCATGAAGTTGGACCAGGGGAGCCTCGGGCTCTGAGCCAGTCTCTCCTTTAGCTGTGGAAACATGTTCATCTTTATTTATGATCTTGTAGGTAATACATTTTTATGTCTGCAAAGAAAGTTCATGTGTACAGATGACAGTGACTGCAGTACTGTCACTGAGGCAAAGATTCTCTATCCAGTCTGGTAGGGTTACACTAACCTGGCAGGTTTCATTACCCTAACAAAGCATAGCCTTGGTCACAGCATGGAATCAGGGAAGAAATTGGTTAAGTCTGGAAAAAACAGGTTTTCAAGTCAAAGAAAAGTATAGTTAAGTCCCAACATTGCCATCTAATAGTGTTCTGTGTCTTTGGTTCAAATATTTAGAATCCTATCTCATTTTTCGTATCTATAAAAAAAAAAATATACCTGGGTAAAGTTGTTAAGTGTAAGGCAAGGTTAACAGCACCCTACTCAAAACCATTATATAGTTCTTTCTTCCAAAGGTGACTAGGTAAATACCATATATATGTGTGAGTCTTCTTAGAACCATTTTTATTCTATCTAGACACATATCCACTTAATGATGTTTTTGCTATAATTCAAAGAAACCCATGCCCATGACCAAAGACCTATTCTCTGATGAGTTAATGTTTAGATACTGAAGACATTTGAAAGGGACTTAGAGAAGAAACTTCTGACATCTTCTGGGATTTAGTCTGCATATATGCATTGTGGTTAGACCAGGTGTAGAACACAAGCCCTATACCCACCTGGGTAGAAAGTCCAGGAAGGAAGGGAGTCAGAGTCAGAGAGCCATGGACAAAAAGAAATGCAGACCAAATGTAACCAAAATTCTGAGCTCCTCCATCTCCTAGATGGATAATATTGTTTTTTTCACTCTATTCTATGAGATGTAGAAAATTAACCACATGGATGAGTAGAAGCTAAAAAGATGTTTATGTTCCTCCTTTCTATGAGAACCCTTTGTCTTAGGCTAAAATATCTCTGTGGTATTTTTCCTATTAATCCAGACTGAAAGGAAATTTAAGATGATGTGATTTGGTGTATATAGGACCCATCCATATAGCTTCTGTAAACACTGTTTATTCCATTTTCTAAAAGGGAAATGTTTTATTAGTGGTTATTTTCTCTGCAGAGAAACATGACAGGAAAAAAAAAAAAAAACCTGGTCATGCTGAGGACTGAGGATCTTCTCAGTCTTGGCTGCCCTTGGTCCCTCTCATCAGCTGCCTACCAACTCAGGAATCCTGATTGCATTTCCCCCTCATCTTTTAGAACTATAATTTTCTAGTGTTAAGGCAAAAGATAATGACCCCCACTGTGTGTGTGTGTGTGTGTGTGTGTAGGTAGGTAGGTAGGTAGGTAGGTAGGTAGGTAGGTAGGTAGAGCTTCTTCCTGCTGGCGACCTCTGCCAGCAGAGGCTTAGCTTTCCGAGGGAGGACAGCCACGATTCCTTCCCAGCTGTGCTGCAGATGGCACTACATGGAAGTGTTTTTCCTGGTCACAGCTGATGTGAGCATCCCCCAAACCTCCTCTGAAACAGGGAGGAAAACAAGGAAATCTCCTTTCCCAATTTGAGCACGCTGTAAAAATAGACTGACCCCATACCTGTCTGCTTCGAAGAAGGTATGTGGGAAAGCTGAGTGTCAAGCTAAAGGAAAGGCAAACTGTCACAATAAGTCTATGAAGTGATTTCAGTTTATATTTTTGTGCTTTCTATGTGCCTGTAGGTCGTATTAGAAAAATTTTAATTTAAAATATTGCTATTGCATTTTGAAGTTGGAATATATACTTCTGAAAGTCTTTGAATCAAAGTTGGCATGATTCCTCAGAAGCTTCCCTGGACCTGCCTCTGAGCACTTGAACCTATGTGATAAAAAGTACTTTTCAATTCCAAAAGCTACCTTATACACTGGACACTCCCTCAGAAATCATAAGATGCACTTGATTTGCTTTTCAACATTTTTCTCTAGTATATAGCAAGTAGGTAAAAAGGCTAGCCTGCGTTGGCACAGGAAGAGGCAACTAACTGTCCCAAGTTTCACCAGCCAACCATATTTTCATGCCTTTGGATGGTACCCAAGATGGGAGGGAAGAGTAAAGGGGCAGATCAGAGTGCTTGCAGTCCTGTGTAATGCTAATGTAGGTGAGCATCACCTTGTAAAACTCACGCTGTAAGAAGGCACACTGAAGCACTCGAATCACAAAGACTGATTTTTATGGGAAATCTTTTCTTTTATTCTTTAGGTATTTCATTTTCATTCTGTGTTTTCTTTGGAATGAATAGGGCATCTTAAAAACTACTGTCTATAAATTTCCTCCCCTACATATGTCTCGAAACAGTTTCATTTCTTCATTTAAAACATTACGGCCATTTCAAAATGCCCTATTTTGTATTTAATTTCACCATCTCATATAAAATACATGTTCTTCACATAATTATGTAAAAATGGGTTTGCAAATGCCCTAGAGATCCATATGATGGGCACATTATAGGATTCTAAGTAATAATAATCTCCTATTTACATGAGGCCCGATTTTCATGCCAGTTTTCTACGCTTTAATATATCTAGAACACAGCTTTGCTCAAATATGCTACTTTATTCTGGTTCATGCAATGCATCTGAAATATCACAGATTAGTTTGCCTAGCAAAATGCACAGCTACAGCCCATATTTTAGAGACAATTGAAGTGGAGCCAGAGATGGGATGCATTGTTGTCCTGCAGGCTGTGAGAACAGCTAGACAAAGCCCCACAGGCTTTGGAAGGTGGAAGGCATAGGTAGGAGACGTGAAAGCAAGAAGGGGTGGGGTGGTTATTAGATAAGGGACAATGGAGATTTTTACTGTGGAAATACCATATAAACAAGAGCTTAAAGATTATAAGAAATTAATTTTTTTAAAGTGTGGTGTAGAAAAAAGATATCGTATAGCCCCTGGAGAAGCAGAATCATTGCTACTTTGAAAATTATTACAAATGCAAATACCCACACCTATGGAATTAGGGGTGGGGCCCAGGAATTTGTCTCAGCAAAGCCACCAGGTGATTCTGATGCATACCAGAGTTTGAAAATTATGGGATCAGGGAGATAGCTCAGTAGAATAATCACTTTCCTGGGAAGTACAAAGTCCTGAGTTCAATCCCTAGTACCACAGAACAAAACAGACAAAGTTTGAAAATTGCCAGCTAATGTACTAGTGAGTTTCTGCAGTGTGTTGAGTGTCTTGGACATGCTGTACATACAGAACAAAGACTCCAAGCAGGGAGAGTCGGAGGCTGGAAGGGCAGGAAAGTGAAGAAAGAGCACAGTACAGCCAGGAGATATCTAGGGAATCAGTTATTCCCTCTGGGACAAATGATTGGAAAGTACCATTTCAGTGTAATTAAAGGGCTTGGGAGAGAAGCATGGAGAGAAGTTTGCTACCAGAGGGCTTTGTTGCTCACTCTCAACACTCAGTGACAGGTGGGCCTCCTTCCTTCTGTAGCTGCCCAGGATCAAGGTCTTGTGGTAAAGAGGCTGAGCTCTAGGAAGGGAAGCAGGGAGAGGGGGATCCATGAGCAGACAGAGTCATGCGGAGGATGAGAGGCTGGTGTTCTGAGGACTGGGTGTGAGTCAGTGCTGCAGAGCTCAGCAAGGGACCCTTGGCAGAGGCCAGCCCTTGTGTTTAGTGCTAAAGAAAGCACTGGACACCCAAGGAAGAGCATTTCACCTCTGCGAATGACTTGGATCGATCTGTGAGAATTAAATGAATGCAATAAGATACTTGCACAGATCTCATCTGCTTAGTGTTCCCAAGGACAAAGTTTTGGGACTCATGCAAAATGGGAACAGGAATCATTTATGGTTCCCTTCTAGGCAACTACTGTGGGGCCTACTTCTGTTGAACTCACTCTGAAACACTTGGATTTTATTCATCCAGAAGGTCTTGTGTGTAATAATTTGAGGGACTGAAAATCAGTCAACAGGGAGTCAGTGTCAACCCCTCCCTCCAAAAGCAGAAGGTGAAAGAGGAGACAGGCTGTTCCTTAGGTCATCCAGTCCCCTCTTTGGTGTTTATCACTATATGTAGGGTTAATAATTTATAAATTCACCTCAAAGGTGAAGCAAAAGGGAATCTGACTCTTCTATCCTATGCAGAATTGCATTTTCTGATTTGTATTACAAGAAACATGGTAATACACCTTTGCTGTATGTGATGTGTTGCAAGTAATCCTCTAGCTGGAATGCTTATTACAATATTTTACCTCTGTTAAGCAAGACACAAAAAACTAATTCAACCACATCTGTAACTTTCTTTGTCTGACATTTGCTTCTTCGGTGGTTTAAATTTAAATGCTTAGGGAGATATATTTTGACAAATATTTGCATTTTATTTTGAGTAATTTTCCCCCACCTTTACAGAATTAAGTATCTACGCATTCCCCAAGATATTTTTTTGATCCCCTTGACAAGTACTTTTCAGTTATACTTTCCTAAAAATCATTCTTTCCACCATGTATCAACCACGACCATCTTTCAGCCATTTGTCTAGGTCAAATGGTGACTCCCTTAAGTCCCATAAGGGGGAGACTCTGATCTTTTGTCAACCCCATCTTCCTGCCTTCTAGCACACTGCCTGGCACAGTAGGTGCCCAATAAACTTATATTAAACTACACGTTTTAATAAGAAAGTGTGTAGTTTCATTCCTTAGCCCCTGGTGGTAGTAGAAAGGATGACTTTCAGGAAAAGGATAACCAAAATTACTTGGCAAGAGAGTCAAAAACATGCTCAAAATCTGAGGAAGTGTGTGTTTTAATAAAAACTTGTTCAATTTCATTAAAACTAATTGTTACCGAAGATGGCTCTATGAAGAAGCTTTTGAGAAGCTGTTCCCCCTCCCCTTATCTCCTTTTTTTCACTTTTCTTTACTTTTTCCCAATGGATTAATTACAAAGACATTAAACCTAACCCTCAATTTCTCTAAATGATCTATGCAACTCTTTGAATTATGTTAAAAGGTAACAAAGCCTCACATTAACACTATTTTTTACATCAGAAGATGTATAATTTAGGAACAGCATCTTCTATTGAAACTGTTCATGGAAAAAAAAGCTCCCCCCAAAAACATCCTTTTGACTGTTTAGAATCAAATGGATGCCATTTAGCTACAGTATCTTCCAGGCAGAGCTAATGGAAAGTGCAAGCTGGGACTTGGGGCAACATAGATGCCTGTAGATAAAAGAGTTCATGGGCAGAGTTTCATGAAATTTGAATGTGAAGTGGTATTATGCATTTCTTTCATTTAAATAACCTAAAATGAGTAATTCACTCCCTAGAACATTTGATAAAAACCCTTGGAAGTTTGCCAGCAGGCACAGTGGGAGGAAGAAATGCATATTCAAAGGAGATAAAGAGGGGGAAAACAGAAAGGAAAATTAAGAGACAAAACCTGAAAAAGAATTTTCTTGATTTATTTTCTAAAATAAATTGAAACATCTTGGCTAGAATCACTTTCAAGGCCCAGGGTCTGACTTTAAATCCCTAAGCAATGCAGTCTTCTGGAAAAGCCATGTTTGAAATCCTCCTGCATTCTTTAAAAAGGGCCCAAGTACACTTTCTCTGCATTGTGTTCACCTCAGGTGACAGATCCCATGAACCTGAAGCTCGGTTCTGGAGTAGCAAAACACCTACGCGCAACGGTGATCGTTGCCATAGAAATAACTGGATGATAGATAGCTGGATGATAGATAGACGCTGAGTAGATAGTAGATAAATGATCCCCTATGTCAGGAGAGGCCTTTGTGCCTAGGAAATTACAGATTCTTTTTCTTTTTTTTTTTCAAAAACAATTCTACTGTCAAAATCAAAAATAGAACTCTCTTTGCTTTACTCCCACCCTCTATGCATTCCCCTACTCTTGCAAAGCTTTTCTTCTTACCGCATTTATAATGTGTTCCGCCCATTCAATTCCCACTTAACTTCTCTAGATTGACTTTCTAGATAGCGCTCCATGGACTGCTAGCGCTATAAAGATGGAGAGTTGGCTGTTGGCTTCTAAGGTGCCCTTATTTTACAATTAGTAAGGTCTTAATTTGTCCTTATTTTCCTTCTTTAGTACTTCCAGTTTTCACTTTGCCTTTTCTTCTTTTTTATGTATTTGCTTTTCCCTGTGATTTTTATCTTTATTTTCTTCTTGCCCCATTCACATACTCTTGCATTGGTCTGTGTGTTACTCTTGACTTTTCTTTCCCCGTTTTATGTCTCTGTTTCTTCTATGGATCCCTCTGTGAATTGTAGCACTCACGTCAGGTTGCAAGCCCATTTGATTCTTGAAATGACAGTGAACAAAGTCAGTGCGTATCTGTGGTTTACAGAATTTAAGTGAGATGAGAACCTTTAAAAGCCCACTTTAAAATGTTTCATGTGCCCACTAGTATGACTCACAGAAAAGATTTTGGGAAGCAAGTGGGTAAGAATGAGGCTAAATTCTGTGATTCCTTGTTGAGTGTAACTGCTAACAGACCGAACTGTCCTGGTCCACCTCATCCTTGCTACATAGCAACTGAGTCCTGCGCTGTGTTAGAAGTCATGGAGAATCATGAAAAATCAGAGCACTTGTACATAGATTTGGGTAATTACAGGATAAATTCCATCCCTACACTTTACAGATTAAGTAATTGGAGTGTACAAAGCAAGGGGTTTTTTTTTGTTTGTTTTGTTTTGTTTTTGCGGTACCAGAGATTGAACTCAGGACCCTGTGCTTGCCAGGCAGGTGCTTATTCTACTGAGCTATCTCCCTGGTCCCAATTCTGCAAATATAGAACCTGAGAATTCCAGTGTAGAACTAAGTGCCTACTGTTTAAATCCACCCTGTTACAGAAAAATATGGGAGAGAGTGGAGGGAGGGAAAGTCATTACTGCTGATGTAATGAAGTCTTGGGCCTTGACTAGTTGGGGGAAAGTGGAGAAAGGAAATATTTCTAAGATAAAAGAGAAATATTTAAGTTTACTCTGAAGAGGTTAAGAGAACAGGGGGACAGTGATAGTAATACAGTTAGGAACATTCATGACCTCGGTTTTCATATTTATCAAATGTGCATAACAATAACTTCATAGAGTCTGTCATGATTAAATGAGAATATGGTTTAAACCACTTACCATGTAGCATGCACTTAACAAATAGTAGTTGTTGTTTTGTGTTTGTGATTGAATTTCCTTTACAACGAGCCTCCTGTGAAGAATAGCCAACATGTATGTGTTAATGAGCTGGAATTGCTGAGACTGCTATTAAACATGGAAAATCATCAATGTGCAAACTAGTCCTACCTGGCTCTGAACTAATGGTCTGAAACTTAATCTCAGACTTTTTACTTTTTGTCTGTAGTTGTAATCCCAGCTATAATTGGTGGCTTGAAGTCATCCTCTGAGATAGTAAGCAGACAAACAAAAATCATTATTTTTGCCAAAAATGTTTATTAGTATTCCATGCATGAAAATGCCTGTAACTAAGTTTTGAGTCTCATGAAGACTGATCTAGTAGATATATAAAAGAAATGGTAATGCAGGTGAGTCAGACACTGGAATTATTTCTTAGATTTTAAAACAATTATGATTCATTAACTCAAGCAAATAGAAAATTTCACCTTAGAACTGAAAGGTATTAATAAAAATAAACAATAGGTCCTATAAATGAACATCATAGTGACTGATCACAGTCATAGGTCAAACAAAGGGTTAGGCAGCAGACTTGAGTCCAAGAAGAGGTTAACAGTATGTTTACAAGGGGCCAGGGAGATAGCTCAGTAGAGTACGTGCTTGGCTGGCACGTGCAAGGGCCCGAGTTCAATCCTTGGTTCAGGCAAAAAAAAAAAAAAAAATATATATATATATATATATATATATATGGGAAAGTTATTGGAATGTTCCTTTGTATTCTATACCTGTTAGGAGAACAAGCAAAGCTGGATCAGCCAGGAGGATAACTCAAGGTGCTACAGTAGTTGGGCCATTTTCAGTCAGTCTCTCTTAGGGATGGTTCTTTTGAATCATACCTAATTAGGCAAGATGTGGATACTTTAAATTCATGCCAATCAGCTGTTTGATGCTGGTCACCCCTAGAGCAGGACAAATGTTCCTTTTGCTGAGGAATCTTTCCAGAGAGGGCCTTGTCCAAAAGTCATCAGTAGCTGTCTTTCCAGGAACCAGGAAATGAGTGCCTCCTCTCTGGGGAGCTGACAGAGTGGTGCAGAGTGAGAGTTTGCTCTTCTTAGTGTACTATTAGGCCTAGCAGAGCTAAGAGCCTTTAGAATCCAAAGAAAAGTAACATTCTTTCTCAAGAAATCTGAGGCCAGGTGTAATGATGCATACCTATAATCCCAGCACTTGGGAAGCTGAGGCAGGAAGTCTACCAAGAGTTAGAATCAAGCCTCAGCCAAATAGTGAATTCCAGGCTAACCTGAACTACACAGCAAGATTCTGCCCAAAAGCCAAACCTGAAACCATTACTGAAGTTTTGGATATTATTTTATAAATTTCCTTGAAAAGACAAATAGAAAACATAGACTGGTTATAGGCTCATCAGAGTGTCAGTCTTCAGAAATAGAGAGATAGGGCTGGTGAGATAGCTCAGTGGACTAAGTGCCTGCTTTGACAAGAACAGGAACCCGGGGTCAATCCCTGGTCTGGCATACTGTACTGGCCCCACCCCTGGGGCACACTGAGCAGGTGACCAAGTCCGGGAATGGTGGCGCATACCTGTAATCCCAGTGCTGGGGAGGGTGAAAACAGGAGGATCACCTTGAATCTGATCTGTGAAGTGAGACCCTCTACCAAATACATTTTTTAAAAAATGAAAAAAACAGAGAGATGTCAAATGTTTTCCAGTTTTCTTCAGCATTCTGTTAGATAATGACAAAAAATGACAAAGCAAAAAAAGAAAAATGTATTCAACCAGCAAAAGAAGAAAATAGATGAAAAAAGATTGGAAAGGAGGAAGATTCTGAGTAAAGCTATGAGTATTTACAGAATGTAGAAAACAATTGTTATCTAATACTTTGAGTCTTTTTTTATCTATATTTTAAGGAAAGGTGTACAAGGTATTGAGGGTCTCATTACTAGATCGGATTAATAGATTCTCCTGTTTACAGCCTCCCAAGTGCTGAGATTACAGATGTGCACCACGATGCCCAGTCTCAGTCTCCATCTCAGTGGGCAAGACCAGCACAGCAGTCCCTGCGGATTGAACCCCTGTCCCTGCGCCTGCTTGCAGACACTTTAATCTGCTGAGCTATTTGGCCAGTCCTGAGTCTTAAAAGTAATTTCTTATCTTGATAATTTGGATATTCCAAGAAAACTTGTTTGTGTAATATTAGAATTTTCCAGTCAACTTTGCCTAATTTTCTTGAATGAAACATTCATTCAAGACCATTGCTGTTCTAATATTCTATCACTTGAACAAGCTAGTGTCTTGTCACATACAAAAAGCATATACCTTCCTTACAGTGCCTCATGCTAGATGTTGTCTCTACTTCTTTGTGTAGCAGTTTCCATATTAATTTAATGGAGTTACCCCAAACCATTCATTCACCGCATGAGAAAGGGAAATTAGGTTAAAGTGTTTGGCACAGATGGGTTGAAGCATGTGTAAACTAATGTGGTGAACACCACAGACAATTTGGGTAATTCAACCTTAGTGTTGCTCCTGAGACTAAGTATGTTTACTAGAAATGTTATTACAATCAACATTTCCTTCCACGGGTCATTGCTTTTCTTTAAAGTCACTCTCCTAGAGGCTGGACTAACTATGGAAACAGCCAAGCTCCTCCTTTTTCTATCATCTGCTGCAGCTTCAGCCCATACCTAACAATAAATACTTGAAATGATAAGTTTATGTCTCAGAAAGTAGAGTGATCTTTCATTCACATGGAAAAGTCGAACTGTGGAGGTCATCTTAAATGCACGTCTCTCGTGTGCATCTAGTTAATCTCTCTGTTGTTTTCCAGAGAGTATATCTGGGCTGTCTTCATAATTTCTATGCACATTTTCTTACTTTGGAGCCAGCTGATCCTTATCTAAATAATTACAATAATAGGGCTATTGCTATTTCTGACTGAATCTTTTTTGACTATCCACCATAAGAAAAATGACAAACAGGTCTTTGTTTGTATCTCAGATGCCTAGATAAATCTCAAATCTCTGATCTGACCCCCACTTGTTTTCTTGGATATTTTCTAATTTTGTGTCCTTCTACTCCATTCTCCAAAAGATATTTCCCCTATAGTGTATGTCATTTTCCATAGCTAGCTCTACTCTTGATCCCTCTTCTGACACTAATTTAATTTTAGCACCACTTCCTTTGTGAAGCTCTTCAGTGCCCTGCGCTTACATCCCTGGCCTGCCAGAGGTTCTGTTCTCTCTGTGTTCACTTATCTGATGAGACATTGAAATTGTATGTGAATGTAATGTACATCCATATCTATATCTACATATCTTTTCCTGGTCAGAAGGGGAGTGACCTGGGAGGCAGAATCATTCTTTCCTCAGTATTTACAGTGCTGAGAACATTGTTTATCATTTAATACATATCTAGCATAGTTATGCAGCCATCTTTGTATAGGATGTATATATTAAAAGATAGTGTTAATTCCTTAGTCAAATTAAAGGTAAGTATCTTCTAATCTGGTTAGTTAAACAGAGTTCTTGTAGTTATGGGTACAAGCCATTTTTCTTTCCACGCTCTGTGGAAAGCTATACAATTTACAGTTTCACACTCTGGATAGTTTTATTTTGTCTGCTTTCTCCTCAAATCTTTAGTCAGTGCTTTAATTTAGGTCTGGTTGTATGCTAAGGAAAATTGCATTCAGAAGAGCATTCAGAGAAGAGGTCTTATGGAAAGAGTACATGTAGGAAACTGAGGGAGATGGGACATCAAAGAAGAAGCCACCATCCTTGGAGGATAAAGCGTAAGACAGTTCTAGACACCAGGTAACTGGGAAAATCCTTGTGCTACACTGTCAGTGGCCACTGGATGGACTGCTCGTGGGTCAGGCACTATCTAGCTGCTTTTTAGAAAAATCGACTCACAGAGTCTAAAACATGGCAGCTAATGATGTGGAAGAAAAAATTGAGTAGGTGCAGCAAAATATGCATATTTCCAGTTAATCACAATAGTTCTTATTTCTAATAATTCTATGCTTTGCATAAAATTATGTTTTTATGCATGTATAATCCCAAAATCTTGGTACACTATAACCAGAGAATTAGAAAATGATGAATGTATTATCATTGTCTGAAAATAATGTGTTAATTTTAGAGTGTATAATAATTTTATTGATGCCTGTGTTTGAAAACCTGTCTACTGATATCCCCAAAAATTTAATGTTCAACTCTCATGATTGTAGACACACTCCTTTCACACACGGTCACCGGGGTTCCTGAATCCTATTTCAGCAGTTTCTGATAACCCTATTTTTGAGCTCATGTTCCCAGCAGTATATCAGGTAGTCATTCAGGTATTAACTTGTTCGGAGCATTACAGGATCTGAAGAGGACCTAAGCCTTCCTTAGCTGCTCAGAAAGTTTTGTTGTCCATCGAGTGTTTGGTGAACTTCAGAATTAATAGTTTATTCAAGACTCATTCTCCTTATATGCCCTCTAAAAAAGACAAGGAGAAAACTGTTCTTTCTGCCCTTAATTAGTCACTCGCTTCCAAGACGGCTGCCGAAGCATGCATAAAGGCAATTTAATTAAACAACAGCAAACACAAAAGGCCATTAAGATGCTCTCCTATTCTGATTTTTAGAAATGTGTATTGTTCTCTTTAGGCTTTCTTCTTTTCCATCAGTTGGAAGTTTTTCATTGGTTGTGTATTCTTTCACACTGGCCATAGCAGCGAGCCTGCATTACACAATGAGGGTAAATCTTCATGAGGTCACTACTCTGAAAAGCAAAGACCACATGCGTGTGTTTAATTAAATAGAATTTATAGAGTCTTAGAGTTCATAAAGATTGAGATTTCCTAATAAGATATTTCTTCATGCCTGGGGGGATATATGGCCGTGAATATCACATAGCCATTCACTATACTGATGTGAGGATTTTCATTTGTGATTTGTCATGTCTTTTCTAGAAGTAGTTTATGTTAATTACAAAAAGCAAGACACCCCAGGAATAATTTGATAGTAAGATTATAATCACAAGACAAATAAACAAGCAAAAATTACAAACAAAGAAGAAGGAGACTGAGATGGGGTAAAATGAACCTATGATGTTCCAATCTCTTTGTTTATAGTCGTCTTGTTTAATCTCCACAAGAGCCCTTTTTACATTTTTTATCTTTGTTTTTACACTTAAAAAAAGCAACCATGCTCAGTTAAATTTTGGAGACTTATTCAAGATCTTACAATTGATAATAGAATTTAGGATTTGGATGCAAGGCTAACAGATTCCAAATCAAGCCTAACCCTCAGAAGTGGAATTCATACCAGCTACGGATGCTTGAGAAACTATGACTGGAGAAAAGAGAAGTGAACATGTGGAGACCTCATCCCCTCACTTATCGGCCAATGTCCTTCTGCTTTCAGGCTCTTCTAACCCTGAGTCCATTGGCCTCATGAGGATTCAGGTCTCTGCTATCAAGAAAAATGTTCATCTTAAACTTAAGTTGGAGGCTTGAGTTCACTCATCTTGGAGGACCAGATTTCCTTCAAAATGTTACTCAGATGTGTCTTATAAAATTGAGACATTCAAATGAGCACTGTCTGCTAGTGCAATGCTATTTAGTGAAGTAAGTGATGTGATACGACGACTTTGATAAATCTGGAAGTGTGGTCCTGAAGAAAAAAACTGCCTTGATTTTCAGAACTCAAAAGATCTCAGTGAAAATACTTACTCCCAGCCCCATCACAGACACTCTGCCAGTGTGTTTACCCAGATATTTTGTGGATACATACAGGGGCACAAGGACAGAGCAAGACACAGGAGGTGTTAGCAAGAGACAGAGTGGGAAATTGAAAATTGTGGATGCCTCCTGGGTGTGTTAAACTGGAATATAAGCCTATTGCTCCTGATTAAACACACACACACACACACACACACACATACACACACACACACACAGTAAAACGCTGTGGCTGGAATGATTTAATGCCTGACAGTGAAGTTACAGCCATGGATCTTGTAAAAGAATAGAAAATTGCAACAGCCAGGAGAGAATTAGTCCTTTGTGCTCTTAAAAATATTTGTGACATGTCTATCTATATTCCTCATTTCTATGTATTTGGCATTTGGCAGTAGAAAATCCATCTCAATCAAGCTATTTTCCCTTTGAATAAAACTGATTTTTAGTCAGGGTATCTCTCGACATAAACAAGACAATGCTGCTGGCACTGGGAACATGATTAGAAACAGCAGAACAGAAGAACAGAGGTTATGGAATTCCATAGTAAATAGTGCAGAATAGGAGTGGAATGAGCAGGAAGTAAGAGTTACCCTTTCAACTCTGCCTCCTTATTTGTCACATTTAGTTAATATTATTCTGTGAAAACTACTAACACTAAAGAGACCTGAGAAAGCAATTTTGCAAACTGCAAGCCACTATTGCATTACTGTGAACTACTTTGTTATTATAATTAGTAATAAAATAGTAGTAGAACTTGATTGCAAATTTTGGTTCATATCAAAGAGTTTCTGTTGTTCCATTCAATAAATAAATATTTATCAAGCATCTTCAGTGCATGACACCCTGCTAGGGTAGTTACACAGGTTGCTCTAATTTTTCCCCTCATTTTTCAGACCAAAAACAAATGTCATATAAATATTATGCAATGAATAACTGGAAATAATGTATTCATGGGTTCAATGAAACCATCCTAAGAAACTAACAGCTTCAACACTCAGCTTTGTGGGTATTAATTGATGCTGAAATTGATGAATCATGTTGCAACTGACCATTCTCTGTACATAAAAGCAAAGTAATTTTTGGTCAACCAATCCTCTATTGGCAATGACAATACTTCTGAATTTCTGTGGGATAAATCATTAAGACTTTCTAGGGCTACGGCCAGAGAGATAGCTCAGTGGCTTAAGTGCCTATCTGGCAAGCACAAGGGTCTGAGTTCAATCCCTGGTGCCAAAAAAATGTAAGACTTTCTAAGTCTTTCAGATAGATGACTCCAACCAAGCTTACCACACCATACAAAGGGAGGAGCCGCATGGAGCGTGGTGAGGATGAGGAAGTCTTGGAATATCGTGCATGACAGAACAAATCAGAGTAGGGTTCCACTGGACTGGTCAGGCTACCGGGGCTCCAAGAGGCCAACTGAGCACCAGCAAAGTGGATGACTACGTTGGATAATTCAGATCTTCTACTTCTAATGTAGAAAAAATTTCTGTGTACACAACATCTGGCAAAAAGAAAGCATTTAAGTTTTCATAGGTGTGAGAAAAATAGCTAAATAGCTACAGCAGGCTCACTTTGTGTTTATTCCATTTAGGATGTCTTTTTAAAAATATACTTACATGACAGTTTCATAGCCTTGGTGCTGTTGACATTTTTGGCCAAATAACTGTTTGTTTGTTTGTTTGTTTGTTTGGCAGGGGGACCAACCATCCTGTCAATATAGGATATTTAAACACATTCTTGGCCTCTGCTCACTAAATGTCAGTAAGAACCACTAGTCTTGACAACCAAGACTATCTCTAGGCATTACAGAGGTCTCCTGAGGTCCAAATCACTTGTAGTTAGAAAACAATTTCTTAGCTGTTACACTAGATGCTAAGAATGGTTATTATCATGTTTCAGACCCTCTTTAAGCATTTCATGTTTGCTTGTTCATTTAGCCCTCATGCGTATTTCATGATGATGACTTTATTATCACCCCCATTTTACAGAAGAGGAGCCAATTTCATGTGAGTGAGAGGTTAGGCCTCTTCAGAGGCCTGCCAACCATAATTTAATCCCTTAGTCTCCCTACAAAGCTCTACACTCTTCACCATTTATGCCATTTGTTCTATGTAAATGATTTGAGCCTACTAATGAACGATGCATCTTGATACTCTAAGGACTTTCTCTTTGACTGCCTTAGCAAAAAATTGTTTGGATATTGTTCCTGAATTTTTAAATAATCCAATTGTTCTTGATGTTCCTACTTTTTAAACCAAATTATGTCTTATTCCACGGAGCAGACATATCTCTCCTTGGCCCCTGAAACTCTTTGAAATGGATTAAACTCTGTGCAAGTTCTTTGCAATATCAGGCAGAGGAATACATCCATGTGTATGACAGGGAATTAATTACAGAAGCTCTTATAGAGGCAAGACACTCGGAGTTCATCTCTTTTTGTCTTTGTCAGCTGTACTGTATCCAAAACATTAGACCCTAATGGCTTCCCCTCCTTGTTGTCACGCTCATGGCTTCTTGATCTAGTTTTCCTTCTCGTGCTGGCTTTGGTCTGACTTTAGCCTCTCCTGAGAATGAGATTATTTTCCATTACATTATGATCATTATTTGCTTAATGAACCAAATTCAGGAAGCAAAATAACTTAGAAATAAGCCCTCCAAATCCTAAAAAACATAAAGGCCTTGGAGAATTCAAGAAACCTGGTTCGTGTTCACCAGTGATACAGGCCAGAGTCATTTCCTGAGCACTATGTGGAAGAAACTGGTACATGCGGCCAGCAGGGTTTGGTCACGCGGTCTTTCATCACTGAATTGTACCTGTGAGAGAATTCTAACACGATTAGGAACCCAGAATAAGTGACTCTCTTCTGTTCAGAAAATAGCTTATTTAGGTTCAATCAATATTTAATCTTTAAAAGAAATTTCAGAGACAAGTTCAACTGCAACTTTGGGAAGGAAAAACAAATCTTTACCCTTCTTTAAAAATCCTTAGAAGAGTGCATCACTTTGTGTACAGTCTTGGCCAGTAGGGGGCTTCCCCACCTGACAAATGCTGATATGAACAAAAGGCACACAGAATTGCTCACTATTTTACACTGTGATTTTTTTCCCCCGGCTCCTTGTTATTTCTCTATTTTTGTCATCAAAGTCCTTTCCAGTTGAGTATTTATTGAAGTACAAAATTTTCTGGATTTTTCTCCCTGTCTTATATGCTCTATAAAGTATAATTTTTCTCTCATTTATAATAAGTTAAGAACAGAATTGAGGGTATTATATGTTTATGTAGTTAAAGTACCTATAATAATGGATATTTTGTAGAAATGTACAAAACAAATAACTTTGTGGGAATCTGTTCATTGCTAATCCTCATGAAGAAATGATCTTTTCTTCTTGCATGTATCACATGAGAGATTAGCATAATACTCTCAGTATCTGCCTCTGCTAACAGTTCTTGAATCTTCTTTTCAGTAAGCAGCTGCCTAAGGGAATGTATTTTATTAGACTGCCATGTTCATGTTTGTTTTGTATTTTAATGCTTTTTAACACTCAAAAAAAAAAAAAAAAAAAAAACCTTCAGAATCTGAAAGCATCCCCAAGACTGGGAGGGGCTAGTGTATGATTTCTACCAACCTGGAATGGGCAGGGGACAGAGATGACTTTCTGTGTACCAGTGCTCATGCTGCTCTGCCTGTGTGTTGGCACCAATAAGCCTGTGAAGTTGAGTGACGATAGTGACCAGAGGATCAACTGTTAAGTGTGAGGCTATGTTGCAAATGAGTAGAGAAGTATCCTAGCCTCCTTCTTCTGCCAGACATCCTGAACACATTTATTGAAGTCCCAACAATTGCCTACCCTTTCTGTTCTTCCCTAAGAGGCTACTCAAGGAGTAGGTCCTTTGGGAGCCCTGAGTGGGATGGGATGATGTGTGCAGTCAAGTTTCTTGGTTAAAACTGCAATGACAGTGGCACTGAAAAAGAATTTGCATTGGTATCACTTGTGAGCTGCTTTTAGTGATTGATGGATTGGAAATATTGGTAACCAAATATGATGTGAAAGTGAACTATTGTTAAAGGTAGAACAGAAACTAATGCTGGCTTTATAGAAATGGTACCAGTGGATTGTGCTTTCTACATTGGCTACTAGGAATCTCATGGTCACATTTACTAGGGCTACTGTCAAGAAGGGCCTACAGTATCTTATCTTGCCACTATGTGTTTGCCACCATTTTTTTCACATATGTTCTTGTATTGAATATATTTTTGGTCAGTATTTTATATGCTTTTGAGGGCGTGTGGGAGCAAAAAAAAAAAAGAAATATATCCAATTCCCAAATGTGGGGTAGAATGGTCATGCTACAACATTGGTGAAGAAAAGGTAACAAATTTGAAACAACAAATAATTTTGTTGGAACATTTTGAGGGAAACCAATAATTTAGCCTCTCTCCATCCATGGGAAAAGTAAATAGGCTTAATCTCCCAGACTTTAAAGGGCAAGTTGAAAAAAATAATAGTTTTGGAGCCAGTAAACCAAGTTTGCATCAAGGAGAGATGCTGTTTCATGACTGGGAAGAGTAAAGGCTCTGGGCCAGTGTGTTCATTTGAATTTCAATACTACTCCAAAAGTCATTGGATGACTTTCATCAAATTACTGTATCTCAGCTTTATCACTTGTATAATACAAGAAAATTTAGTACCTGACTCACACAGCTATAAGGATTAAATGAAATAATTCATGTAAAGTGTTTATAAGGTGCCTGTTACATAGTGAAGCATCAACACATTCCTTTGTCACTGTGCTATACCAGGTATCTACTCCTGTCACCATGATTAGAACTGTCACCTTAGCTGAATCCCAGTTTTGTCCAACACTTTAAGATAGAATTTGACCTCATAAACTTTTTGTGAAGACTGAGATAATTGTGAAAGAACTTACAACTGTAAAACACTGAAGAAAACAAATGCAATATTAGTGAAAGTTTTTGTATGTTTCTTAGCTCTATGTTTTACAGATACAAAGCTTAACACCGAAAGACACAGAAGCCTGCTTAGCTGTATTAAAATCTGAGTTAGAAAATGTTTGGGAATATGGTGAAAATGTCACCTCTCTCTTTGTATCCTTTTTTATTATTTTAGGTTGCTTCATAATTATTTTTCTGTGGCCCTGATCTTTGGCATTTTTAGCCCTTAACAGAGGCATTATAAAGCAGAGCAAACATAAGTCTTGCTGGAATTTGGAGACATCAAAAAGAGAGCAACAAGGGCAGACGGTGTTAGCTCAGCTAGGAGCAAGATTAAAGAGGGCTGGGGTAAGGGGCTGAGGCAGAGTGGTACCTAATTACCTAAGAGAAACAATTTTTAAAAATGAGAGAAGGGAGTGGGTGTTAGTTGAGAATTGAGGATTTCTATTTCTATTTGTGTCTTGCTATCACTTGTACAGTAGCAGGAGGTGGCTTACACAGCTAGCCAATCTCTTTTTGCATTTCCCTGGTGATATTTTATGGTTTCCACACCTCAGTGTGTGTTTTTGTTAACATACTCCCTGGTCTGATTAAGTACGGGAATGTCAAGGGTCACTTCTGCCATCATCTATGACTGAACTTGCTTTACGCTTGTTCTCATGTCTCTCTCTCTCTCTCTCTCTCTCTCTCTCTCTCTCTCTCTCTCTCTCTCTCTCTCTCTCTGGAAAGCAGAGCACTGGAGATATCATGCAGAGGTTTCACGGACTGGGGATATCTTATAGCATTAGCTAACGCACTTTAAAGAATGGTGACAAAATTCACACTTAATGTGTTCTTTTTTATCATCAGTGTAAATTCATAAAATACTTCCTAGATGACTGTTATAGGTTAATATAGTTCACATGGACATTATATACATGACTACCTTCTGAGTTCTTTTTAATATTTTTTTTAAATTTTTATTTATTTATTTATTTATTTATGTGTGTGACCAGCTCAGCCCACCAGGGGGCGGGGCTGGCTGGCATGTGGTGCTGGGGATTGAACCGTGGTCCCTGTGCTTTGCTAAGCTTGTTCTAAGTAGGTGCTTTAGACCACTGAGCCATCTCATCAGCCCCAAAAGGCTCTTTTAATTCTTTTTTTTTTTTTTTTTGCGGAACCGGGGATTGAACTCAGGCCTTTGTGCTTGCCAGGGGAGCACTTACTCCCCTGAGCCATCTCCCTGGCCCCAAAGGAGGCTTTTTTTTTTTTTTTTTTTGGCTTTTTTTTTTTTTTTTCTTTTGGCAGAATCGGGGATTGAACTCAGGCCTTTGTGCTTGCCAAGGAAGCGCATATTCCACCGAGCCATCTCCCCAGTCCCCCTGAGTTCTTATACTAGGGAAACTATACCTTCTGTATCCATTGACTCTAGGGAACTGTACCATCTGTCCTGAATTCACCAACCTTTTTATTCTTCCATACTTTCCTCATCTGGGGGATGGGTTCTATCATGTATGCACTATCTACACATCTATATTCAAAACTAAATGTCCTGTTGTGTTTCATTTGCTTTGTATGGCTTTTTTTTTTTTAAATTACTTTGAATTAGAAACCGATATTTCAAAACTAAACACTTTTATATAGATTTTATGGGTTTCTGATTACCCTGAAAATTGAGAAGAGCTGACCTGAGCAGCTCCTGAGCAGCCTGGAGGTACCTGGTGGCAGGCAGTAAGCTTTCTGTTTGGTGACTGTAGCCCTTACTGTCCTTTGCCTTTCCTTCTCTTGGCTAGGTTGATCCCCACAGCGTGAACTGGCCTACATAAGGTTTCAGTCTGTGTCCTTCTATTAGAAAGAAGCTGCATCATCCCTCGGAGCTTTCTAGGTTTGCGCAAGCCTCTGTTTTCCACAGCAAGTTGTTAGAGTAGCATTTTATCACCCTACCCTGAGAACGTGTAAATGGTTGCTTTTTAAATTTGTCTCCTTAATGCAAATGGTCAACTTTTAAGGCCAAAATCTATTCCTTTCCAACTTTATCTCCAATATGATCAAGGATAGTGTTTCTCCCACATCCATGTGTCTCTTAGCATATTTGCTAGGCTAGAGGATGAATTGGTTAAATGAGAGGAAGAGCCTAGGAATGAGTTATTACCCTATCACTGGCCTTTATGAGCTCCTCTGCAGTCATGTAATTAAGAAGGCATTCACAGTTTGCTTTATAGCACTATCAAAGTTTTCAAAATGAATAAAATAGCTTCATCATTAATAATTTGGATTCGTCATCTTTGACCCAAAGGCATCCCACACTAGAGACTGCAAATATTATTTTAAGCAGTTTAATGGATTATTGGATGAGTAACTAATGGATTAACAGGTCAAATAAATTAATGGATAAATTGATGTGAACATGTGGTTGAATGACTTTCCAATTGTAATTGTAACTGTAAAAGGCAGACACCCTAAGGGGGAATTAAGCAGTAACAACAAACACTATTATCATTAGAGTTTCCGGAAGCAAGCATAACAGACAGGATGTTTTCTAATGAAACTGTAAAACAATTATAATAGCTCTTTGGAGCTTTGGTGGCTTTTTTGTTTGGTTTGGTTTTTTTCCTAGTGTATCCAGAGGAAGAAGCTGTGTTTGAAGCATCAGCCAGTGAAAGTATCATAATTATTATAAATATCCATCTACTAGAGAAGCAAAAGATGGACAGCGAAGTATACAATTGAACATGTGTTACATAAATATGTGTAAATCTAAAACCATCTGCCACATTGTCCCATTTGACTAGTGTCTTTACATGCCTAGCACATAAATCAGCTTTAAAGGCCCCCCTGAAGCAATGTTCCTTGTCATGACTGTGGTAAAGGATCTTTATCCTTTTGCTAAGACTATAGTTCTCTTGTTTCCCATGTCAAAAATAACCTACTTTTCTTTGGGGGGTAGAGAATCAGTTAGCTTTGCCATGTAGTAAACCACCTTTGAACTTAGTGGCTTAAAATAACAGCAATTTATTTAGCTTGTGATTCTATGGGACACTCTGGACCAGGTTGAACTCAATTGAGTTTAGCTGGACTGACTTCTGCTTCCGTGGTCAGCTGACAGGTCAGCTAGAGATTGGCTAGTCTCACAGTCTGATGATTGTCTGTCTCTTAACTGGGACATCATGGGCAAATGAGTTATGCATTTCTCTTTGCCCTACAGGCAAGCCCTGCCTTGCTCATAAAGGATGCTTGGGGTTCTAAGAGCAGGAATAGAGGCAAGTCTCAGTGTGCTAGTACATTTCAAATCTCTGCATCACAATGGTTGTTGAATCATTGGTCAGTGCAAGTCACATGACTTATCCCAATATCAGAGTGGCAGGAGATTATCCAAGATCATGGATACAGAGAGACATGAATAAATATAGAGCCAACCCTCTAGCATTCCAATGTCAGCATCCTGCCACATAGCAATTCATTTGTACTGAGTTCTTCTAACCTGCTAACTACTTTTCTGAGTAATTTTCAATATATTTGATAATTTTCAAAAAAAAAAAGGCTTTCTATATCAATGAGTTACCTAGTTAGGTACAGGGTACTTAGTTGTACCTTGAGAAAATGTGGTTTGTAATTCTGACACAATATTCATTTTAATTTAGGGAATATCACATAAGTGCTATATCTTTTAAAGTTGCATATCTCTATGTACATACATATTATGCAAATAAAAGTACAATTATTCCTTTATATCCATGAGGACTTGGTTGCAGAATGTCTGTATGTGACAAAACCTATGGTTTGTGAGTGCTTTTTATAACATGGCATAATATTTGCCTGTAACCTACATATATCCCCCTGAATGTTTTAAATCATCTCCAGTTTATAAATATAGTATGAACTACTGTTATAGTGCATTATTTAGGTAGTGATAAGAAAAAGTTCTCTACATGCTCATTTTATACATAATTGTAAAACGGTCAGCAGAGTTGGCTGAGTCCACAGTTGGAGAACAATACATACAGAGGGGAAGCTGTATCTGTGTTAGTCACATGGTTGCGCATGTTTATTTTTGCTTATTCTTAGTTACACTGTTTACAGAAGGAATATAGGAACAGTGCCTTTGCCCTTAAAGCTGTTATTTTTTTTAATTTTTATTTATTTGAGAGAGAGAGAGAGAGAGAGAGAGAGAGAGAGAGAGAGAGA
>NW_004524635.1:5143507-5193217 GCF_000260255.1 Octodon degus
CTGTCCCTGTCCCTGTTTCTCTCTACCAGCCCGCCAATATCTTCTACAAGGTGTCTACCCTGCACATGTTAAGCTTTGTGTCTCTATAGTTTTGTATGAGCCTTCCTTGACTCTTTTATTTATGTGCCATTTCATTTCAGTCTACTGGAGCTTGCATGCTTATTATGTCTTTCTTGATACATCAAATTGCTAACTAATTTTGTTTTAAGAAGGATACGAGAGATGGAAAGTGGGTTGAATTTCAATTACCATTTCCTCGCTTACCTTTCTCTGTAATTCCCAATGTCTGTGATGAGGCAAGAAGTTCTGCTTCAGAGCTTTGGATAATAGGAGATGTGGAGAAGATGTTTCCTCAGAGAGTGGTGTGTCCGTTTAGACCATTACAGTTTCATTGTTAAATATAGTCTTAGCTGTGCATTTCTTTCTAACCTAACTTTGTATTTAGCTGAAGAGCTCAGTCTGCCAGAGTGGTCAAAGCCTCTGTGTTAAATCTTATATTGGATAGGATGTTATGTTCTATAATCTATTTTTTTTGTGCTACAGTGAGACAATTTCTGTTTTAATATTTATTTTTATTCATAGATGTGCACGGGGCATAATTACTATATTCCTCACAAGGAGTTGGTACCTGTTTAAAACATATCTTCATTCATGTTTTTTTCATTCCTTCCCTTCTGTCCCCCCTCCCTCCATCTCTTGAACCCCTTCCCTCTTGCAGAAAAATCTATCTTCCTATTTCCTCTAACCTATCTTTTATTTATATTTTGGGTTTCTCATATAGAGAAAGTATTTTAAATTTGTGTGTTTGATTTATTTCGCTTAATATTATAGTTTCAAGATTCATTTTCCGACAAGTGACTTAGGTTTATTCTTCTTTATGGTACAATAGTGCTTCATAATGTACAAATGTTCTATTTTCTTTATCCATTCATTTATAGAAGTACATGTAGTCTATTTTATTTTATTTATTTTTTTCCCATAATCTTATTGATAAATAGCAATGAGACAGTTTCAAATCAAATTGTTAGGACAGTTTCAATAATTCACACATTGCATACATTCTTCCTAGTGGTTAATTGCTGTACAAGATGCGGACATGATATCCTATTTACAAACACCATTAGAACAAAGCGCTCTATTCATTAAGAGAATGTAACTATATATCTATCCTAACCCATGTAGTCCATTTTAAAGATGTAGCTATAATAAGTTGTGGTGCTATAAGAATGGGTGTGAATGTTTTATATTAAGTTTTTAACTCTTTAGAGAAGATACCTAGAAAGGACATATCTGGGTTGAATGGAATTTCCACACTTGTTTTCTGAGAAATTTACATACTGGTTTCCATTGTGGTTATACTCATTTACATTCCTACCAACAACATAAAAGTGTTCCTTTTCCACCCCCCCCACAGCCTGACCAATGTTTGTTATTATTTGATTTCTTGATTCCATTCTTTTTGGAATAACATGCTGTCTCAATGTTGTCTAAATTTACATTTTTAATGGCTAGAAATGATGAATATTTTTTCATATATTCAATGGGCATTGATACTTATGCAAAACAACTGTTCATTTCAGCCATCCATTTTTGACTAGGTCTTTTTTGAAGGGTGTTCTAAGTTCTTTTACTTCTTTATATATTTGAGTTATTAGTCCTCTTTCCAAGAAATATCTGGCAGGACTTTTTCCCATTTTGTGTGTTGCTTTTTTCACACTATTCCAAGACTTTATTTTTATTTTTATTTTTAGGGAAGGGTCTACAGTGTGTTCATGGTCTCTACTAGATTGGACTCATAGTGATCTGCCTGTTTACAGCCTCCCAAGAGCTGGGATTACACCACACCCAGCCTCAATTGCTGGCTCAGTGTGCCCTGGGGGCGGGTCTGGCCCAGCAGACACAGGGATTGAAGCCCCAACCCTTGCACTGGCTTGCAGGAGCTTTAATCTGCTAAACTATTTGGCTGGCTCTCAAAGACTTAATTTTTAAAAAGGAAAAAAAGAGCTATCAGCTAAGATAGAGTCAACAGACACTTTTTGTAAAACATCAGATAGTAAGCATTTTATGTTTCAAAGCCTCTAGAAAAATGTTCAACTATTTTTTTATAGACATCGCTTCCACAGACTATAAGTAAATAAGAGGTTCCATTCTGATGAAGCTTTGTTGAGCCATGGCCATTTAGATTTGCATTGTGACTCTAGTTTTCTTACTCGAAAATCAGCAGAGGAAAGAGCGTCTGTTTTCTAAGAAACTTTTAGATGTAGGTAGAGCTGTTTGTGGTGGTGAGAACCTAAACTGTTCCAGCTTCCTTCTCAAATGGAATAGTCTGTCCTGGTTGATACACTGCGTAAACTTGAGAAGTTTGGCAGTTTAAGTAAATGACTCAGCAGAGAGCCAGGATTCTTAGCTTGTAAACATCCTCATCCTGTGCAAGAGAGGAGGGCATGGACATGGTGTGAGTTCTACATGCCCGGCCCCCAGGTAGTGTGTTTATAATATAAGGAGGGGAGAGAGGCTGGCTAGAAGCCACACCTGCTGCCCTTCCCTTTTCTCTTGCTGTTTTCTGCTGCCATGAACAGCTGCTCTCTGCCATGTGCCACTCTGCCTGGGAGCCAGCCAAGTACAGACCTCTACAAACTGTGAGCTAAATAAACTTTTCCTTCCTTAAATTTGGGTATCAGGTATTTGTCCCAGAAATGAGTGAAAAGTAAATGAGACACCATCTATAAACATTCAAGTAGAATACCATACATAAATAGTCAAGATGCCAAACAAGAGGATAATTCAATAATCCAGGTTCTTCTCTATGTATCCTTAGGATTTGAAGACTGGATATTGGTAATAATGTATTTATCTCAACTTCTGACTTTCAAAGACCAGTAACTGAGAAGAAAATGTGTTCATAATTAAAGTCTAATAAAGTCATTTGTACACAGTTACACATCTACTGCCCATACTTACTGTAGCACTGATGAGAGATTTGTTTCATTTTAGCACTCAGAGCAAAAAGAATATAAAGGATTGGAAAAAATGCACATGTAATTGCCTATATCTTCCTGTTCCTCAGGAGCACTGTAATGGAGTACTTATGGTGTTAAAGTTGAATTTCAGCCTCTTTGGTTTAAAGATGATGTTTTATCTCTTCCAGTTCCAAGCAGGGAGAATAGGAATACTTTCTGGGAATATTGGACTGTCATGTCAATTGGATAACTTTCTCCTGAATGCCACTACTTTCTCTAACAAATCAGGTCACTATTTGTAAATACCTTTCTCGATACAACAAAGCTGGTTACTGTCTCTAGATTTCCAACTGAATCTTTGTGCAAATCTTGTGAGGTAGGCACTCATTTAGCCTTACTGGGATAGGAAGGAGTTGAGGCTTCAAGCTTCTCAGGAATTTTTGAGCTGTAACTGAAATCACACTTTATATGCCTACTCTGTTTCTTCTGCTACTGCTGTTCCTGTTGCCAGACAGAAGAAGTAACAAGAACTTCCATACAAAGAAATATTGGGGCTGGGGAGTTGGCTCAGTGCAATAAGCACTTCCCTGGCAAGCGCAAGCACCTGAGTTCAATCCCTGGTTCTGAGAAAAAACAAAAATAGAAATTCTTATGTGCAAAATTTCAGCTCAGAGTTTGGTGCTTTCTGTTACCAGTTCTTTACCTTAGTGCTGCTAACTAGGATCATTGTTCTAAGTGTTCTGCTATGCTGTCCATTCAAGTCAGACCCTATGTAAGATGCCTGCCTATCTATTCAAAAGAAGGAAATAATATTAGTAAATAAGTGTTGATTGCCATCATAACATTACCATATTATTACTAAAATTAGTTTACTTATTTGGAAAAAGCCTTTGAATACCTACTCCATGCCGACACTATTCTTGGAGCCGGAGCTACATCAGAGAAGAGGTCAGATCACATCTTACTTTCATGGAGTTTATATTCTAGAAACTTATGACTAAATACATTCTTTAAACACGATCCAAACTTGATGATCCCACAGTGAGGTGTGTAAGCAGAGCTCACATTTTTAAAATTTGTTTGTGTGTTTTTCTGTATTTAGGACAGGGTCTACAGGGTCTCACTATGTATATCAGACTTGTAGTGATTCTCCTATTTTCAGCCTCCCAAGCACTTGGACTATAGGGCGCGCCACCACACCCAGTCTCAATCACCATCTCAGGGTGCTCCACAGGTGGGGCCGGCAGAGCACTGGGGATTGAACTCCAGCTGCTACGCTCTGCCTTAGCAGGTGCTTTAGTCCACTGAGCTATCAGGCTGGCCCTAAAACTCACACGTTTCATTCTTCTATACTTTTCTTTTATATCCCCCACCTCATTCTAGGATGAAGGAAAGACTGTAGAACTTAATCTGGATGTATCCAGCAAATTTGTCCAAAATAGTAACTTAAAGTACATTTTTCAGGGCAACTTAAACTCAGCTTCTTCTGGCCAAAATGCTCATTTTCTTGTGCATTTTGTCTTTGCTGCTACATTCTCTTAAATGGTGAGCTGAGCATCTGCAGGGATTATGAGTACAGTGATTTTGAAACAGTGGGAGGAGGTAGGAAATCATTGTTTTGTCTTCAGCGTCCTGAGCTGTGTTCCGGGTCTTGGCTAGCTTCTATTGTGGTGGTATCACATTTCTGCCTTGTTGCTTTGTGCCCTGCTAACAGGTGTGACTATGATATTTGCAACTGGTGGAACTGAGCCAGGGGTCTCTCTCCTTGGCTAAGGTCCAGCAGCTCTGCCTGAGTGATTTGGCTCTCTACTGGTTCCTCTGGTTCTCCCACCTACCCAATACCTGACAGTGACTCTGACCTAGGTGGGTCACTTTGCTGTATCTCTCTGCACCGGGCCATTGCCCAGCTTGTGTCCATTCCTTCCAGCCTAATGCTGCTCCAGGATCCTGGCTGACTTCTGTATCTCCTCACAGAGGCTGTGGGAGTTTCAGGCTCCCTTCCAAACCACAGAGGAACACAGACTGGGTTAGGAAGGCTGAACTCGGGCTCTCCTTCTGCCTGACCACACTGTGCTTCTCACTTAGCTTTGATGTGGTCATTCTCCACGTGGGCTTGGGCTGGAGTGGTCTAGGAGGTCATATCCTGTCCAAGTCCTGCACGAGAAGTGTGTTCCCTCCAAGCTTGGCTTTCTTTTCCACTGTGTAATACTTTCAACTCAGGACAGAAAAAAGAGATGAAAACATAGATGCCTGGACTCATTCCTGTTTTCCTTCTTTCCATAATTCCTTGAGGGTATTTGATTACTTCACTCTGCTCTTCTGCATAGCCCCAACTTCTACCTTTGGCTCTTAGTAATAAAGTAATGTCATCCCTGGAAGGATTTGAAAAAGTGTTCAGGTATATAGACTTGGAACATGAGAACGTCTAGAAGACTCCATGAACATCTAGTCCAGGGATGCTGACTAAAGCTCTCTTACAAAGCATGAGAGCTGCACCTAGTAATACATATATCCTAAATCTGCCTGACTTTCAAATGTTCTTCTTGAAATTGACATAAATAAGAATGTTAAAAATTAGCTTGGCCTATACCATAACTGCTTTTCATGCATAAACCTACATACATGTTTAGTATATACTAAATTTTCCGGGACTCTAACAGATGTTGAGAGGATTTTATTTTTGCAAATTTGTGCACATCACTGATGGCTCTGCCACTCCTGCTACTTGAGTTGCCAATAAATGCACACATCAGCATTTGTAGCTGTTACATTCCTGACAAGAGTACGTGAAGGTACATGCATCTGCCATCCTTAAGGCACCCTCTACTGAAATTGGTTTTGAGTAGTTAAGCAGTAAAATATATTTTACATCTTTGTTATTTACTTTCCTTTAAAAACTTTCATCTTACTATTAGAGAACTTGATTTATTTTTAGAAAAAATATTGTAGGTAGCCTATATTTTCTATGAATTTACTATCGGAATAGTTTATAAATGTATTATTTTCTACAAAGAGCAGCCTTCTATCTATCTTTATCCTCTATGACTTCAGCTCATATTTAAATTATAACAGATAGAAGAGAATGATTAGCTTATCAAATGTGAGGGAGCTGGATGTAATTTCCTTATCTTTAAAATAAGATATAAAAGAACATGAACAATATTTCCACAGTGGATAAGGAGAGTTACAAAAAGACACAGAGAAAAAGATAATGCAATAAAGTAAGTCAAGTAAAAGAGAGCAAGTTGTTCCTGACCACTTTCTATTTAGTTTTTTTTTTTAATAATTCTCACTAATTCTAATTTAGATTGTGATGAAACTCTTCCGCTACTACTCTACTGGTATTATTAGAGATTAACAAAATTATTTGTGAAAGCAATTTAGCTATATAATCCAAAGTCATTACAATGCACCTTCCTATTGATCTGGTAATTCTTTATTGAAAATTTAAGCTAAGCCAAGCAAAAGAGAAGAAATAAACCAATCAAATGAAAGTGTTCATTGCAGTATAAAAGTAACATAGATGACAGAGGACAGGTGGAAAGGTTAATAAATGAAAAGCAGTAGCAATGTGGAAACCAGTATAAAACTGTATTATATACTAAAAACAATGTATGTGATTTCTCATTCACTCATTTACCTAATATTTATTTATGTGTAATTAAGAAGCACTATTCTAGGTGCTAGGAGTGTTTGAAGGGAAGGATAGGACCAGGAAAACCTATGGGAATGGACAAGATTTTTAAAATCCTTGTAGGAGTTTTTTAAAAGTTAACTTCAGTGAATTTTCCTTCTTCTGCATGATGTCACTGACAGACTCTAAGTGGACTAAATTCATCAAAGCAGTATAAAATAGTAATAAGTAGGGGCCAAAAGGTGGCAGAAGTAGGAAGATGTTGGTCAAAGGATATAAAGTTGTAGTAGTATAGGATGAATAATTATAACTAACTGTTTTACAATGTGGCATGTCTGGCTCATTATACTATATCATACATTAGAAATTTGCTAAAATAGATTTCAAGTGCTCTAACGACAAGGGACAATGTAGGCTAATTTATTTCCTGTACCAGTCATTTCACTCGGTTAATCTAGGTTGAAACATGGGACACACTGGAGCACTCTGGCTCAGTGAATATGTAAGTTCAAGAGTAATAATGTACAATCTCGTGTTTTGTACCTGCTGCCAACGGCTCATCTCTTCTGAGGCTTAATTTTCTCATTTGTAAAGTGAGGACTTTAGTTTGTAGAACTCAGAGAGATCATCTCTCTTATTTTCTTGCACAAATACCCTGAAATCCTATTTGGCTCTTTCTTCTCCATCACGTTGTAAGTTTTGTATCCCATTAATCGACAGTACTGTGGAAATGATGAGAGATTCTTTTCAAAATATTAACAGTTAACTTGAGTTCGTATTCCTTAAGCTGTTCACATTTTAAATCACTGGTGACCTGACATGACATGAGAATTTCTCTTTCTCACCATGAAATTTAATGGAGCGGTGAAACTGCGCAGGAATTTCTTGAAACCTTAAGAGCAACGCCTGGACTCGAGCCACTTCTCTTGCCACTATGCCATTTTGCTTACGGTTATCTTTTATGAGAATATTTCCCAACTGAGCAATATTGTATTTGGGTTAAGCTAAGGGGACAGTCTCTGTGACTTTCCCCCTAAACTTGGAGGGTAAAAATGACAAACCAACCTTTGGTACAATATGTTAGTTAATGGGTTAGTTTGCACAAAGCAATTTTACTTTACAAGATTTTTCCTTATGGGAAAAATTTAAACCAGACCATGAGTCAAGCAAAATCAAAATATATGACAAACCCTCGGTTGGAGGCTCTAGATTGACAAATCATAAAGAATAGATTTTTGCCTTTTTGAAAAGGGAGCGAGGTGGGCCTTTGTTTCTGGATATTTTGTTCAATTTTTTCCTTTTTATGAGCCATGCCTTTTCCAGAACAGTCTCCTTCTTTTGTGCTTCAAACAGTAGCTACAACAGCTGTGTTAATTAAATAGATATGTCACAGTGTGGAGGCCAGTGCCTGCTGCCACTTTGGCAGTCATGTGCCTCCATGCATGGCAGTATCCCGCTGCTGTCACCATCTCAGCCTAACGGAAAGGACAGTGCAAAACTGCAAAGAGAAACATAATCAACTAAGAACAGAGACTTAGTGCTCGTCTGTGTCCATATTAAACACACCATCAAATATTTATAGGATTAAATATGAGCATCCTTTTCTCCCCCGCCTTGGAATATTTGAATATAATTCTAAGAACCATGGGTAAGATCACCTGGAGTGGTGACAAGCTGGGTTTAAGTGCTAAACAATAAATTGATTCTTAACACTCTGTAGTACAGTTCATTGACTCAGGAAATATTTATTCAATGTCTCTGTGTGTGTTGCCTCCCTGTACTGAAGCTGGGAATCCGGAGGAAACGTAGATGTTCAACAGTATACAGAACATGCTTAATTGCAAAAAATACAGTAAAAACATACAGCATATAAGTGTGCATGAATAATTGTTTAGTATTACTAAACGGATTCACAGGTCAGTCTTCTTCTGTCTGCTTCAAGATAAAACCCACGTCAGACAGATGCAGATCAAAGATCAAGAGCATGGCAATTATTTTAGAAAAACAGAACATGCCCACTTCTGTAATAAACTCTTGCTGGGGTTTTGATTTTTACAAAAACTCACCTTGGCTGTTTGCTGATTACTTTGGGATTCATGTCCAAGTGAGCTTTGTGGGTTTAGTTAAAGAAATATTAATACTAGTTAATGTGGTGCTGCTGAAATTTAATTTGTCTTCTCTGGATTCTGCTTAGATAATACTACTATTTTTTTGTTCTAATTGATTCATAAAGATCATTAAACAGGAGAATAAAAACAATTTGTAGTTAATTTCTGGGAGGGTACAGCTTGTGTGTTTTATGGTTCAAATAACAGATGTTATTTAGGAATGACACAGTGCAGTAACTTTACTGGAAAGCAGTTTTCCAGCCTTTCCCTGTAACTCCTGGTAGCTCTTCAATAAACTGCTGCCTCTGCCCAAACAGCAAAAAAGCAAACCTCAATAGTCTTACTTCTGTGGGACTCGGGCTTTCTTTGGGCCAAAAAAGAAACTAACAGTAGTGCAACAAAATCTCTTGACTGAAAATGCCCCAAATTCACCCCCACCACACACACACAGATGTTTGAAAACATAGTCTCTCTCTTCAAAAAAAAATCCTAATTTAATCATCAAATCTTTAGTGCTGTAATTCTTATTAACTTTCAGGATGTTGTCAAAATCTTTGGGAGGTGAGTGGAATATATATATATATATATATATATATATATATATATATTCACAGCACAAAATTCAGAAGAATATGTTTATTAAGAAAAGCAAACCTTCAGCTGTCTGTGGTTTCTGCTGCACCACAATCTTGTATCTGAAAACCAACATATGGTTCTTTGATCTCTCTTCTTTAGTTTTTAGAAAAACATTTCAAGGTAGAGACTCATAGCAACTAAAGCATGGGGAAGGGTCAACAGGATGGATGTCTAACAGGAAAGTGTAGTTTAGTGGCATCTAAAAGTCATCAGCAAAAAGAAAGCCCTTATGAAGGAGAAATGGAACAGTGTGAAAATTGTTGCCCCCAGAGGGGCAGATGGAATCTCTATCTTAAGTACACACTGCAAGGGGGTCAGCGACTAGAGAGATGGTGCCTGTGATGTGAAACTGTTATACCATTCACTTGCCTTCGGGCAACATAAGAAATATATTCCATTTTTAAGACAAGAGACTTATATCCCTCCTGAGGGAACGTACAACACAGCTAACAGCCAGGTTGAGAGAAAAATATATGGAGAGATTATATAGGCCTAAATCCTGGTGGAAAATGGAAAAGATTTTCCAAACTTTACTCACATATTTTTTAAAAGGTGGAAGAAAATAAAGTATGGATTTGAATGTTTTGACCGTACAGCTCTCAGCCCCTTCTCTGAACTCGCTGTCTCCAAATAAAGACACAAGGTTCTCAAAGCACATGTGTGCTCGTATATCCACGTGTAAACACAACCAATACAAAATGAAGATAACACAACCATAAAATATAGTCCTTGATTTCTCTCTTTTTAACATTCCTTTTATGCAACTTTGACTCCATGTTTTCTAAGTATCATCCTTTATTGCAATTAGAACATTGTACAATAGGCACTAGAGTACCTGAGAAACTTTTTCATTAAAAAATAACGTTTGATGGCTCAGTGGAGTAAGCACTTCCCTGGCAAGGGCAAGGGCCTGAGTTCAATCCCTGGTTCCGCAAAATAAATAAATAAATAACGTTTGAGGTGCTAGTTGTACTATAATTATCCCATATGTAAGACTTAACCAAGTCTTAGCAAGCTTGTTTCTGGATTCTTCTTGTAGGAGTGTCTTTTGGGGTTGCTACATAGTATCTGTAGGTCTACATGCTGTACCTGTATGATTACTATAAATGCTTGTTTTCTTTTTGCAATGATTGTACTTAAAATCAAAGTCATGCTTTATGCTAAGAAGGTGTGATGGGTATGGACCATGCATGTCCCTACATATATTTCTATTTCCGAAACAAGATCAGAAATCCACAAGGTTTCTGAGTCATATTCTGTTTTCTTTTAATAAATACAGTTTAACAAATTACAAAATGTTTCTAATATTCTGAAAAAATTTGACATCAATTTCCTTTCTACCAGACTTAAAAACGTTAATAGGAAAGTTAAGCAACCCGTATAGAGTTGAAGATCAGTTTATCCTTTTTGCAGTCTTGCTACAAAGGTATGTTAGCAAGTATACTTTTGTTTTGTGCTTTTGTACTTTTATAACTTACGCCTGTTATACTTTAGGTTCTTATTTTTGAATTTTTATTTTAATCCTATCATACTGTATTTTCCTTGTATAGCTTGAATTCTAAAATTCGATATTATATATTCAGTGATATTAAATTATTGTAAGATGCAGATCTCTTTCATTAGCCTAACTGCCACCTAATACTCAACTATTCTGTGACAGCACAATTTATTCATTCTCCTGTTGATGAGGGCCACTTATTGCTTATTTTTCTATGATTGTGTAGCACATTTCCCTGTATTTATCTCTTACTTACATAATACTATAGTGATACTAAAATATGTAACAATCTGTAGAGCATAATGCCAGCTCTTTAGGGCAGGGTACCAAACAAAAGTGGATGCCAGCCATAGACAGTTGTCACAGCCCCATCAGTTGTGCCAGGTGAACCGTAATGATGTTGGGTTCCTGAGTTCTTTTAGGTAAGTCCTTTGCAGCGGTGTTGTTGTGCCGTGAGAAAACATATAATTACTCCGATTTTCATTCATTTATTTATTTATTTATTTATTTATTTATTTATTTGCAGAACTGAGGATTGAACTCAGACCCTTGCGCTTGCCAGGGAAGCGCTTATTCCATTGAGCCATCTCCCTGGCCCCCATTACTCAGATTTTTAGCTCCAACATTTTCATATAAATTTTCAATTCAGGGGCCGGGGAGATGGCTCAGTGGATAAGCTCTTCCCTGGCAAGCGCAAGGGTATGAGTTCGATCCCCACTTCTGAAAAAAAAAAAAAAAAATTCAATTCATCCAACAAAACATTAGAGTTCCCACTTCCCTGCAGCCTCATGATACTTCATACTGCAAGATAGTCTAAAGTGTACCTGATGAATTCAAAAGATCATCTCTCCTCTGTGAAGTTTTCTGACTACCAGTCAAGTTGAACATCATTTCACATACTGATCGTTTGGATTTTCCCATCTGTGAATTACTAATTTTCACTATTCACGTTCATAAGTCAGGAACTTACTGTATTGCATTCAATCTTCTAAATAGACTTACTAAAGAGTAAACACATCTATCCATAGAAAATTATTAAAGAGTGTATATACTGCTTGATTTTCAAGTTTTATGAATTCTTTTATTTTAATGTAGTTGAATATTTTGTTATGAAAACCCAAACCTCATGCAATATCATATCTGTGTTTAGTTGATTCTTTCTTGTAAATGTGTTGTTTTTATATTTTTAACCCATGTGTGGTTTGAAAAATCTAGAAGACAGATCCACTTTGTGCTCTCCACTTTATTTCCCCTTCCGAGCCGAGCTTTCTCATGCACATGGGTCTGTTCTTCCGTCCATGTTCTGTTTCGTTCTGTGCTTTTGTGTGGCTCAGTGCAGCTACACCATGGCCCATTACTGCTTTCCTATTATCTCTCTCTCTTTAAAGTCCTGCCTCATTACTCTTCCTCAAAGTTTTCTTTTGATCCTTTGCTTTACCTTCTTTGTGACCTCCTTTCTATATAAATTTGAAATGATTTTTTTTCCAAGTGTCATCCTTGACCGGGTTTTGGTTTGGAAAACCTCATTGAATTACAGACTAAATTAAGATAAAACTTGGCCTCTTTAAATATTGAAGCAGTCCTTACAGACTGCGCTGTAAAAATCTGGATATTTTGTTACTAAATATCTTTTGGCTACTGTTGCTATTGTAAATAAGGTAGCTTTAAAATTTACATTTTCCAGGCTGGCGGGTTAGCTCAGTTGTCTAAAATGCCTTCTTGAGCAAAATCAGTCAGAGGCAAGAGATTGCGGTTCGATCCCCAGCACCACATGCTGCACCAAACCAGCCCTTAAGGCAGCATGAGCCAGCCAAAAAAAAAAAAAAAAAAAAAAAGAATCCTCAAATTTTAGAGCTGGCCAGATAGCTCAGTGGACTATAGCACCTGCTTGGGCAGAGCACAGCAGCCTGGCTTCAATCCCTGGACTGCAGTGCCAGCCCCACCCCCGGGGGTGCACTGAGACAGCAGTTGAGACTGGGCATGATGGCACACACCTGTAATCCCAGCTCTTGGGAGGCTGGAAACAGGATAATCACTATGAGTCTGATCTACATAGTGAGACCCTGTACACCCTATACACCCTGCCCTAAATTCATCAATAAATAAATAAATAAAATTTACATTTTCTAATTGTCACTTTCTGCTATCTAAGAATGTTATTTGTTTTTATGTTTGTCCTACAACCAGCAAATTTACTGGATTATTTTTTTCTAGCAGTCATCAAAGTTTCTTTGATTTTCAAAACACATATACTAGCGTGCTGTCCATAAAATGGTGTTCTGTCCTTTGATTTTGTTTTGATTTTTTCTTATATATTTCAGTAAAAGACAGAGTTCAGATCTCTCAGTATAATTTAGTTTTCCTGATTTGCAGTGAATTTTTGCAGTGTTTCACCAAGGTTGGGAACATTTCTTCCTGCTAGTTACTAAAAGCTTAAATGGGGGCTGGGGAGATAGCTCGCGGTCCAAGTGTCTGCCTGGCTTCCATCCGCGGTAACACATGCCATGCGGGTCCCGGAACCACTGCGCCACCTCCGAAACTAGGCGTGGTGGCGCGTTCCTGTAATCCCGGCGCTGGGGATACTGAGACAGGAGGCTCACTAGAAGTCCAAGATGTGCAGCGAGACCCGTACAAAATAAACTTTTAAAAAGATTTGTAAAAAATGAAAACAAAAGCTTAAGTGTATACAGATAAGTCATTTTATTATCAAATGCATTCCCTGCGTTTATCTGTAATCTTTAGAGTGGTTTCTGACTCTGCGTGCTCTGTCCGCCGTGCTCTTCGCTGGAGGCGGATGCTACGTTCCCTCCTGATGCTCATTCCCTCGAGAACAGCTCGTGACCGAGGATGAGCCAGTGATCCAAGCCACGCAGTCCCTACGGAGCTGCCCTGTCTTTCTCCTCAGCCCCAGCACACTGCGCTGTTGGCGGCCCGTTTGCCTCTCCTTACACGTGGGTCCGCCCTATGGGGATGGCCTTGTCCCACGCCTTGGCCCGATGCGCTGCTGCCGGCACTCACTCCACTGTGCGTGTGTACTCCGCTCTGTACCGCTGGAGGATTTCACTGTTCAAAGGGAAAGAGGACAGATTGAACAGATAGTTTTTTAGCAACACGATTCGTAATAGCTAAGTCTTGGAAGCAGCTTATAGGTCCATCAATAGAAGAATGGATAAAGAAAATGTGGCATTTATGCACAAGAGAATACTATGTTGCCATAAAGAAGGATAAACACGGGTCATTTGTGGGAAAAGGACACACCTTGAGATGATAATGTTAAGTGAAATAAATCAAATGCACAAGGTTAAATATTGGTTGGCTTTCCTTATATGAGAAACCCAAAAGACAAAGAAGAAAACAAAAGGGCCAGCCAAATAGCTCAGTGGATTAAAGCACCTACAAGCAGACAGAGGGCCAGGGGCAATCAATCCCCAGGCCTGCCAAGCTGGCTGCGCCCCCTGGATGCTCGGAGACAGCAGTTGAGACTGGGCATGGTGGCATGCCTGTAATCTCAGTGCTTGGGAGGCTGTAAACAGGCGAATCACTACAAGTCGGATCTAGTAGTGAGACCCTGAGCACCCTGTAGACACTTTCCTAAAACACACACACATACACACAAAAAAAGATAGATAATAAGATAGGGTGTTAGATCTTTTGAAAACAGGAAAGGACCAAAAGATGGAAGGGATTAGAGGAAGAGATGGAAAGGGATGAAAACAGAGTGAACATACATTACTTCCATGTACCAGTTCCCCACAATGAATGTGATCATCAGGTACTACAAACGTGTACTGATACAAAAAAAAAATTGAAAAATAAAATACCCACAACAAAAAATTTTAAATGAGTGAATCTTCCTGTACCTTGAGATTAAAGCCCTATTTGATTATTTTTTACAGTTATGGTATTTATCAGACTCATACACATTTTTCCTTTTCTGTGTTTCATTCCTAATTTTGATATTTTATTACAAAGTCATAAAATGATGTGATGCACTTTCATCTACCTACCACCTCTTAAATGTCTTGTGTGTAAAAAGTGATTTATTAATATAGACTGGTACTCTTGACTCTAAAACCGAGAAAATCCCATCAATACTTGTTTGTGGCAGATTAAAGAAGAAACCAGTGCTGCCCTTTTTATACAGTTAGTACATTTTATTGGTTTGCTAGGACTGTCATAACAAAGTGCCAGAGTCTGAGGAAAAGAAATTATATTAAGTAACAGGAATTTTTTGTTTTCATAATTCTTGAGACTAAAAATCTGAGATGCAGGTATGAGTAACAGAGGTTTCCTCTGTAGTCTTTTCCTAGCCCTCTTCTTGTGTCTGCGGGTGCTTTCCAGCTGTGTGTCCTACTGTCCTCTTTCTATGAGGGTGCTGTCAGATTGTCAGCACCCACCTGTGTGACTTCATTTAGTTAATAAGAGACTGATCTTAGATTTAAGGCTGAGAAGTCAGCCTGTGATGTTGGAGGGACACAATTCAACCAGGAACGTAGATCTACAAGTTTGCTACCTTGAGACAATTTGGGTTTTTGTTTATAAAGCCAATTTGTCTGCTATTAAATAGTTGAATAAAGTTATTTAAAAGATATACTTATGATCTTTAAGTCCTTCTCATTCCAGATATTACTACCATTTCTATGCATACATTTATCCAGTGATCTATTTCAGTGCAGTTTTAATCCTTACTTTTGTTACTCTTTTTCTTATTTTTAATTTCTTCTTGTTTCTTTATTTTGTATCTTTGAGTTTATGTTGTTCTTTTGCCTGAAAGACAGGAGTAGAAATATTATCATGAAGTTTTTAGTGTGTTTTATTTCTTCCATATACATTCTAAACTTTAAATTTGCCTTTAAGTATCTCAGGAATTTTGTAATAGCTTTGCCATTGTCCAGTTATTAAACATTTTGGCTTTCCAGTATGGCATATGTTCCTAAATTTGTGCATTTTAAAATATTTAAATATGAGACTATTTTGATCTCTTTTGTCATTTACATCCAATGATATTGAATTTATAACATTTGAATTAGTTGGTAAATTCATTGGACTATATATGATTTAGCTGTGTGAACTTTGCAGCCTACTATACAAATTTTTAAAAATATAGAATGTAAGTGCCTGCAAGCAGGCGCAGGGGCTGGAGTTCCATTCCTGGGCCTGCTGTGCCGCCCCCTTTGGGTGCGCTGAGTGGGCAATGGAGACTGGACGTGTTGGCGTGTGCCTGTAATCCCAGTACTTGGGAGGCTGTAAACAGGAGAATCACTACGAGTCCAATCTGGTAGTGAGACCCTGAACACCCTGTAGATTGTTCCCTAAAAAAACTACAAATAAATAAATAAATAAAGTTAAAATTAATACATAAAAATATAGAATGTAAATATCATGTTCTACAAATGTACATGAATAAAAAAGTAAAAAATACCCCTAAGAAAAATACCGATTTTTCTAAATACATATGTTTGTTAGTCCCAGGTTTTTAACCAAGTTATTAAAATTTTAATTTTTGCTTTGAACCTATGTTAATAAATGCATACATTTTCTAAACTGTTTTCATCTTAACAGTGAACTCTTTTTATCACTAATCAGTGATACTGCCATCATTAACAGTACTTCTAACTTTCCATTATATTTTGTCTGACATCAATACAGCTATCTAAGCATTATTTTGGCTTATCATGGGCCTTTTAATTTAGAGATTTCAGTTCTTTTGGAAACCTTCATATTCCTTGCCTTTAGTTTTTCCTTCAGAATGAGTTTCAGTCTTTAGTTTGGCCTTTAAAAATTATAAACACTTGTAAACACTCAGATTATTTTAGCACACTGGACTCATTTAGCTAATTTACCCTTTTGTTGCCTTCTTCAAACCATCTCTTGAATGGTTCATTTCCTTGGGGTTTGTGTCCAACTCCCATCCTCTACACTGAAGGCCTTGGGAATTAGAGTTAATGATAAAAGACAACAAAACATGTATCTTAAGTATCTTTGAAGCCTAGACCTTGAGTTGGCTACACCAAACACAAACGATCACAGAGTTAAGTATCCCTAATTTGGGCTAGGGAGATAGCTCAGTAGAATAAGCACTTGCCTGGCAAGCATAAGGTCCTGAGTTCTATCCCCAGTACCATAAAAAAAGGTTGGGGGGAGCCAGGGAGATGGCTCAGTAGAATCAGAAAAGTTCTCAAGTTAATTTTATTAACATAGAATTTTTATGTCATCAGCCTGAAGTATCGTATGCCATGACACAGATACAATGCTTGTGTTTCTCATGGAAGACTTTCATTGTCACCACTGAGAACCAGAACTGACAGTAACCTTCCTCATATGGAGGAAGGTTTGTGCTACAGGTCATCTCTCATCTAAAATATTAGGAACCTGCAGTTTCAAGTTGTACTGTTATTATTCTGACCTTATTTACTGGTTGATCTTCCATAATCCAACCACCTGAAGTTTGAAATGCTCTGTATTGAAAAAGAGTACAGATAATTTTTCAATTATTTCTTGGTTTTAACTTTCAGATTAGGGATTTTTTTTTTCTTTTTTTTTTTTTTGCAGAATGAGGGATTGAACTCAGGCCCTTGTGCTTGCCAGGGAAGCGCTGATTCTACTGAGCCATCTCCCTGGCTCCTCCCCCCCTTTTTATGGTCCTGGGGATTGAACTCAGGACATTATGCTTGCCAGGCAAGTGCTTATTCTACTAAGTTATCTCCCCAGCCCAAATTAGGGATACTTAACCCTGTGATCGTTTGTGTTTGGTACAGCCAATTCAAGGTCTAGGCTTCAAAGATACTTAAGATACATGTTTTGTTGTCTTTTATCATAAAGAATTGTGTCTATTTGAATGTATCCCTTGTGTTTCTACAGTGTTCTGGAGTCCTTGCCTTTACTTCTGTCTTCTGGGATTGCCCTTCACCTGCCACAGAAACTCTATTAGTTGGCATACGTCTGTTTAAACTTGCATAGAGTTCTAATGCTTTAAAAAATTTAAATTGCTACAGATATTGTTGTAGTATTTTTAGCACTTGATTTGCTTTAATTTTATGCCATATTCTTGAAAAATAATACTAATTATATATACCTTCTACAGACTGAATATTTTGTTAGGAACTTCAACATGTCTGATTTTATTGCACTGTCAAAATTCCCTGCAAAGTATTGACCCTACCAGTGAGAGGACTTGTGTTCAAAGAGATTCAACAACTTGGATATGATGTCAGAGCCCAACCAAGACAGCTGAAATATAGCTCTGGTCAATCAGACTCAGTGTGTGATGCACTTTCTTGGACATATCAAGCTTTCAGAGGTCTTTCTTTTCTGTTATGTTGATACAGAGACTCCACTTTTATTTAGAGTTAGATATTAAAGACATGTCTTATGTGTTCTTATGTTCTCATGCTGTGAAGTTAGATACTACATAGACTATTGTGTGAGAAGTCACATGCTACCTGCCATGTTATATAAACATATTATAAAGCATGTGTGTATATCTCTAAACTTTTCTGCCCCATATTTTGTATATAAGTGACCCATTACCACAGGACAGCATGTTTGGCCACTGTGCATGCCAAATCCAGGGAGGATGTCTCAAGTGACCTTGACATAGTAACATGGCAGTTTCTCATTGCTTGCGGCCAACATTACGTATACGTTAGTATATGAAGTGAAGTAGATCCAAATAAAGAATCAAAACGTATCAAAATTCTTGTACGTGTCTTCTTAAACTTGTTAAGGTCAATAGCTCATGATTTCCAGTAGTCAGACAGACAAAGATGAAAAAAGGAAGTATGGATGTTTCTTGGACTTTGGTGCTCAAGCTAAGGAACAGGACAATGACAAAAGAAAGATGGTATTAGGTAGGGCTCTTGGATTGTATATATGTATGATGCAACTTGCACTGAAACACAAAAGACGTTTTGGCTCCTTAGTTGAGATCTCTTAAGGGGCGAATTGGTTTTGTTTACTGTAATGACCCCACTCTTTATTCTATCTCTTGCCTCTGTTGTGTGAATTTTGTCTACAGCAACAAACATGGCCCTAGACTGCCCTGGGATCATGTTTTGTTTTGTTTTTTTTTTTAAAGCAAGGATTATGACTTTTTTAAAGCAAGTTTTGGATGCAAGCTGAGGAGTGGAGGAGGAAAAACAACAAAAAGCCTTTTGAATTATGGACTCCTCTAACAGAATTATGACTAGGATGAGGGTGACACTGGCTAGTCAGATGCCCAGTTCATCAGCAATAGGGATCAAATATTAATCGCTGGAAAAACAGAAAAGTAATTTTTTAAAAAGAAGAGGTACTATGTTTCCATAGGCAGGATTCTGAGTTATCAAAACAATATAATATCTACTCTCTTGTGGGAGCAATGATTCAGGGATTTGAGCAGTGCATAAGTTTAAGTACTAGAAGGCTGGGCGTGGTGGCACGCACCCGTAATCCCAGCACTTGGGAGGCTGAAAACAGGAGGATCACTAGGAGTCGTAGATCTGTATAGTGAGATTCTGTAGACTCTATGCTAAAAGTACAAAAAATACAGAAAAAAAAAGAATGAAAGAAAAAAATTACTATATTCTTGGGGGAGTGTTAAATCTTATAATGGAAAGGTAAAAACGTTGTCCACAATTAAATCATTGAATTACTTGTGAAACAAAAATAAATACATGTAAGTACTAGTGTTTATTTGTAGAATGCAAATTTTAGTATGACCTCATCTATATGAGGATAATAAAGTCGTGCAGGTATCATGTAGCTCCTTCAGACTGCAGAGGGGGATAGACGAGGCCGGTCTAGCAACGCCATAGCCAGCACTAATTATTTAGCCAGCACTAATTTTTATACTAAATTATTCATGGGCTAGGTAATTAAACAGACACATCCTTTTTTCCTCATCTTCCTGCATTAGCCCCTCTGCCCTTGCCCCTGAAATTCTTAAGTACTCCTTTGACCTATAGAGGTGATTTATTATTATTATTATTATTATTATTATTAAATCTTTTATTTATTGGTACAGGATATCACTATGCAGCTCAGACTCATAGTGATCCTCCTGTGTCAGCCTCCCCAGTGCAGGGATTACAGGCGTGCGCCACCATCCCTGGTTTCAGGGTCCGGCATGGCATGCAGCACTGGAAATCAAACTTGGGTCCTTGAGCCTTCCAGGTAGGTGCTTAGACCACTTGGCTAGCTCCCCTGCATCTAAAGGTGATTTTTAAAAGTAGTATTACATTTGATTTTTAAAATCTTATTTTTAAAATTGTCAATATTATGTATCTTGTACCACTGGCGTGCCAAAATAAAACCTGTGGAGTACATATATATTGCAACTGTACACATCAAATGTCATGTAACTTTCTAAGTATTTTTTTTTCCATGTAATGCCTGACTCTGAGAAGAATATATCCTGCAAAGAAAGGAAAGCAGCGCAGCAGGAGCCGGGGTTTGATTCCTTGGCCTGCTGTACTGGTCCTGCCCCAGGGGCATGCTGAGGCTGCAATTGAGACTGGGCATGGTGGTGCATGCCTATAATCCCAGCTCTTGGGAGGCTGAAAACAGGTGGATCACTACTGAGTCCAATCTAGTAGTGAGGCCCTGAACACCCTGTAGACCCTTCCCTAAAATACAAAAAAATAAAATAAAATAAAATAAAACCATTCTTGAGACACTTCAGCAGGTTTTTGAAACTAGCAGTTAATTGGTAGGATTCTCACCCTGACTAACAAAGAAAGGAAAGAAACATAATTTTACTTCAAAAATACGCACAGCAATACTTTTACCAATGCATGTTATAAGTTTATACCAGCTTTGCAAAGTATGAGTGCTATGAAGTTCACATGTATGTGTTCACTGAAAAGATTTATAAAGATTAAATTCCATGTTTTTAGTAGTCAAAATGTCCCAGTTGTGTGTACTTTTCACCTGCAAGTCAATATTTAGAACTCTACTTGATTTTTTGAAATCAATAAAATTCAAAAGAGAAAACTCACCAAATCTTAGACTTGAACCATTTAAAGAACAGATATTTGCAAACTTCTGCTAAGATCTCTGTGGCAGTGCTGATTAATAGTTTGTCTACTCTTGAGAAATGTGTGAGAAGCGGGGGCAAGGTGGTGAATAAGGGGTGAATCAATCATCTTAAGTAGATGAGACAGTTTTTCTACTAACATAGCTAACAGTAAATAAAGGCAAGTCTTAAAATGCTCCTAACCCAAATACACAATACAAAACCAGCAATGGTTTTTGTTTCCAGAGTGAAACAGTTGCCAGGCATAAGAAAGTATTCACAGTGGCCATGCTCCAAGCATGTGAAGACTTTCCATTCCATGCAGGCCTCTACTCTCCTGGAAGGTCCAGATGACTTTTTTGAGAGGCTTGATATTTCCCTAAATTCCTCAGGAGAATCAAAAGGTACGTATTTTTGCCTTTTATTCTCCTCAGCTGTCCCCTTTCTCTCAGAGGGAAAAACATGGACCTACTGAGAGAGACCATTATACACGGAGATGGTGGCAAGTGCCTTGGTGACTGACTGTGGCTTCACTTATTCAGTTAACCGAAAGGATCAGCTATTAGTCACATGCCCTCATTGGCATCCTAAATGCTTGTTTTTCCATTGCTGTTCTACCAACATGAAATCAACCGAAAACAGTGTCTGACTTGAGAAACTCTGATCCATCTTACTCCACAGGCATTTTTTCTTAGCTTCAGTTCTGTTTTGTAAATTCTAGATACTGCGTAGAAGCCTGTTCCCCAGATCTTGTCACTACTATCTATCCATAGAATTCTTAGAGCAGTGAGTTTTGTGAGGACTGTTGGTTTAATCTGAGGTCCTCAAGTTGAAATATAAAATCTGCCTGAAGCGTCACAGCATGTACTCCATATGTATTGCTCTTGAGGGCAGCCATTGAGGCAGGCTGGAAAGACAGAGTGATGGCGAAGTTGTCACCCTCCCCAGGCTTCCTGTCCTTTCCAGGGCTAGGAGAGAACTTAGATGTCTCACTGTCAAACACCCCAGACACCCCATTCTTACTTTAAGACCATCCATCTCCTTTATTCCTAGTATCTCCAGCAGTATCTGATGCAAAGGAGAAGTTTTCTTTTTTGATGAAAGAAGGAATTTAAAAAATGATCTTTCAAGGAGACAAAAATGTTAATTATCTGATTAGATTATTATACACATATTATTCCAGGTGGTGGCACACACCTGGAATTCCAGCACTCTGGGAAACTGAGGTAGAATATACGTGTGTTTGAGCCCAGCCAGGACAATACTGTATTCATGTACTAAATTATCTCATTGCACAGTATAACTGTGTACAACTGAAATAACAGAACCAAAAAAAAAAAAAAAAAAAAAAAAAAAACAAAAGATAAACTATTGACAATCATTACACCCATCCCTAACCTAAGACTCTTTGTAGGGTTTAATTTACAAGGTTTAGAATGCATCCATTGGACATTTTTATGTTAAAAATTATATTTTAGACAATGAAGCTCACCATAAAAAGTGTTTAAAGGATCAGAAAATTACTTTTATTGTAGCATATTTCTGATCAACTTTTTCTGCAGTATGTATATATTTGCATATATACATAAATATACACATGAATGTATATATGAAATCTATACACATATGTATGTCACAGACATATAAAGAAACAATTGTATGGTCTCGGGAGTGTGTATGTGTGCATACAAATATGTATGTATACACACTTATATGAGTAACAACTTTTTATTGCCTTTATTTCATCATCTGCATATGAAGACAGTTGTTACAAATATCAATTGAATTCAAATATAAAATGCAGGCTATTATGGAGATAGCTGGGCAAGCTAAGCACCTGCCTGGCAAGCACAAGGTCCTGAGTTTGATCCCCAGTACCACATGCCATGCTGACCCTGGAACACTGGGAGAGCCGCGCTAGCCCTGAAACCAGGCAAGGTGGTGCACGTCTGTAATCCCAGTACTGCGGAGGCCAAGACAGGAGGATCACTATGTATGAACTGCATAGTGAAACCCTATAAAAACAACCAAAAATCATTTAAATATAAAATACTTACCAAGGCACCTGGTTAATGATATATATCATCATAATATATTAGTAAAATGACAATATATAAGCTTATTGGTTGTGCTATAGCAGATGAATAAATGGAACATGACTGACATCTTAATATTGTATAATTGATAATTTCTGAGTCTCTAGTATTATATGTGGTCCTGTGATGGCCATTCTTGATCTCGTTCCTTATAACATTTGCTTGGTTTTGTTTCTTTTTTATAATTCTACTTGACCCCTGTCCTAAGATAAAAGACCATGATGCAAGAAAAAAATGCTATTGAAGAGAAGTTAATTGGAAATAATCCTAGAGTTTTTCGTTTAGGAATTACAAGTAAAACAGATGTGAGAAGTAGGCAGACCACCTTAGGAGAGGAAGTTCAGCATCTTGGGGGAACTGGAGCCCATGCAAGTTACTTATGTCTAACAAGAAAATCATGAAATTGCCTGTACTATCATCAAACAAGAGACAACACTAGTAACAATGGACTTGGATGCTTTTTTTGTCTCAATTTTTATCAGTTAGATGCTGGCCCTGGTTTACAATGTAGTCAGTTCCTTTTATGTTTCATTATATGACACAAATAGTAAGCCTACCTGCATTAATACAGATGTATCAGTACAGGCATTTGTTGGGCATCTTCTCTGTGTTTGGCACTCAAAAAGCAGAAAATGAAGACAAAGATCGTACTTTGTTGGAATCCTTAACTGGCTACAATAAACTATGATCTTTTGCAGAGTGAGAGTATTTACTAAACAAAGCAACATTAATTAAGGGAGCAAGGAAGCAGGTTTTGCTTAGGAACAGATGCACAGATTAGAAGCTACAATGAAGGATCTACGTCCCTTTTCATAGATAGGATCCCTTCTTCTGGAGCTCTGTACTTTGGAGAGCGGTGTGGTTTGAAAGCATTCTGGCCATAGAACTAGCCAGAGAAAACACACTGGCCTCATCTAGTCATAGAGATCATTCATGGTAGCATGTTATAGGCCTGGCTGAGATAACAAATTTCACATTTTAGTAGCAGAGCCTAGAAAATGTTTCTCGCATAAAATCAAATGCAGATTCTTCTACATGGAGCTTCATCAAACCAAGACCTCTCCGTTTAATCATGCTATCATTTCAACATGTGGCATCAATAAAGAGGAGGGAGTGTGAAAGTTGTGTTGGAAGTTCTTAAATAAAGGTCAAGTCAGACATAACCACATGGTTCACAGCCATATTTTATTAGCCACGATAGAGTCACTTGACACCAGCCTAGTAATATGAGACTTCAGGAAGTATAGTCTATCTCTGTAACAAAGAAGATAAATACAATAGGAGTTAGTGAAAATATAGTACAGGATGACCTTTCAATCTTTATGAAATCTTTATGAAACTGTCCAACTTCCACTCATCTTTTATCGCTAGCCTTTCCTAGATTTTGAGAATTAAAATAAGATGTCACTTTAAAGTGACATTGAACTGAAATGTTAAAGTATCAGTTTGATGATATTGTCTTTGAAAATCAATGATTGGCAAGATTTGTATGGTTTTATAAAATCTATGTCTACTATTTTGACTGTTCAAATCATGGTGGAGCAACTCTGTATGCACAAAAGTGTTCCTTGACTTGGCATGCTGTTATTGTCTATAAACCTATCATCAAATTGAAAAATACAATTAATAACTTTAAAGACCCATTATAAAGTTGGAAAATCAAGGAAGCATCATTAAGTCTACTACTTGATTATTTTAGTTTATACGTCTATATTCTTCCTACTTTTCTACTCTTAGCAGCTTTTTTTTTTTAAACCTATGGAAATTCTGCTTTGCAACTCATTCAGGCAAAAACTTTGTAGTTAACCTAGATTTCTTTTTAATGCCACACATTAAATTCTGTTCGCAGGAGATTCTGTTAGCTCTACTTGTTACCTATGTTTAGCAGGCTGACTCTGTTGCTGCCAATTAGCCCAGATCACCACCTATCCTGAATTATTAAAATAGTATCTCAATGATCTCTCTACTTTTAACCTTGTCTCACTGTGTCCAGAGTGACCTGTATCAGTTATCTATTGCTGTATAAGAAACTGCACAAATACTTACTGACTTAAAATAAATACTTTAACAGCGTATCACCTGAAAGGCCTTTCCTAACCAATCCTTGAAACAATATCCCTCCAGCACATACTCTGGGTTTACTTTGCTGCATTCATCCAGCTTTTGAAAGTTCTCATGATTTAATTTATACCTTTGTAATTGGGAGATGAATAGCAGAGGAAACTTTGACTAAGTCAGAAAAGGAAAATCATACACATTATAATTGAATGATATGAATTTCACCTTTGTTAATGTTGTTTTAAAATTCCTAAAAACAAATAGCCTTTGTGGCTTCTCTTCTGGCTTCTGGTCAGGGGTGTTGGGGTAAATGTGGCATGAGACTGCAGAACTTGCATCTTTAGAAGTCAATTTTTTTTTCTGGTACTGGGGATCAAACTCAGGATCCTACGCTTATCAGGCAGGAGCATAAGCTGCTGAACTATCTCCCCAGCCATAGAAGCAAATTGGATGCCTTTTTTTTCTATTTTTAAAATAATAAGCTACAAATGAAAATGACTCAGTATTTTGTTTACTTCTGATTTAATTAAGTCTTGTTGCAAACTGCCTTATAAGTTAATCTTCATGAGGCAGAAATGATACATTTTGCACATGGATATGTAATCTGTTCCGTGTTCATCTAGTGGACACTTCTCTTTCTTCAAGCACAGACATCCTTTAGAGTCCTATTTTGAGTTTTGCCATATTTGATGTATCAATATGATATTGTCTTTATAAGTTCATGGACCAATGCAAACCTTTTTAACGCAACAAAAATTTTTGGCTTAGGCCCCTATGTGAAAAGGGAACATGAATAAATAAGTGTCCTCCAAACAAACGTTGCCATAAAGCTGAGTTATTCTTGTAGCCTTTACGTTTCAGTGTCTTGTGAATGAGTGTGAACATTGCAAAGAATTCTATGAGGACCTGTCATTTTCAACCTTGAGTTTAATTTATATAGCATCTGCCAAAACCAAAAGATAGAATACAAAGGAAATGATATTTAAGCAATTTGCAGTAAAGCAAAAGGGCATGGAGCCTGAATATTGTGAGTTGTACAAATTAGGCAAAGGCAATCGCAGTGTTTGCTCTTTGATCTTGCCCAAGTCAGTGGATGTCACTGAAGTGCACCTAATTGCTAAAGGATGCTAGTTTGAATATGGATCTCAATTCCAGCTACTACAATCAGAGGGATGATTTTCTGAAAAGAATAAAACAGGAAAATGAAGAAAATATTGCACAGTTCCTGTAAGTACTTGCTTGGTAAGCCTCAGCTTTCCAGTGCACAGTAAATAATCTCATTAGTCAGAGTTTCTCTTTGGGGGATGGGGAGATAGCTCAGTAAATAAGTGCTTGCCTGGCAAGCACAAGGGCCTGAGTTCAATCTCCAGTGCTGCCAAAAAAAAAAAAAAAAATTCTCTTTGGTTTAGAGCTGGGTGCTGTTTCATCATCACCTCTAATTCTAACACAAGCTCCTCATTACTGTGCAACCTGTACTGTGTGTGGTGGTGCAGAGAGGTCTGGCCTTGGGTCAGCTGATCAGAGTCATTTTATGCCCGACACATTCATGCCCACCAGGGTAACTGGGCAAGTGGTGAAACCTAAGCATTGATAGTACCCTGACCTTCCTATGCTTGGCTCACAAGACTGTTGCAGGTTATTAAAAAGCAAACATTGTAAGGCTTTAGCCCAGCAATGTTGGCATATGAAATACTCTGAACTCTAAAGTTAATTGAGAAGTGTAAGACTTCTTGTGTATGTATTTGTATCTCATGTAATAAGTAATTATATGTAAATACCTTGGCCCAAGAGTAGACATTGGATTTTGTGTGGGCAAGGCAGAATATTTAGGAAGTGTAAGTTTGAATGTCTTTGGACTGGGCTCCCCCATTTTTTTCAAGTTGCAACCCCGTTTCACTCCCTGTAATTTTGTAAGGGGCAGAAACTCCTGTGACTCAGAACCCTTTTAGCCACACATTGCCATGACTTGACTCACTCTAAGTTCCTCTCCGTGCTTTGTTGCAGGAGACTGGCCTCTCATGCCCTAGCTGTCATTGTAACTCTGAGCCTCAGGTTCAGTCTTCTGAGCATGGTGACACCTCTTGCCTACCTTTTCCCTCTAACAAAGAAGTCATCTTCTCATCCTCTCAGCCTTCCCAAAAATACTGCTTAAGCCTTTGGAGACATTGATGAGGAAACTGATGTGGAGTTTGGGGCTTACTTCCTTCATGGTCTCTCTGGTTAGGGCTATCTTGGTGCTGTATGAGCATGTTGAAATGCAGACTGATAATCATCATTATAATTGTAGTTTGTCCAGTTTTCTAAACCTTGCCAGCAGGAAAAAAATTGTTCTCTCCAAGTCAGACCACCATCTAAGGAGAAAGCCTTCCATATCATTCCAGTTCTGTGACACATTTATCACCAGCTAACCCTCAATACATTTTATATGGGCACTACCAATGTACAGAACCAATAGAAAATATTTTGGTCATGGCATAATGACTTTTCTCTTTTGTATGCATCCAAGTTCTTATTTATTATTTCCAGTCTTCATTAGGTGAAACTCTTACTAACAAATGATATTATAGTAGAAACTTTCTATAGCAACTAATGGCCTATTCATTGGTTTTGATGTCCCAAGATCAGATATTTCTGGAAATACTGAATTCATTTCAGAATTAAAAGCAATGAAATGACATTTGCCAAAGCTATAATATGATCTATTAAGAAGTCCTTGATCTAGAAATGAGAAGACCAGATTGAAGCTTTGCCTCAGTTATTTGATGTTCTTAAATGAATCACTTATCTCTAGACATACTTGGCTAACTATAAAATATGTTCAAAATTTTATAATTCTAAGGAGAGAGAACATGGGCTATGGGTTAAAGGATGCAAAGATTGATGGAAGAGCCATACCTACTTGGGTCTATAATATTTTGGGCTGGGGAAATAGCTCAGTGGTCTAAGCGCCTGCCTGGGAAGCACAATGACCCAAATTTGATCCCAGGTACAACATGTTGTGCCAGCCATACTGACCACCAGAGCTGGGCATGGTGGCACACACCTATAATCCCAGTGCTGGGAAGGCTGAGGCAGGATGATCACTATGAGTCCAAGCTGTGTAGTAAGACCCTGTATCAAATGAATAAATAAATAAATTTAAAACTATATATTAATATTATGATTGACTTAGTAGAGAATTTTCCCCTTTACAAGTGATTATATGTTATCTTCTCATATTGAGACTATTTCAGTAATGACTCACATCTTCAATTTCACTTAAAGTTATCATGCATTAACTTTCCCTCTAGTTACCCTGAAGTCCTTCTCACAAGGAAAATATGGGCCCAGAAAGCAGCTGTAACTTCAGAGAACTGTGTTAAGATCTCTACTTTTAGGGCATTCCCCTAGAACAGTGGTGACGAACCTCAGCATGTGTGTTGTTGCAGGCTATTCCTATCACCGAAAGCTTTAAAAGTTTCATCATCACTAGTTTAGTAGCGAACTCTCAGGAGGAAGTCCTTCTTCATACTCTGCCTTGGTTCACTGCCGGCAGCATCCTGGAACCATTAGGCTTTCCAAAGTTTGAGTCTTAAAGAGACCCCAACCCCAGCAGAAAATTGGCCTTCCCTTCACCAGCTCCCTCTTTCCAACTTACGGGGTTGCAATTTGAGCTCAGTCTCCTTCGAGGAAACTTAGAAAGGGGGCTGGGGAATATGCTATTTTGCCTTGTTCTGTCTGGAAGAAGTCAGAGTGGAATGACTGCGGTGTCAGGGTTAGGGGAAGCAGTGGAAGGGAGACAGCAGGAAGGAAGGGATAATTTAACTGAACCCAAGTTGAACCTTTAAGCAGTTCAGTTCAGGGACAATACTGACGTCAAAGCTGTTTCTTATTTTATAAAAGCCAGGCTGTCTCATAAGTAGCCCCTCTTACCTTCTGCCAGTCCAAAATATGCGGTCATGACCCTTTCACTGATTGCTCATTATAACCTTAGTTTAGGTAAAGGTTTTCTTAGTGTAACTTATCCTTTTTTCCCTTATAATATAGCTTTCAGTATTTTTTACACTGAGGCCCAAAGGACAAGAGAGCTAAAGAAAACCCTAAAAAAAACCCATACATTTAATTACTTTTATACCCTTACTCCATCACATTCTGTATCTTAAACAGTTTCCTATAGTGATTGCATGCCTTTTCCAAACTTAAATTAAGAATTACTTTTTCTGTACTGTTTAAACTAGCACAAATAAAGAAAATTTTAAAGCTAATTAACTTAGAAGACTCGCTGTGACAGTACATTCCATATCTATGTATGTAAAAGATAAAAAAGGCTTGTTGTATAATTGTAATGTAAGAGGAACCTAATACAAAAGCATGAAGACTACTATCTCTTACTTTTTCTTCAGACTTTAGTCATATAACACAATATTTCTGCCAAAATAAGTCTTTTCTGCCACTATACTTAATACCTTCGTATTGGAAGCAACAGACTCTTGTAGGGACTCGCATTCAACTACCATTAGAGAAATCTTTTATCTAGTTCCAGAAAAATGGGTACTTTTGCTTGTGTTGCATCTTTATCATTCACATTATTTCGACAAGAGGGATTTGTTGTATCCGAGAAAAGTAAGGTGATGCTATGGGAGATACTGTGATAGACCCAGAGACAAAATTTTTCTAGGAGCAATTCCCATGACGCTCGTCCACTGGGAGTGGATATCCTCTTCCATTCTCCTCTTGACAGATATAACCATTATTTCCCCTAAATTATCATATAATATGGTCTGTTTTTCCTTGGCATGTGTGCAATTCTTACTTGTATGTATGCCTTTCTAATCCTATCTGTGTCTCCAGACTTATCCTTGTCTCAACATGACCAGCAAGAGCAAAGCTGTGTGTTCTTTCTCTCCTTGCCTCCCCAGTGCCCAGAATGCATTTTCCTATTTATAATAATGACCCTGTTCATGTTTCTTAAATTGAATCAACTTAATCTATATCCATTCCATTATTACTTATTGATTCCTTCATTTAACAATTATACATTGAGTACTGATAAAGTGGCTGGCAAGGTTTTTGGAATATAGGAATTTTAATAAAGCAGGTAGAAATCCCTGATTTCATGAAACTTGCATTCTTCAGAGGGGAAATAAGCAATAAAGAGAATAATATGGTAAATTGTATAGATTTACAAGACCCCCAGTAGGGCTATGGAGAGAAGTAAGATGGGTAAGAGAAAGTTGGGGTGAAGTTACAGTTTTAAATATAGTGGCCATGGAAGATCTCACTGAGAAGATAACATTTGAATAAAACCCCTAAAGGAGTTGAGGGAGTACTCTGTGTGTGTGTTTATTAATGCAAGTTTACCATTTTTAAAATGCAAAAGCCAAAGTTGAGAGGATTTCTCCATCCAGTTGTTGCTATATTTAAGTAATACTGCATAGGGCCTGACGAACTCCCTTGTTCTGCCTCTTTTTTTCCATTCATCCATGCAGAAACTAAGCCTCAAGTAAGCTACACAGCCTTCTTTATTTAGCCTTTTATTGACCAAGAAATCTCAACAGCCTGCTGAAGATGCAATTGAAAATTATGATTCAGGCCACCCACCTATCCACACCACTATCCATCCACTTTCCTCAGCAAGCTCTTGTGCCTATTCTGGAAGCTACTTCTCCAAAGCTGGAAATAATGCCATCAAATAGATGTATCCTTTGTGGATTTCATAACTTGAATAGATCAGCTTCTAGAAATCCAATGTATATAAGGCAGAGTATGAATTCTAGTTAAGAGCATCATTCCTAAGATTGAGAATTGGTCAGAGTTCTGAATTTTCATCAGACGCTAGAAAAAAGAAGCATCATTTTAGAGAGAAAGAAGTTAATTTGTTCTTAATAAAGAACACAGGGAGATTTCTCTGTTAAGCAGGCGGCAGGATTGATGTTACTCAAGCTAAGCTGCAAATCCCACAATCAAAAGTACTCAAATAATTCCAATTCAACATCTAAATATAATGTCAGTGGTGAAAACAATAATTAAGCTTCATTTCATTTCAGACATGGACAGAATAAGTGTCTCCATATTTCTAGAAACATCGGCCTACACTAAACACTGAACAGGAATTTGAAGGCACTTTATTTTGGTGCAGATTCCAAGATTATTTCACCTTATAAAATACTACTATATGTAGGAAATATTTGATTTTTAAGGCAGTTTGTTTCTTATTATACAGAAAGTGGTTCACAATCTAGCTGACAAGCAGAATAACCTGGCAAGTGTTTAAAAAGCTATTTCTTGGTTCCATACACAGATGTTTCCATTCATGAGGCCCTGAGTAGAGCAACAGAATGCATGCATTTAACAGGCTCCACATGAATTCTGATAATTAGTGTGATTCAGAAAGTATACTAAAGGGCTTGGCATTCCACAGGACTGTTACCTGCTCACTTCTAGATGTTAGAAACCTGAATGATAGGCTGATTTCAATTTTAACTGTCTTATACACATGAAAGACCTGCAAGGGAAAATGTCCTGTATCATTCCTTTTGCAAGTTAGCCTATTTTGACTTTCTAAAGAGTGATAATCTACCTGTTAAGTTGTTTGAGATGATTTACATTTCTTTTCCTGTAGGTGGCAAGAAAAAATGAAACCTTTCATTTCTGTGGGAAAAGCAATCTATACAAGTGGTAGCTACCCAAAGTCTGAGGGCATGAAACATATTCGCCTTGGTTCATGTACATTTTCTGCTCACACACAATCAGTGTTCAAACAGAAGCATTTGGCAAAAGTTTGCTTCAGCTCGCAAACTCCTCATTGGTTGATGAACGCAGCTGTGGCAATCTTCCCCAGAATTGGGGAAAGATTCAAGCTTGTAACTGAGGTACCACAGTGTAGTGATTATTACTTGGCCTTACTGAACCTAAACAATTTGGTGGGAACAGCTGAAAAATGATCATAATGACAAGGCAAATTCCACAGGTCAAATGAGAGATTGATCGTGAGGTGCTTGGTGTTGTTTCTCACACTCTAGTTAGAACAGTTAAATAGTAACAGCTTCTATCTAGTATTTAAGAATCTCCCTGAGGGAATCTGGTTGCAATGGCCTCCAATTTTAGAAAGGCAAACATGGAGTCAAGTGCTCTGAGAAAAAATGAGTCCTAAGCCGGAGCTGACTGAAGAGCAGAAACAGGAAATCCAGGAAGCTCTTTGATGTCGATGACTGGGACCATACATGCAAAGGAATTAAAGGTGGAAATGAGAGTGCTGGGCTTTGAGCCCAAGAGAGAAGAAATCAAGAAAATGATAAGTGAAATTGATAAGGAGGGGACAGGCAAAATGAACTTCAGTGATTTTCTGACAGTGATGACTCAGAAAATTGAGATGATGGATGAGGCTGACTGAGATGGAGACGGCGAGGTCAATGAGCAGGAGTTCCTGAGCATCATGAAAAAGACCAGCCTCTATTGAGACCCGTGTTGTGTCTCCTGCTACAAGCACATGTGACTAGATTCGTGCCTGCTCTCCTGCGAAATCCGGATCTCCATTTCCCTGTAAAACCTCAACCATGGCCTTGAATCTGATTTAGACTTCTGGAAGTGTTTTTCAATATTAAAGTTCTTTGTAAAATGAAAAAAAGAAAGAAAAGAATCTCCCTGATACCTATCTCAGTTTAATAGTTGACTGGACCAGATACATCAAATACTTGATATATAGTACATGGGAAAAGGGTAGATGGGCATTCAAGGGACTTCAAGAAATTGTATCATGTAGCACAAACTCATTGTAGCACTGGAGACCTAATTGCCTTGCTAAAAAGACTTGAGAGAGAAGTGAGGGATGGGGCAAACAGGATCCAAATACTGGCCAAATACCTTTTGTTTCAACCAGGCTCTAAGGTTAGGTGAGGGCAACGGGACTAGCTCCTTTGCTGTACATCAACAGAAACACAGCTAAACCTAAAAATGTGACAGGAAAAAAAAAAGAAAACAAAACAAAAAAATCTAAATATGGCTTAAAAATAACAGGAAATGTTTCGACTCACAAAACCCTAAAGTTCCAGCTAGTATCAGCTATAAGGTATTGTTGGATTAATCTACCTTTCTCCATCTCTCACTTCTGGATTTTCTCTATTCTCAGATTCTTTACTTAGGTGACAAGAAAGCAGGCAGAAAAAACATGACCCTTTTCTTACCAGTATCAACTCAAGCAGAAACAGAACCTTTTTCTCTGACAGTTATATAGCTTAGATCATTTTGTGAAAATTTTCCCAAAAGTAGCTTCAAATTCTACCTGCTCTTTTACAGTGTGATTTTGTTTCTTTCCCCATTAAGAAATAGCATCTAACCACCCCCATTAAGAAATAGCATCTAGCCACGGCCATCTTGGGACTGTTCTGTGGCCCTTGCTTTAGCCTTCATTCCTTTTTCTGTCTTGAACCTCTGTATACTGAATATCAAATTTTTCATAGAAAAGAAGCCAACTATAGAAGGCCTAGAGCAATGATAATGAACCTTTTAGAGCTTCCAGTGATACAAATAGCCTGCTACAGCATGCATGCCATACGTTCACGCCCACTGGCATAGAAGATAAAAAGCATTGTAAACAATGTCTCAAGGACAGCAGAAGTTCTCTAGAGAACAGCCTGCAGCAAGGATCCAGTCATGTGAAGGAATCTATTTTCCAACTTCCTGTTGAACCCAGATGTCAGCGTGCAGTTAGTGCAGCCATTGCTGTGTACAGGAAAGATGGTCCAAACCCCCTGATCCCTGTTCAGACCCCTGATCCAGTGACCTGTGAACAATAACATGGTTATTATTGGAAGACACTGAGTTGTAGATAGTTTGTTTCCTCACAGCAAAAGACTGGAATAGTCTCATGTGTCCTCTCTTCCCTGGTGGTAAAAGGAGAGTGAGATCAACCTTCCTCGGAACAGATTTGATAGTAGGGATTGTGTGGCTCACGGAAAATGGGATATGATCTCAGGAATTATTATATAGAGAAAGCCTTCTGACGTTCACCTCTTTATCTGCTCTGGTTATTATGTTGGTTACCATTTCCACTGTTGTGACAAAATACCAGAAACCCACAAGTTAAAGGAGGAAAGGTGTGTTTTGTTTTTTTGTTTTTTGTTTTTTGTTTTTTTTTTTTTTTTCAGAACCAGGGATTGAACTCAGGCCCTTACACTTGCCAGGGAAGTGCTTATTCCACTGAGCCATCTCCCCAGGCCTAGGAAAGGTTTATTTTGGCTTTCAGTTTGTAGAGGTTTCAGTGCACAGTTGGCTGGATCCAAGGCAGGAGAGCACGGCAGAGGGCACTGCAGAGGAGAAGCAGCCATGGCAGAGTAAGTGGAAGGCGCAAAGCAGTGAGCCTGCCTTCTTTCTGTCCCTTCATATTCCATCCAGACTACAAACCTATTGATTGGTGCCAACCACAGCCAGGGTGGGCTTTCTATTAGCCTCACCCAGGACTATGCTGAGCCATTTGAGTCATCACACACCCTTACTCCATATTCACATGCTCTAGATCCAGCCACTTAAAAAGCCTTACCTATGAGTATGTGAGTCCTTGCAGGGACATCTACCATCTAGCAGGCTGGGCTGGAGCTCACTTAGTAGCCCAGAATGGTCTGGAACTCACAATGATCCTCCCGAACCTCCTGCCTCAGCCTTCCAAGTGCTGAGATTACAGGCGTGTGCCACCACACCTGGCTGTTATTTCTATATAGATTTATGCTTCTGTTGGAATTTATGGAACCCACAAATAATATGTACACCTCAACTTCCTTCAGGCATTTCTCTAAAACAGTCAAAAAAAGAATATTGTTTTTCTGCAAACACATCCATAGTGCTTATAATCAGGACATGTCTGTATTTTTGCATTCTGTTGTCCAAAAGTATGGCTTCAAAGATACTACAGTTTTGACAGTATTGTATTAAGAAGACTGCTTGTATGCACAACATGCTGAAGAACTGAAATTCTGTTGCCAAAAAAATTATGTGATATGACTTCACCTCAAAAATACTCATCAAGGCATATGAGCTTATGAAAAATGTTTATTATTTGGGACCCATTAAATGGAAATAATTTAATATTAAGAGTTTTTTTTAATTCATTCTCGATGCCTTATGATGACGTTGTTTCATGGAAAGCTGTGAGAACTGTGTCATACTGTCTGAAAACAGGATCTTTCACGAGCAAAAAATACTATCTTTCTAATTTGTTGAAGCAATTATGAAATAAAGTGAGTCTTTCTGTCTTGTTCATTTATGTGTCATGATCTCCCACCTACCCCAAACTAGGCAGAATAGGACACTCCTTAGTTTCATGCATTGTGATGTTTATACATCATCACCAACATGAGCCTGGTTCCTAAAGCCTCCCTTTTGATGAACTCTAAAATTTATAAAGTCCATTTCTGATGTTACTTATTCCAAGGAAGGAGGATATTTTCTCTGTTTCTGGCCATAGAGTGAGTTGCTTTATTGCTTTTAGATTATATGTATATTAATATGGACTCCCAGGTATTTCAAGAAGTTGATGGACTAGCACATAGAATAAGAGCTCATTATAGGGGCTGGTGAGATGGCTCAGTGGTCTAAAGCACCTTCTTAGAACAAGCTTAGCAAAGTACAAGGACCATGGTTCAATCCCCCAGCACAACATGCCAGCCAGCCCCGCCCCCTGGTGGGCTGAGCTGGCCACACACACACACACACACACACACACACACACACATAAATAAATAAAATTTTTAAAAAGAGCTCATTATAAATGCTATAAATATTGACCAAAGCAGAATGCTATGACTCCCCATAAGTAGACTAAGGCATGCTTAACGGTTCCTACCATATCTCAGCTGACCCCAGAGAACTATTTCTCCTGGTTTTGCTTTTACTGTTTAGAGAAAAAGCATTCTACAGAAACTTGGAGTTTTCCCCCAAATTATTAATTTCTTCTGTAATCTCATAAGGTCTTCAGTAGAAAAATGGGTGCATGGTGTTTATAGGTTGAATATGGAAAGTGTTTGAAGTTTGACAAGGGCCAATTTAGTCTAGGTGAGACAAGGTATTACCTGCCTGAAAGGTGCAACAGTTTTTGAAAATATTAGTACCATGTTTAACCAAAAATATGACCTGCCTGGAAAATAAGCCCTAGTGGGTTTTCATAGTGATGGCCATGACGATGGCCAGGGTCGAGTAGATTAGACCTTGTTATTCTCCTATTAGGTGACTATGCTGTATTGGTTGGAAAGGGCAAGGTAATTGAGGATAATATTTTTGATTTGTAGTTTCCATGGCTTATTATACTCCAGTCATGTCTTTTTTGAGGAAAAGACATAATATTATTGAGTGACATGAATACCATGTACTTAAAATTTTGAAAATAAAATAAATGGACCAAGAATCAGTGTTAAAGATATTTTACAGATATTTGTATGGGTGCACACAAATCTCTTATGTTGAGCATTGCTAATCTGAAAATAAAAAGTTGCAAATTCTTGAATCTTTTTGAGCACTGAAATGATGCTCAAGTAGAAAACTCCATGTTATAAAAATTTGATGAACAGAATATTTAAAAAATACTATAGAAGTAAGACACAGTGATGCACACCTATAATCTCACCCACTCAAGAGACTAGACAGGAGAACTACAAGTTCATGGACATCCTAAACATCATAGTGAGACTGTATCTCAAAAAGAAAATAAACAAATAAATAAAACAGGCTAAGGATATAGCTCCTTGTGAGGGCCATGGGTTCAATCCCCAGTATAGATTTAAAAAAAAAAATTAAATTTTTCTGCAGGCTATACATTTAAGTATATTTGAAATATAAATATATTTCAGACTTAGACTTGGATTTCACCCCAAGATATCTCATTACACATATACAAATATTCCCAAAACTAAAATGACAAAATCCTAACTGTATAGTACATATTGTGAAATGGGAGGAAATTGTTCAAAATAGGATGGGGAGAAAGGTAAAGGAAAAGGAAAACTGAACAAGTTACACAACTAGCATCTTTTAGTTCATTGGAAAGAAAGATTCATCTCATTTAGATAATTTTTTATGACCATATCTTGCACTCCAAGTAACTACTTCAGAGATAATACGTAATGTATCAACTGTTGTTGTTCTGTTATTTTGTTATTAAATTTTGTTTTACTTCTTTTCCATAAAAAATAAAGCTGAAACACTTCTAAGTTATAAGCATTTGTAATATGAGATGCTCACCTGCACTAACTCATGTTCAGGGAATGTTGTATGACTAGGGTTGAAATGGTGCTTCTGAACATTGGCACTCTTGACCCTTGAGGCTAAGAGGGTTCCTTGTAATTTGTAGAATGTTTTTCAACATCCCTAGACTCTTCCCAGGGATGCTTTTCCCAAGGGTGCCTCTGCCCTTTGAGACCACCAAAATGTTTTTGACCAATTTTTGCTCGGGTAGATTGGGGAAAAAAATCATCAAAGGTTAAAAACCATTGTTTTGGAATAGTCAGCTATCATACTTGTGTGACTTTTTAAATACTCTCTAACTGAAATGTCAGGGACCAAGGATCAGGGGCAAAGTGACTGCCTCGCAAGAAGAAGGCCCGAAGTCCAATCCCAAGCCCAACAAACCCAAAAAAAAAAAAAAATCAGTTAAAATATTAATCATTTTTTTCTCCAAGCCAGAGATTCAGAAGAAAGTACAGTGGACTAAATAAGTAGGATTAGGTGTGACAGAAATATAACTTTACTTTTGAGGAATTTAATTTAATTTAATTTCCCTTGTGAGACACCTCTCCCTCTACAGCCTCATTTACTAAGAAGACAGAAACTTCATCTTCTGTATACTCCCCACCATCAGAATAACAAGCTGCAGGGGTATGGTACCCAGGGCTCAGGTGTAATCTTCCATGAGAATCCCTACTGTGTATTCTTCTCATTTTTCTGGATCACATAATAATAACTAGTGGTTGTAGCTAGTCAGATACTAGCTTTTTATTTATACTATCCCATTTGATTCTCTAACATTGTCTTCCTTGGGTTCTGAAAAGGATTGCCCACTCTAGAAGAGTAAGGGCAGAAGTTAGGATTTTTTCTAACTTTGGCTCTGAGGGCATTGTTGTAGTTTGGGGTTTTTGCAAGGAGAATGATACAATACAGGACGCATTTTATAAGATTATTTTATAATGAGTCAACCAAAGGATCATATACAAAGAGTGCAGGAAATCTGTCCACACACTAAAGCATCCAGGGGATGGCCTTCTTTCCACAACAGTGTCTTGCTTCATCCAACTGAAGACATAGAGGTCAAAACAATGCCTCCCACAAGTCCAACTGAAGACATAGAGACCATGCCAATGTTTTGTGTAGTTCTGTTTCATGGATGTATGTTATGAAGGCCCCAAGGTCAGTGGTGGCAGCTAGAAAGTCCACGCCAGCAGGATGAACAACCTGTGCTAGCAGGCTGAGGGATTTGAACCGCCACCAGGAAGCAATGCTCAAGGCAAGAACCAGCACTCTCCTGAGAAGTACTACAGTACTACATCTTCAGCAGCAGGGAGGTCCAAACTCCTCTGAGGATGAGGAAAGCCAACGCAACAAGTTTCTACAGGAGACAGAGCTGTACACCATCTTTCCAGGAAGCGATGCTCAAGGTGAGAACCAGAGCTTCCCCAAAATGAACCATACTCAGTGATTACAAAGCCCTGAACTCCACCTGCAAGGAAAACAGCTGAGTTCATTAGGAAAAACAGTACAACAAGGTCCCCCAGCAGAATAGTCCAAGAGAACCAGCAGCTCCAGTAGCCCCAACAGCTTCTCCAAAATGACCTCGCCAACAATCTCTTGACAGCTTCTCCAGTGCTGCCTTCTATGCTGCTGGCAACAATCCTCAGGTGGCCCTACCATGCCCAGCGCCATGCTAGTTCAGTTCAGCTGCCTGTTACAAGTGGACCTCCTGAGGCACACAGCATCATTTCCATGGCCTTCTTTCTTTTTTCTTTGTTTTTGATTTTTGAGACAGGGTCTCACTTATGCAGTTCAGACTGATCCTGAACTCCTTGTGTAGCCCAGGTTGGGCTCCAATTCATCACAATACTCCTGCCTTAGTCTCCCAAGTGCTGGGATTAAAGGTGTGTACCACCACGCCCTGCCTTTCTTGTATTGTATTTGTTTTAAGTGGATGGATCACTAAAGCCAGCCCATGTCGAGGATAATGAGACTTCATCTCTTGGCGTGGGGTGGCAGGATCACATTACAGAAGAGCATATCGATAGGATATAATGTTGCTTCTGTTGCTGAAATATAAAGTTCGCTACATCCATAGTCGGGTATTGTCTAACCTTTCAGAGTCTAAACCCTCCAATCTCTAAGAGATGAACTCAACTATGACTTTGTCTTTTGGGTAATAAGAAAATGTTCATAGACCTCACATAACCCAGGCTATGTCTTTCCACAGTTTAAGTAAGCAATTCATTGTGTTTTACAAAAAAAAAAAAAAAAAAGACAAATTCTGCCATTCTGATGAATCTGCCATCAATATTAATCCAAATATAAAATGTGAGAGTTTTCTAGAGGTCACAATTCCCCTGAAGTATTAACTTATCTAGAACATTTTTATATAATATTCTAAGAAAGCAGTATACCTGATAACTCTCTTGACATCAGCTACTTGATTGATCAAACACCTTTGTGTTTAAAGATGATTATCTATATGACAGGAGGTAAGGCAGAAACAGGAAGACAGCTTGTTAATACTGTGTCAACTGTAATTCTTTTGAGATAGGATAAAAGGCACTTTTGATAAGCACTACTGAGCTTAGTGTTTCTGAATCAGGGCGAAGTGTTTCATGTTTCAATGGAAGATCACAAAGAATAGTCCTAACCCTTAGTGTTATGGTCTGAATGCCTGTGTTTCTCTAATATGAATATGTTGAAGCCTAATATCACTTTATACCCAAAGTAATAGTGCTAACAGGTGGGGCCTTCAGGAGGTGATTAGGGAATGAAGGCCAAGTCCTAGTGAGCAGGATTAGTTCCCTTCTACGAGAGGCCTGAAGGAGGCTGTTTTACTTTTACACCATTAGAGTATGTGACAAGAAGGTGCTGATATGGGAAAGTGGACCCTCATTCGATACCACCCTTTCCACATCTTGGATTCTCCAGTGTTTACAACTACGAGACATAAACTTCAGTTTTTCATAAGCTAACTAATTTCTGATAGTTATTTACAAGAACATAAGCTAAGAATTTCACAAGGAAAAAGACTGAAATTTTTGAAAGGACTATATTGAGCATTTAAATGAATGGATGACATAATAACCCCAAACACAAGTTGAAATAGAGCAAATACATTGTGCAGACCACAGCAAATATGGTCAAATCAAATATTTTGCAACTATAGGCAATCATAAGTGCACTGTTAGAAAAAAATATGGTAGTACTATATAATAATTCTTCTGCCTCTTGTCCCTCACAAACTGGAAGACTGTTGTTAATCTCATTGAATAGGCTGAGATCAACTATGACAGGGACTAGGAAGAAATACAAATCTGTTTGGAAGGATTATTTTAAAAATCTCCAAGAATTTTCTCTTGACCACAGACCTCAGGTTGAAGGCTGTTGCTAAGAATAGGAAATTTTAAAAGACATTGGCTTCTATATCTTAAAACATAGGATACTGGAGCAAATCATATTCACTTGAAACTGGTAAGGTAATGATAGTCACTAGAAAAGTCATTGTCATTGTTAGAAAATTTGAAAAATCCAACTTTAAATCTGTGGGTCAGTCACCTGAGCCACCACCATGCCTGAGCTGGAGTTTGCTAATGTAGAAAATTATATGACTTCTTCTACCTCCCGGGGTCTACCCTCATTATGTTGTCTTAAAATAACATATTTCTGGGTGATGGATGTTATAAGAGACTTATGCAAGTGCACGTCCTGGAAGCACATATTTTAAAACTCATTTCAGTCATTTCTCCTTGTATCACCTAGTTCAGGGGTTTATGTTACAAACCCATTTTAAAAAATCTAGAGATTCCACATGAAGCCTGTCCACATTTATGAGTGGCTCATCAGTACTGCCTGCTGAAACTATGAATAGAAGGGAAAAAACAGAAATTGTTCAAATATTGAGCTCATTCTAAAGTTAAACGGCTTCAACAAATAGGTGACTCCTGGGAAATCACCTTTGCATTAGAGCCACAGAGTTCCCATGTCAGACCTCATTTAAACATTTCATTGGAACATCCACTGAGCTATAGTCGCCAGAGAGAACTTTGTGCCTACTACTGTTGAATATAATTGCTATGCTTTAAATGACCTAAATATATTGAGTCAAATTTGGAACTATATTTGAGTATAATAGAAATTTGAGAGATAAAAATAAGAAGAAAAATGCCAGCATGGTCATTAGAAAGGTCTAAAAGAAATGAAGAGTATGATATGATATATATATAGTGAGCAGTGTGGAGGGGCGCAAGCCATGTGTTGAGGGTGGGGCTAGGCACGGAGTGACCTAGGAAATGTAGCTTGTATGTAAGAAGGTTGCAGTGATACCAGATTCCTTTTAATTTTCTGTTCTTCATAGGCTTATAATCTTCTAAAAATAATTCTTTGTAGCTCAAGTTTCAGAAAGCTTAATTTGCATGAACACATGATGTGCTGTGAATGTGAATATAAGGGCTTTTTATCTGCGCCTCTGAGAGAGAAGCATAGACAATAATCAAACCTTGTAACTCTCTTAAAAGACAGACAAGGAGAGCGTTCATTTTCTTTCTTTTCTGCTGCAAGGGGGAGGGTGGAGGAGGCTGAGGCAGAAGACAGTTATTCCTTTGCTACTTAAGAAGATACCTAGCAACGTGCCCCAGGTGAAAGGCAGGCTCTTACGGAAGGCTGTCCATGCTGCCCTTGCTGGGCCTCAGCTGGCTCTGAGTTTTGTGAGGTCTTTCCATGGGACCCACTTGTTTCACAGGCAGCAGCAGAACTTAGAATTAGACTAAGCCATCTCTCACACTCTTCACCCGGAAGAAACCTGTCATAATGTTCTTGTATATTTTTCTCATTGGTGACCTGTTGTAACTATCAAAGACAATGTGACTTTTCTTTATATGGATTAATGTGGAGAGTTTTACCCAAAACAAGCCCCTGGAATAAAAGATACAGATTTATTGTAGGGAGCTGCGTGTAGCCGCGCCCTAGGATGGCGCCGGTTTCCTCCTTCCACCCCCTCAGGGGGTGAGCGCTCCCGGTAATCAACAACTCCATAAAAGGCCAAGGCTTGGGCTAATGCATTGCTTCCGTGTACCTGGACCAATGGACGGTACACACGTGGCGCTCCATGGTTGGAAGCCCTGAGACTTATAAACTAAGAACAGGGGCCTCGAGGAAGAAGAAGGCTGATGTAACAGGGCAATAAAAGGCTGCGCAGACACAACCAGTGGTCGCGTCTTCCTTGCTGGCAAGGCCGCGCGCGACAATTTATACTCAACTCTTCATAAAACATTTTATGCATTGGGTAGTTTCATGGTTGACAACTAAGAATCCTGTTTGGAGAAAACAGATTAGTCTATATATCCATTATTAATGGTTGTTTTGAATACCAAGAGATTTCACATGGAAAGAATTGCTGTCTTAAAAACAGGCAAAAAGATTTATCATGGTATTGGATTTCACTGCTACAGAACTTTGAAAATCACTTTCAAAAGTAATAGCACAAATGGTTACATTGCGTAGATCATGTATAAAGACCTAGAGGATAAATAAACAAGTCCTCCATCCTAACATTTTGCAAATGAGTACTTGAGAATTGCCTTATATTTTCCAGTTCCACAATGTATATAAATTTAAAAAGTATAATATGTCAGATGGAAGTAAAATGACATATTCTGGAAAATTCCTAGATGACAGAAGTGTGTTCTCTTGTTATGAACACACTGGTGTGAAAGATGACCATGAAAAGTTTTGATGTTATTGTTTAAATTAGGAGAACTAGTCTTCTGCTAATATATTAATAGTGAAATATAATTTTACACCTTAAATCTGTATTAACCATTCCTATAATCAACTCAGTTAAGCATCTTTCCTGGTATTACCTGATTGGAAAGATACAATTTTTAAAGTCTTATCATTGGAAATCAGTTCATTGCCTAGTGCTTCAATTAAATCAGCAATACCCTAAGATCTCTGCTTATAAATGAGCTCAAAACCATCTCAAAGGCTAGGAACTCACCAGAACAGCCACATGCTAAAAGGAGCTGAGAGAAAAATGTGAAGAGGAAAGAGGAGAGGAACGAAGGCCAGGCAGGTATATGAGCTGCAGCTTTTAGGAGTGGGCTACTTCCTCTGGTTAGTACAACCAGAATGGGAAAGCTAAAATCAAATGCTTCATCCTGGTGATTTGGTCACCTAAAAGCACTGTACACAGGAAAGATGCTAATCCAACTTCTTGTGCGTTCAAATTCAGCATTCCATTTTTTCAACAAAAATCCCCCCACAACTGAGAACTTGAGAAGATGCTATACATACTACACTGAGTGCCAAAGTACCAGCCGTGAGCCAGGGACACAAGTCACTCTTCTAGATGAATGTGGGCGGTCTTACCAAAGTGATTCTGACACATGGGGCCTTGGCTTCCAAGGTTCATGCTCTGTATTACTGAAGCAGGACTGTGGAAGCTAATAACCACAGAGTTACATCTATGTACCCCCACTGATTGCATCAGTTATTTGATACATGTGAAATTAGGCACTAGTGAGTAATGCTTATTAAAAACTGTTTCCTGACTTCATGGAGATTTCTGTCTGAACTCTAGAGGACAATAAAGACACTGACCAAGCAATGAAGAGAATCGCTGGCAAAATTCCAAGAGCAATGGGCACCACAAAGAATCAGAATTTGTTACTGTCAGAACGTTTTCACAAATAGTTTTGAAATCATTATCAGAAATACTAGACATGTGGAAAAACAAGCAAATCATGCATGGACAGATCTATATGTTTTGACACACACATAGCCAGCATCTCGCACACTTTGAGTGCTACCTTTCTTCATTTCTCATGTGATGGATTATCCATACACAAATTTTTAAAACCAGAGATTATCTTATTTCCATTTGTGAACTTTATACAGCAGGGATCACATAGGTTATCTTTGTTAACTTGCTTCACTACTCACCCCCTCTGTATAATTCAACCCTATTTTTTATGTATCTACAGAGTATGTTAATATATATATATATATATATATTAACACACACACACATTATTCTATACACTTCAGTTTCTCTCTTCTGTTAATGGACTGTGGGTGGTTTCTAATTATTGTCTATTATAAATAATACTCCTATGAACATTCTAACCCTAACACTCGTATGTGAAAATGGACATTTGTGGTGCGTATGTGGAAGTGTCAGGGATGGAATTGCCAGATCAGAGTATGTACAAGGAGTGATCAAAATATGCAGGGACTATTTAAATTTTAAAAGTGTATTACCATAAAAGATACATTGCTATTAGTACTCCTCAAAATACTCCCCCTTGCTTGAAACACACTTCATTCCATCATTTTTGCTACTTTCATGAGCAGTCATGGAAGTCCTTTGCTGTGGGTGCCTTTACAAGATGTGATAAAAAAAAAAATCAGGTAAAGCCAGGACTATAGCTCAGCAGCATAAGCACCTGCCTGGCAAGCACAAGGTCCTGAGTTTTATCCCCAGTACAAAGAAAAAAAAAAAAATCAGGTAAATGCTGCTGCCGAGCGCCACCCACCAAGAAGGCAGACTAGTAAGGACACTATGACATGTCCTCCTCACCTTCTTCATGGGATCTGTCATTGTGCAGCTCCTGGCTCTTCCTTAAAATCAAAATGACCAAGAAAGGCAAACCTGTCTGGGCAACTAAAAATACTTACAAAACATAACTTCCAGCACTGCTTTCAAAAATGGCAAGAATGGGGACACATGTGTGTATGAAGTGAGGGGAAGTATTTGGCGGGGTATGAATAGCAATGTGTCTTTTATTGTAATATTTTTTAAAAAATATATAAATATTCACTATATTTTTTGATCGAACATTCTATATGTTTATCACTAGAAAACCCTGTCAAACTGTTTTACATCACTGCAGGAGTTTCCCTTCGTTCCGTACACTCACTAGTCCTTGAGGTTTTCAGACTTTATCATGCTATTCATTCTGCTGTAGTGGCATGTAGTGATGTCATGCTGTAGTTTTAAATTCTTTCTTTGTTTTCTTTTTTTTCTTTCTCTCTCTCTCTCTCTCTCTCTCTCTCTCTCTCTCTCTCTCTCTCTCTCTCTTTCTTTCCTTCTTTCTTTTTTTTTTTGTGGTTGGCTCAGCCAGCCACAGGCTGGTGCAGGCTTTGGTGCCGGGGATCAAAGGCGGTCCCTGCAAACTTGCCTAAGCAGGTGCTTTAGACTGTTGAGCTATCTCATTGGCCCTTTAGTTGAATTTCTAAGAAGGAAGGTGCCTTGTTCACTTTCTTTATCACTTAAGCAGAATGCCCGATACCCACAACATAAAGGAGAAGAAGTTTGCTTGGCTCATGGTGCAGTCCACAGTCAGCTGGCCCCAAAGCAAGGCAGCATGGCTGAGGGCAGTGGAAAAGGAAAATCTACTCACATCAATGCAGCAAGGAAGCAGAGAGAAGGGAGGAATCAGGGAGTAAAATAGAACCTTCCAGATCATGTCCTCAGGGCCCTGCCTCTTTCCACCAGACCCTACTTCCTGACAACACAATTAGCAATAAACTCACCAGTGGGATAACCTACCCATGAGTGTAGTGTTCTCCTGATCCATTCTTCTATAAACCCTGCCTAAGAGTCATGAGGCTTTGGAGGACATTGTGAACCTAAACCTTAACAGAAAGTGGGAAGGCTTTCTGCAGAACTAACCCTTGATCTGACTTGCTATAGTTGTATCAGCAATTTTTTTTTTTTTTTTTTTTTGTGGAACCAGGAATTGAACTCAGATCCTTGTGTTTGCCAGTCAAGCGCTTATCCTACTGAGCCATCTCCCCAGCCCCCCCTTGACTTGCTATAGTGAGGCACAATTAACTTGGAGAGAAGGTGAAGAGAGAGTACTCTATGAAGACGGGACAGCACCCAGCATCATGTGACAATCTAGTGGCTCAAGTCAATATGGTGAGAAGAGATGATGAAGGAAGTAGGTGAGGCTGGAGCATGATTGCACAGTCAGAGGAGTGAAAGCTTAGAGGACATGAGGACATTACATCAGGAGGGACCTGAGACCATAGTCATAGAACTCTGTCTTCATACTTCAGACAAGAAGTCATCACCAGACTCTGAGCAGAAGAGGAGAGGTGATCATGCTTGCTCAAGTTGCTTGTGCCACTGCATTGATGGCAAATTGGAGGGGTAGATAGGTGGAGGGAGGGAGCTGGGCATATAGACATGAGGCTGCGTTAATGGCCCAGGAGGAGAGCTCTTCCTCCCCATTACCACGGCCTCTTGCTGAAGGCCTAGCAGTACATAGTAGGCCTAATTCAGTAGGCTGATATTATCACAACATTAAGACTTTCTTGAATATGCAATCAATCTGTAAATACCCTGGGAACTGGACATACTCCATAGTAACAGGGGGAAACTAGGGCCACAGTCTCAATGTTGGGCTGCTTACTCAAGAAATCTGTTTCATAATTTCTAAGCACTTAGCACATTGACTAATTAACAGTTAAAATGACTTGTTTGTCTTTTCTTTCTTTGCTGATGTTGAGATAAAGGCTGGCTTTGTCATCTTATTGATCAAATGAAGTCCTGAGACTAATAGTTCAGTATGTGTCTCTGGGCACCTCCAGGATATACTGATGCAGGTGAGGTTCTCTGCATCTTAAGGACATGTAGATGATAGGATTTTACCACAAAAGGGCTGGCCCTTTCTGTATATCAGTCAAAACTAGAGTTGGTTTCTAGGCTCTGGGTTACTAATATTAGGGTCTAGGGATGAGTTTCTGCCACTATGGTTAGTCATGAACATGAAATATATAAATGTGTTATAGTGATGTTTGTATACAAGGCATCTCTGAAAGGGTGGAGTGGCAGTACTTTATGTGAAGTTATCAAGTAAAACCTTAATAGATTATAACAGCTATCTAAACAGTCATTAAAGTGGCAGCATAATGATCTGGAGAAATTAATGTAGAGTAAATTAAAAAGTAATATATGCACAAGCCTCTCAATGTGGGTGTTTTGTGGGATGGATGGAGGACATACATGAGTGTGTCTGTGAGGGTCAGATGTTGTCATCACTGAGGTTCACTGTTAACTGAGTGCTACTGTGCAATTAATTCACTCTGTCTCTCTAGGCATTAGTTTCTGACTCTGGAAGATGAAGGAATGAGTCTTATTTAATCCTTAAGGATGATCAAGTGCTAATGTCTGAGTTTGCCATCGTTAATTTGCCATAATAATATACTCTCCAATGAGTTCTCCATAACAGCTGAATCCATGATGCTCAGATTGGAAAATTAAAATGATTAAAACAGAAATGCATAAAATGCTTGTAAATTTTTCTTTGCAGTTGCAGGAAACACTGCCTACTTTCTTCTTATGTGGCTAATTTTTGACGATCATTGGATTTAGTGAATACAGCCAAATGCAATGACTTTTTTGGTATTGTTTATTGACTATTGCTCAATAAAACTATCACAGAATACTTCAGAAATATTTCAGAGTGTGAATTGCTCTAGCATTGGGGATATGGAGAGACAATTGCATTGTGCTTTTTAATCCATATAAACTGACATGATTAAAAGTAATAACATTTGAGAGTAATTATAGAGACTATCATGAACATTAATTAGGCAACAAATGGTGCCTGTGAGATCAATTTCTATTTATCTTCTTTGCAGATAAGAGGCCTAGGATAAGTTCCTTATCAATAAAGCAACCTAAAATAGTCCCTAAATAGTAGGAGAAGTAACCTAACTAGCAGACTAGAAAGCCATTAGACAGTAATTGCAGCTGCAGAAAGATAAGAAATTAAATGAAATCTTGAAATTAAAAATAATAGAGAAAAGCTTGGCTAAGGAAAGATCTAAGACATTATATAAAGACTGTATAGTCCTCCTTTGATGTTGTCCTTCTGAAATACAGTAATTATGACACATTTAACTACATAGTACTCTGAGATGAACTTTAAATGCAATGTAATTTTTTCAGATGGTAGCAAATACAAGTGGGAGGTTTCAGCAAATTATTTGATTTGTAATTTTGATAGCAGTTGATCTGGGGTCTCAGAATCTGGCTTCTTTTGATTTGTCTGGAGATCTTAAGTAGTACCTATATCATGTCAAATTCTACCATAGAGGCCCTTGCTGAGTTTCAGGAAACTGACCTATCTGGGCTTGTAGTCTTGAACCTAGATGACCCTTTGTATATATTCAACTGGTTGATGAGATGTGGATTAGGCCAGGGAAGTAGGAAGAGTTTAAAAGTATACCTTGCAGAGGTTGCCCACAAAGAGACTACCTATCTAGGACCAGAGGCATTACACATGAGCAATGGGATGGAGGCAGCCTGGAGCTGCCCAGGGGGTTGGGGAGATAGGATCCCAGTGTTGCTTTTTTTTCTGGGGTTCCAGTAAACCCAGAATCTCAATGTTCTTAAAGAAATTGCTCATTTTTAAAAAATTAGATAACTTTCAAAGTACAAATGAACACTTCGTGGATCAATATTTTTCAATGACCTATATGAAATCCCACAAGCCTCATTTCGTAAAACATATTATAAAATTAAAAACTCTGGAGGAGGACCCCAAGTTAAGTGTCAAATTACATTAAATTGAATCATATGAATTTGCCAGCATTATAGCTCAAAACATGATCAAGTATCGTTAATTTCCTATGGTTTATCCCAATAGTTTACAATTCCAAAAGATTCAGGCTGATGGTCTACACTGCCAAAACCACTGTGTAAGCAAGATCAAATTTAAGAATAGTACAGTGAGATTTCAGATTTTACTTATTTATTTAGTACAGGGTCTACAGGGTCTCACTACACAGATCTGACTAGTAGTGATCCTCCTGTTTTCAGCCTTCCAAATGCTGGGATTACAAGCACATTGCTCATCTGTAATGCCTTCAGTCCTAGATGGGTAGTCTCTGTGTGGGCAACCTCTGCAAAGTATACTTTTTAACTCTTCCTCCTTCCCTGGCCTACTCCACATCTCAAACGCTGGGATTACTCACCACACTCAGTAAGATTTGCCTTCTCAGCTGACCAGCATGGCATGTGGAGCTGGGGACTGAACCTCAGCCACTGCACTCTGCCTGAGCAGGCACTTTACTCCACTGAGCTATCCGGCTGGCCCTGAGATTTCAGATTTTTGAGTAAGCATTCTTTTCTCCCTATACTGAAAATTTGGTAAAAGACATGGTCTTTTTCAGACACCTATGCTTTTGCATAAAGTTGTGGCTTATGAGGAAAGAGAATTAGGAATTCTAAAAATCAAGGGTTCAAGTTAAGGACCTGCATGAGAAGATCCAGATACAATAGTGCATTATTTTGCTAGGGCTACCATAACCAAATGTTATAAATTGAATTGGTTCAACAACAGGAATTGATTTTCTCACAATATTGGAAACTATAAAGCCAATACAAATGTGTTGGTGGGTTTGATATCTTCTGAAACCTCTCTTCTTGCCTCAGAGATGGTCCCTTTCTTGCCAGATAATCACATTTTATTTCTCTCTTCCCCTCCTCTTCCCTTCCCTTCCCTCCCCTCCCCTTCT
>NW_004524635.1:5194887-5201642 GCF_000260255.1 Octodon degus
AAAAAAAAATAAATTTAAATATTCACTCTAAAAAAAAAAGAAAACAAATGATTGTTTATAGCGTTTGCCTACTTTCATGGTGGAAATACTCCCACCATGCTTAATGTCATGTTACCAGCAGGACATTTCTGAGTGGTGTGCTAGGAGCATAGGTGCACTCACAGGAATTCCACCTTTTTGATACAGTATATATAAGTGGCATGAAGAACATAGATAATAGTAAAATGTAACAAAACGATTAGGAATAGAATGACCTTCCAGGTTGTAATCTCCTTAAGAATATAATTACTATCTATATGTTTATAGAATTTAATTTATAATAATTATTGTATTTAACAACCTGCTAGCAAAATTCTTGAAAAATTGACAACAGGGTCTCAAGAACCAGTATAAGGCAGTTCAGTATACCAGTAGTTACATAACCCTTAGGAAGGTGTCTTTTAGGAAAAAGTGGAAGTAGCCTAATTCACTGAAAAATTATATCTGTGGAGCATAATGACCAACATGAGATGGGAAGGAAATAAGCTGGAAGAATCAAAAGCCAGAGAAGAAATGGAGTTTAGAAGGGAAGCTACTTTTTTGTTTTGTTTGATTTTATTTTTTGCACTAGTTGGCCCTGTAGTACTAGGACTTTCACACTGAGCTAGTGTGCACGCGTGTGCGCACATGCATACACACACACACACACACACACACACACACACACACCATGCAAAGGCTTTTGAAATTTTGAGGGTCTTGGTTGCTGAGCTGCCCAGGCTGTACTCAAACTTGTGGTCCTCTTGGCTCAGTCTCCCAGAGTGCACAGGGAGCCAGTTTTGATGAGATGAATCCACAGAGCATGAAGGGAATGCAAGCCCTGGGGACAGGTGACCTAGGTTCCTTACTCAGTTATAACCCCCAAAATTAGATGATTTGAGACAGAGCTCAGCCTCTGGAAGACTGAACTGTAAAATTATGAAGATTCTATTACTTGGTTCATAATTGCCAAGCATGTACTTCTGTTTCTATAAGCCAATTTAGAAAGCAAATCTATGATAGAGGTGTGTATTGGTCCTTCACATAGGATGCAGTCCTCCATACAATACACTACCGGAAAGAAAAAAAATAATTCTATTAGATTTAATAGTTTGTAATATCATAAAAAATGTTTCTATCAAAATGGCTTTTCTTGTTTTAAACCCTCAGAAGTAATTATGATTACCACATTTTGACATACAACCCCAAAGGGGCTCTGCATTCAGGTTGGTGGTTGGTGCCTCAGTGCTCAGTGTATAATTAGACTACGTAATGGCAGAGTGCTTTGCTGCTGTACTTTTGAATGGAGCATTTAAAAAGAAAAATAGATGCTTAAGTTCTTAAAACCCTTAGTGGACAAAACAAGTTTTTATCAGCTCATGGATCTTTTGAACTCTTCTGCAAATGTGCCTTCATAATTATTTCAAAATTTCTTTAAAAATGATTCTAGCCAACATAATAAACCAAATAATCAGCTTGTAATATGTTGGACATTGTCACTTCATATTGTGAGGCAGAGAGATGGCAAATTGGAGCCCAGCCTGGATGCCTTAGCAAAACTCTACCTCAAATTTTTTTTTAAAAAAAAGGACTGGGGATGTGTAGTTCTGTTCAAAGGGGTTGAGTCCAATTCTCAGAAAGAAGAAAGGAGAGCATGATAGGGGGAAAGTAGAAGGATAAAAATAAATAAATGCAAATTTTCTGGCCCTTAGACCTACCTAGTGAGTCTTTGCAGTGTTTTAACAAGACTTCCAAGTGGATCTCACACAGACTAACTGGTAGGGAATTATTATTATAAAAAACTTAAGTGATTGAGGCTTTCTCTTACTTTGCCATCTTTATTGACCAGTGGCTCTTAGAGTAAAATCCCATGACCAGTAGTATCAACATGGGAGTTTTCTAGAAGTGCAGATTCCTGGGCCTCACCCAGACCTTTTCCTTTGAGAATTCTCATATAACCATAAATTATATTCAATAAGGGGCAAAATTATTATGTGAGGTCCAAGGAGGATTTGGAATCACGTGCTGGAATAATTCTCTTCAGGGTTGGGGAAAGGAAAAATGGTCTTAGAAAAACTCATTAATCTGGAAAATAGAGTAGATTTTAGGAAAAAGGAAAAGATGCAGTGAAAAAGCAAGGTTTTATAGTTTCAAGTCTTAGGATAAAGGGTATCTTGGGAAGAGGAAAGATAGTGTAAGAGAACTCTTTTTAGGAAAGAAAAGCTGCAGCTGCCCATCCTTCTGTGTCTAGGGGAAGCTGCAGTGGGTCATCCTGTAACTTCGAAGATGTCTTGTACCTTTCAGGCAAAGCAGTGCAGAATATCCTCTTCCTTTCTGGAAAAGCCCTGGGAAAGAACTGGCTTTTACTTGTCACATTCCAGGGTTCTTTGGAATTTACAAGTGTACCTGACCTTGTCATCTTTCATTTCACCCTGCAGCTTTAGTCCACTGGAAAGAGCTGGCCCTTAAGAGCCCAGACATATTCTCATCACAGCCGAGTGAGGGGGTTACTTCCCCTTCTCCGGTGAAGCATGCAAAGTGCATATTCTTGAACATCCCTCTAGGGAGGATCCTGTCTGTCTTCCCTATTCTCACACTTCAACCTTTTTCAATCACATAGAGCTGGTTTGGGTACTGACTGGTTCAATACCTATAAAAACTTCTTTTCCAAAGTCGGAAACTGTCTTGGCAAAGCTCGGGTCCCAACCTGCAAATGAAACTAAAACACAATCCTTTTGCCTCCCAGGACCTTTCCTGCTAATATCTTTCCAACCCTCATCTAATCGTAGATCACTGCTGAGGAATGGTCAAAAGACTGATCATTTTCTTCATAGAAAGCAGAAAAAGATTACAAACATCAAAGATAAGTTATTTGAGTTGGTCTTTAGCTTGGTGCAACTCTGATTTGCATAACTCCTTCAAAACTAGTGACCTGGGAGTAAATTCCAAGTGGAAAGGATTTCCAACTTTCATTTATAAATAAATGGCCCTTGGGAGTCTTTTCCTTGGTCTTTGCTGATGAGCCTTCTCAGCCTTTCAAATGTGTGGCCAGTGGAGAGTTTGCTTTTCTTCATGTGATTCTGCCCCATTTCTCAACCACTTCACTGATGCCCTGAAGCACCATTTAGCACTCCAGGATGTCTTGTGTATTAAAGATAATCCTTTGAGAGATCTGGGTCCATAAAACAGTGAATAAGTTACTTGTAGCATGCCAGTGCTGCTTTTCATCTTAGGAATGGCCAATGAGGGTCACCCTACTATTTCATCCAAATGGGAAAGGGAAATTAACATGGGGCAAAGTAGAAGTCAAAAATCCTTTAGCTGAATTTAGCTTCCACAGAATTCTAGATCCAAGAAACCATGCCAGAGTGAAAAGATCTGCTTGATGATGTATGAGGCAGGGCCATTGAATTTGGGGGTGTGTGGAATATAGTGTCAAGCAAGACAAATGGCATCCTTCAGTTACAGTGCAGTTGGAAAGCTCTCATTCCTCGGAGAGAGATATCTCATGCCATCCAATTGAGCTTTCAGCGCTGAGCATGAAGTCATGCGAGGTGATCAAGTAGATTGCATTGCTGGTCAATACCTTTTCTATTATTATGTTACTGGAAAATAATTACTATCTTCTTCTTGAGCCTGTGCATGGTGGAGAAAGATTGGGGAGAGGAAAAATACAGTATTGCTCAACTTGTATTTTATATTAATCCTTACACGTATTGAAGCAGCAACACTAGCTAAATACTAATTTTTATCTTTTTAAATCATCACCCTACAGTAATATCTCCTATACTTTTTCAGTCAGTTAGTTAAGATGGCAATGTAGGGGGCTAGCAAGATAGCTCAGCGGATTAAAGTGCCTAGTTAGGCAGATGCAGGGACTGGGGTTCAATTCCTGGTATCAAATGCTGCTCTAGCCCACCCCATGGTGCATTGAGCCAGCAACCAAGTCTGGGTGTGGTGGTGCATGCCTGTAATCCCAATACTAGGGAGGCTGAAAATAGGAGGATCACTAGGAGTCCTAGCTGTGTAGTGAGACCCTGTACAAACACACACACACACACACACACACACACACACACACACACACACATGATGGGAATGTAATTCTGAAAGTTCTTATCAAAGCAAGAGACATATCAATATATAATTGGACATGTCAATATGTAATTCTATATTCTTTGGTAGATTTGGTTCAGGTTAAAAACTATATTCATGATCTTAACAATTATGTCACAGGTGGTTAACAGTTTTGAATGATGAATACAGTTCATAGGTTAATTTAGCAGAAGTTGATAATTTGTATTATATTATGTCTTGCCTCCTCCTGGGAATCACTACAATTAATAAATTGTAGCCTAGGAAAGTTTAGTGTTTTGCAGAATTTGAAGGCAAAAGAGAATAGTTGATATTTCGTCATATAATTCTGAGGAAATCCTGGAGCATTCTGGAAATACTTTAAAGAATGTTTGACCCTGCTGAAGATATGTCTTTGAATTGTGTCATATTCTGGGGTACTGTTTTTTTTTTTTTTTTTTTTTTTTTATTTTTTTTCTGGCAGAACTGGGGATTGAACTCAGGCTCTTGTGCTTGCCAGGGAAGCACTTATTCTACTGAGCCATCTCCCCAGCCCCTTTGGGATACTGTTGAGATTATTTAATAGTCCTCTTTCACTGTAACTCTAAGTGTAAGTTTCTCAAGAGCAAAGGCTGTGGAGATAGATAAGCTGTCTAAGTACCTGCTTGGCAAGCACAGGGACCCAGCTTTGATCCCTGGTACCACATGCCATGCTGGCCTGTGTGTTGTGCTGGCCACTGAAGCTGGGGGTGGTAGCGTAAGCCTGTAATCCCAGCACTGGGGAGGCTGACACAGGAAGATCACTACAAGTCTGATCACTCCTGGTTTTTTCCTTCTTTTTAAAATTTTTATATATGTATTTGGTACAGAGTCTCCCTATGCAGTTTAGACTCACAGTGATCCTCCTGTCTCAGTCTCCCCAGCACTGGAATGACAGGCATGTGCCACCACCCCCAGTCTTGATGGCCAGCCCATTGCGCCTAGGAGTGGGGCCAGCACGGGTCACTGGAGATAGAACCAGTCCCTGTGCTTGCCTAAACAGATGCTTCGTCTGCTGAGCTATCTCACTTGCCTGATACTTTTTTTTTTTTTTTTTAGTTCATTATCAGTACATTTTAGATACTCAAATGTAGATTGGGTAATAAACAAAACAAAAAGTTGAGCATGTAAGTTCAGTGATAAAATGTTTGCCAGAGCAAAAAACGAGGCGCTGCGTTTGATTTTCAGCACCTCCCCTCCCCCACCATACACAGCACTGGCTGAGGTGGTGTAAGTCTGTAATCTCAGATACTCAAGACATAAAGCAGGGGGATCACAAGCTCCAGGCCAGCCTGGGCAACTTAGCAAGACCCTGTCGCAAAAATAGCAAGGAGTGGGGACAGTAGAGTACTTTCCTAGCACACATGAAGCCCTGGATTTAGTCCCCGTCACTACAAAACAGAAACATTTGCCCCTTTCAAAAGTGATGAGAAGCTGAAAATCAGTCTCTGAATATTCACATTCCCAGGTATTTATTCTGGAAACTTCTTGACAATAGTCTCTTTTAGGAATGTAATGCTTTGTTCTCATGAGCATTAGTAGTTTTTTGGGATGGGGGGAGGAGTTGTTTTTGCTTTTGTTTTTATGGTAAGAAGTGGTGATTGAGCACAGGGTCTATACACTGAGTTATATCCCAGCCTTCCTTTACCTTTTATATTGATAAAGGGTTTTGCTAAATTTATAAGATACCTATGCTGGGCTATGTCTCCAACTCCCAGAATGCTAGGATTACAGGCATCCATTGCTGCATCTGGCTGTAGCAGAGATTCTTAATTCAGCATTGCTGACATTTTGCACGTAAGAATTGCTGCTATGAGAGGCTGCCCTCTGCATTACAGGATGTGGAGCAACATCCCTGACCTTATCTCACTAGGTATCAGCAATGACCTCTTGCCAAAATTATGACAACTACAATACGCCCAGATATTGCCAACATCTCTGGAGGACAAATGTGTTTCTCTTTCTACAGCATTTCCTTCCCTACACACGGCCATATGGAAAGTCGCAGCAGTGGTTCAGTTCCATTTAACACACTCAGCTCTGTCCTCACCACAAAACTCTTTGGAAATGCAAACATGGGGAAGGCTCTGAGCTGTATCAGCTCCTTCTTCCTGGCCCTTTACTTGCTCCTACACATTCTCAATGGAAGAGAATGGGATGTTTTAATGACAATGCTTGGTGTAATCCCCTGTGTCTTAGAATATGGACATTTGACTGATATGTAAGGTACACAATGGGAGTGGCATAAGGTGCCGAAGAGAATGTAGTGAAAACTAAACGGAGACAACACATCAACTTTGTTCCCCTCCAGTGTTCTCTTAGCCCCACTCCTCCTACTTTCCTCTCCTGTAGCAAGCACAAGTGGTTGCAGGGAGAGAGCTGGCCCCGAGCTGGCACATTCCCATCAGCTGCACTCAAGAGTGTTGTTACTTTTGTTTCATTACCATATAAGGAAAGAGAACTAAAAAGAACAATTGCAAATAATCCCATGTTTTCATACTTTTTCCAAAATTGTACTCCAGTTTCACAGACTAACGTAACTACTCAAAAACAGAAAATGAGGAAAACCTAGCTTAACCTGAGTAGAATATTTATGTTTAAAAATACAATAAAGTATCAATAAA
>NW_004524635.1:5201742-5218103 GCF_000260255.1 Octodon degus
GGAATTTTTTTCTTTGACATCCATGTCCTTCTACTAAGCCTGTAGTCAAGATAGAATATCAATTAAACTAAAATCATTTTCTTCCCTCTCAAAAAACTATAGACTATTACATAAGTTTACTAATTATTTTCCTTTGCTCTTAATACTAGTCACTTTTAGTGATAATAGCCACTATTAAAATTACATTGTCAGGGATATCTGCAAATTAGTGAACTATATTATTTATCTCAATTAGCTCATAGTCTGTGTAAGTAAACCTGTCTTTCTCCACCTTCTCTGTACCTAAAACAAGAATGGTAAAACAAAGACAATAAAAGTTAATGTCCCTGTGGGCTATGAAAATTAGCAGCCACACTTCTTTCCCCAAAGCCAATCCTAGTCATTAGTTGAAGTGCTACATAAATGCTAAGTATCCCTTGTTGGTTTATAAAGTTAATCCCATCCCAGGATGAGCCTCCCTTATTTATTGATTACGTGGATCTGAAGTGAAGCAGACAAGAGAACACCAGGCACCACTGCATGTTCAAAAGCAACATTCCCTTTAAAAAACATTGATTTGGCATTATTGTTGGATCAGATTTGCAGAGGTAAAGAACTTGGAAATGCATAGCTCTGGGCGGAACGTGTGGGAAATAGACACCATTAAATCCTGTAGGTGGAAAGAGGAATTGGTAGAATATACTTAACAGTGTGTCTCGCCATCAGAAAGGAGAAGGTATGCTGGGGTAGGAGTACCAGATGAGCCCACCCTTTGTTTGTTTATTTATTTTTACATTTTAATTACATGCTTGCAGTACTTTCAGTTGACAATCATCTTGGGAAAGGGTACATGTGTATAATACAACTTATTTCTTTTATAATTTCCCCCTCACTCTCATTTTTTTTTTTTTATTTTGAGACAGGATCTCCTTAAATTGCTAAAGTGACTGGCTGGGCTCAGACTTGCGTGTCAGTGTCCCAGAGTTCTGGGATTACAGATGTGTGCCACGTTCCTGGCTGCTATTCCTTCCAATTGAAGAAATGTTGATGGGCTATAGTGATAGTGATAACGCTGCTACAATTTATTTAAGCCTTCCTAGACATTGTGCTAAGGGCTTAACACCAATTTTAGGTTTTATTCTCTTAAAATTATAAAGCACCTATTCCAATATATGGATGAGAATCTACGATTAAGGGCATTAAATTTATCTGACTTACATCAGATAAAGTGATACAGCATTCACATGCATGCAAAAAACAAAAAAACAAAAAAACAAAAAAAAAAAAAAAACAATCTAACTTGAAAGCCCATGCTCATAAATGCAAATGATTCCTGACTTATGATAGGGTTATATCCAGGTAAAGAGCATAATTTGAAAATGTACTTAATCCATTTAAACTCCCCAACATCCTACTTAAACACCTCGAGACAGTGTGCACCCGTTATCTGCCCTCGTGATCTTGTGACTGACTGAGCGCTGTATCTTCCGCTGTTGCCCAGCTTCACCAGAGCACACTGTGCAGCATTCTGCAAGCCTGGGAAGAGACCAAAATTAGAAGTATTGTTTCTACAGAATGAATTCTCCTTTGTAGCATTGTGCCACTGAACCGTGCTTAAATCAGGATTGCCTGCACAATGCTATATTTGCTGTACCTAAACTGTGTGTCTACACAGAGGCCTGTGGGCTTTTTCTATGAAGGGCCAGATAGTAAATAATTTAATTTGAGCTTTGTGAGCCCTCGAGTCTGGGTTGCACTGACTCAACTCAGCCTTGTAGCATAAAAATAGCCAAAGAATACATAAAAGAATGGGTATGGCTGTGTTCCAGTAACACTTGATTTACAAAAGCAGGCAGTACCTGCAGGTGGCCCATAGTCTGCTGCTTGTGAACCAGGGTTTGTGAGCCTCAGTGCCATAACTGGAAAGGGTGCTTATGCGTTCAGTAAACTAATGAACTGCTTTGGAGGATAGTAGATGGTTTAACACAGTTTTACATGATCCTTTGGAGCACATTACTATTTGCAAATATTGGAAAATCCATATAGTTTAACACGAACACTGCCACTCGGAAGAGAAAATTGATGAGTATGTATTCTTGGATTTATTATTATTATTATTTCTGGTCTTAACTTTGAGTTACTTCTAGTCTTTTGGGTTTTTTAAACACTTGGAATCCTAAGTCTGAGGGGAAAAAAAAACAACCCTAAAACAGTTCATACTAAAAAGCCTGTGAAGGAAGAGCACTACCCTGGGGGGAGTCACATGAGAGAAGCACCATTAGCTCCCCACCCCTGCTGTGAAAAGAACTGAGGCCACAGGGCAGTTTTGTAAATCCCAAACCTCACTAAGCACACCTTTCACTAATAACCTTGACTACTGGACTCTTTCAGAATATTTTGCTGAGGTAACACACCTATAATATTCAAATGATGGAACTTAACAACAAAAAGGGGATACAGATGAATGTCCATTTTGTATCTGTGTATTCAAAATGTTAGATATATAGTTAGATATATTGTCAGATATATAGTTACATTCTCTTAATGAACAGAGGGATTTGTTCTAATAGTGTTTATAAATAGGATATCATGTCTGCATCTTGTACAGCAATTAACCACTAGGAAGAATGTATGCAGTGTGTCAATTATTGAAACTGTCCTGCCAATTTGATTTGAAACTGTCTCATTGCTATTTGTTTCTCAATAAAATTATGGAAAAATAAAATAAAATTAAATTAAATTTAAAAAAAAACAAATAACCTTGAAAATACCCTAGGTTAGATGGCTGTACTCCATTTGATAAGAAAAACAAACATAGCTTGTAGACAAGATACAAAGACACACAAAGAATCTGACTGTAGCTTCATCCCCCTAGCCTGAAGGCAAGTGTGCACACCTGGGTGTTAGTGTAAGCCACATTTCCAGGACATCAAATCCCAAGCTCTGTCTGTTTTACCAAATAAGCGCATGGTATTTGTGTCCTAAATTCATCTATCTGAAGTATATACCTGAAGAGAAACTACTAGACTAATAGGTTATCTTTTCCTTTAAGTGTTCATTTTTGTCCACATTATTTATTGATGGCCTCCTTGTGTGTCAGGCACTGGTGAAGTGATGCTGAATAAGGTGGAAAGACAATCCTGAGGATTATTACTGCAATGGAAAGAAGCAGGAAACATCTCTAAGTGATGAAATCCCAGAACCAGCCACCTGGATCTCAGGCTCTGTGCCCACTCTGGCTTCTGAGTGTGGTGCCAACAGGGTGAATTGTCTTTGTGTGGTATGCTGCTTTGGAAAGCAGTGGCTAGGGTGTCAAAAACACATCACTTTAAGCCACCCTGCCAGCTCACTCCACCGTGTGCATGTGCTCAGTGTGGAGCATGGGGTTCTGGCCAGAGTTTGTGGGTTTCCCTGGGATCCTGTCTAAGAGCTACTTTCCACTGTCTTATAAAGAATTTTGTCTTGTAACCTGTGGTACTTTCGAGGTTGCGTATGACAGGCATGCTCAGCGAGGAGGGGGATTAACAAAAGTTTGTGTGTGTGATGGTTTTATTCCCCTCTTTCAAAATTACTGCTGGCTTTAAAAGAGTCAAGAACTCAAACTTGCATGAACTCTTCAACACCTTTCCAAATTCAACAAAACTGACATTTATAGCTTTGTTGAAGCGGAGACGTGGCATTTGGCTTCAGATTGTTTGGACTGTAGAGTGTCAGTATAAATAGCTTTGATTGACTTTTGTATCGTGCACATCTGGAAGCAATTTATGGCATTCCAGCCAGATTAAAGAGCATTTTAAAGGAATTTTACCAGCTTTTTTTTTCCCCCTGTTGGCTATGGTGAATAAAGTTTCAAAGAAGGTTTAGCTGCTGTTCCTCTTAATGTAGACTGTGGTAAAGTCAAATTCCGGGCAAATGTGGGGTGGGGGAAGATGAAGAGGAGTTTGTTTTGTGGAAAGAGCTAAGCACAGAAGTGACTTTTCCTCAGCTGTTTTGTTCACACTGAAATGAGAGATAAAACCTCAGACACTGGGAAGCTGCTATTCCTACAGAAACCATGAAAAAGTCCCTTTTAAGGTGAAAAGATTTGCCTAGGAGAAGAAAAATGACTGGGTATGTAGCTCATTCTTGACCTGACAAGACAAAAGGCTAAAGAAGCATGAACATTGACTCATTTGTCAACCATCTTTTTTTTTTTTTTTACATGTATTTAGAACAGGGTCTACAGGGTCTATAGGGTCTCACTACCCAGATCAGTCTTGTAGTGATTCTCCTGGTTTCAGCCTACCATTTGCTGGGATTACATGTGTGCGCCACCACACCCAGTCTCCATCACCCTCTCAGGGTGCCCCTGAGTCGGGGCCAGCACAGCGCGCCGGGGATTGAACTCCGGCCACTGTGCTCTGCCTAAGCAGGCAATTTATTTCTCTGAGCTATCTGGCCAGCCTTTGAAATGTGAAGTCTCTTAGCCAGTGTCCATGCAGCACTTGCCATGGGCAGGGGCTGGCAGTACACAGGGAGGCAGCTGCAGTCGTGCAGTTGGAAATCCTTCATGGGGTTTACTCTCTAGTGACTTAGACCCTGGTCACTAATTCCACGCACATTATCTAGTCACCATTGCAGTTAACACAATCTGGACAACTATGTGGTGGCTCTGTACCTGTGGCTTTGACTAATTTGGAAGGATGAGGGAAAGTTTCCTAGAAACAGGAGAAGTTTGACACAGCCCTGGAAAGAAAGGTAGGACTGAGCTAGGAAAGAAAATCAGAAGATGGAAATGAAGTAAAGTAGCACTCTAGGTGGAGGTCAGGATTTAAAATTTTTAAACCCTTAAGAATGGAAGAGTTTTCCAAGGCAGAAATTTTCCCCATTCGAACATGGGGTAAGTGAGTTTCAAACTGAGCATAAACCTGTCCAGTGTTACCTGCCTGTTAGCTGCTATCCCCACTTTAAATCATAACCTACCTTAACAGCCATAACGATGGTCTGCATAGTTTAAGACAAGTCAACCTTACATCTTTGGGCCTCAGTTTCTCCATTATGTGATGATGGGATTTGATAAGTATCCAGAGAGTTGAACTTCTTAGGACACTAAAGAACCTATGTAAGAATGCAGTTGTCTAGATAACATATACATCATAAGATATAGAATGACTGCAGTGGAAGCACCTCTGTTCACAAGAGATAAAGATGAAAAATATCCTGGACAAACTAGGAGGAACAGTAAAGTCTTTAGGAAAATGAGAAAGTCCCCTCCAGTTTCTCTGTCCTGAATAAGAAAATGAAATATCTATTATTAAATCTTCCTCATAGACTCAGAGAGAGCGACCTCCACATGTTGTTAGAGCGATAATATATGGGTCATTGTGGCCCTTCTTTTTGTCTTTGTTGCTGAAGGAAAGTGATGAAGTGGTGCCAAGAAAGTGGCAAATTGCCCTCAAAATCACATAAAAGTGCAATTTAGCACACACAGTTCTGCTGAAGAAAACCACCTTTGTTTCATTATTAGCTTCCTAGGGATTTCTTTCCTTGGTTGGCATTTAAGTGTGGAAACTTGTCCTGTTTTCCTTAACATAATGAGACAGTTCTTATGTTTTAAGAACAATAGAAAAGGCATGAAGAGTGATCGATACATTACTTGAGATTTATTAACTACCAACTGGAGCCTTATTGCCAACCTCTGGGTATGATTTGGAAAGACAGGAAGGAATAAACCGCTGTTGTTTTAAGTAAAAATAGAACGAAATCTAATCTCTGAGACCATAGGATGAAAAATGTTCTATTAGGGATTTGCTTTGCCTTTCCCCCTAATTCAGGTTCAGGCTCTGACCTATAGACAAAGGAGCAGCTCCTTTGCTTAAAGGGTTTAGAACTAATGGGAACGCAAACTCTGAAGTTATTTGTTGACATAATTTCTGGCAGTGTTTCCCAAGCTTCTGTTTCACTTCTCTTTCCACTTGTCTGTACAGGCTGGACAAAAATACATCAAAATAAAGCTGTGCTAATGTGATCGTGGATCACATTTCATTACTCTGCATTTGATTAGAAAGATACATATGAAACAAAGAAGGGTGAGGCAAAGAAGTGAGAAGCTAAGAATGTTAGGTCCTGCTGTAAAAGCAGGAAATGCCTGGAGCCGAGACCAAATCCTGGTGGAAAATGGGCTCTGAATTTTTTAAGACAGTAGGGGAAAAAATGGACATACCTTTTATTATTTTGATAATGAAAAATATTTTGTTCTAGATAAAGCTGGTTAGAAAGAATTTATGATTCAAATAATGAGTTCTCTTACTTACTCATTCTTTTAATTCAAAAAATATGTACCTTCACTATGCCAGGAATTATATCAGGCAGCAGAGCCACAGTAGTGAAGAGATAGAAGCAACCCCAAAGCTCACTTTCTGGGGAACACGACATTAACTCATCATATAGCGGATTCTGTTGTTAAAGTTGAACATTATTGAAAATTATGGAAAGCTAAGAAACCATTTGAGGGTGAAAACTGAGACCCAAAGGAAACGAAGCTATTTTTTTTTCATTACTTCTTTCATTATGGTTAATTTGGAGGTAGAACTTTGGGCACCAATGAGCTTTTTGTCTCTCTGAGACCTGTCTGGCAGAAGTTTCCCAGTCTGAAGAAATGTCAAGTGTGACCACAGGGGCCTCTTTGGAGGGAGTTGGACAAAGCCGGTAATCTTTATATATTTTTGTAGAAAATTAGATGTGGTCCATGGATAGCTTTACTCTGTATCATTCTTAGCTGGCTTAATGATCGAGTACATGAAGTAGAAGGTGAAGGGGAACTGACTGTGCTCAACATCCTTCTGATGTCCCAAAGGTGAGCCTTACTAGCAAGACGGGGATTCGTGGTATTATGGGTTGTTCCTGAATTTCTCTAGTCTGAAATGTCATGGACACAGTGCAGAGAAATTCTGTCAACAGACAAAGTAAAGAGGAACATGGGGCTCTTTGAAGAACAGAGGAATCATTTTGGATATTTCAGTGGAGATAAAATTGAGATCTTATATTCACATTTTTTTCAGAGTTTCATGTTGCTTTATATTCTTGCTCTTTTTCATAAATAAACATACATCAGATTTGGAGTAAAGTGAAGCCAATGGAAAGATTTTGTGATTCATAGGAGGATGGAGTGTGCCATTATGGGTTCAGTTATATTAGGATTATCCACATGCGCTAAACCTGTCATAGTCTGAAATAATAAAATTTGCCACCCAAACTTGTAGAAGCTTTTGATATTAAAAACAATTTTTGATTATTGTCTTATTAGACAGTCACAGCAGTCCTTGGAGGTGAAGAAGCTTCCTTGATGTGAATCTGTCTACCGCCTTATAAACCTGAATGGCTCAAAGATGGCTCATCATTAGAATTGAGCTCTTTCATGGCACAATGTTTGTTTTATTTCTTCCTGTTATATCAACAGCACTTAGAATAGTGCCTGCCAAAGAGAAAACACTCTGTCTGACAAGTTTATCAAGTGATTAAATTTTTATTACAGATTTTTCCTTCCTCTTAGAAGTTAAAAAGGAATAGAATGATTGATAAGCAATGAGATCATTGGATGATCAGTATTTCCATGTAATGTTTAAGGCCAGACACAAAATAAACAAAGGATTGGTGATGTTTGAGCCTGAGGTTAAGTTCTACCTGTAACTGTCTCCAAGGTCTAGGGAATGTAACTCAATGTCCTAATTTCCTCATCTTCAAAATGATGTCTCTTTTCCAGCTCAAAGATTCTATACTGGATTAATATGTGTACTTTATTTAAATCTCTGCTACTTTCCTCAACTCTAAATTTTTTTTTCCAATCAGGAAGTTCTTGAGGACAAAGATTATATCCTAGATAACCTTTTCCCTATCCTAACCTCCTAATTAACATAAAATAATAAAATAACAATTAAAATCAAGTAAATACAGGCACATATAAATAACTAAAGTTGAAGTTGGAACTTCTGGAGGCACCCAAAAATTAATGAGTAAAGGTGTTAAGTGAAGTCCAGCGGGCAATATTGCATCCACAGACACACAGACTAACAAGTGCAAACTACTAAAGAGGAATGACTGGATTGATGAAACAATGTAATTAAAGCTTAAAATTCACCAGTGGTCTTTCTACAAAGTATAGTACAGGAAGGCAGTGAGAGACCCACCTGCCCCATGTAATAATATCAGGAGTGGAGGAGACTAAAGTGGGTGGCACACCAGGAGGACCCTTGCCATTGGGATCCTGCTGCTTGGTACTGGTACAAAAATACTGTCAAACCTTCCTATTCCTCACAATAAGTTGACTATCTAGTCATTTATGTAAAGTCTGATTTTTACACTTTGGCAGTGATTTATGCTTTCAGAATCATATGGCCAAACAAACTTTCCCAAGGTCTACTAATTTATAGACTGTTCTACTAAGTAAGGAGTCAGAAAGAGAGTATTTGGTTACATAATTGGTGTAGTTGAAGGCAGTGAGAAAACAGATTAAATTCTGAGACTGTGTCTAAAGCCCAGGCTCTTCTTTCACTCACATGCAAAATTCTATTTGCTCTGCAGAATGCCTGAGCGCCTGCTCACGGTTCTCTTTGGCTAGTTAATCTGGGGATTTTGTTGTTGTATGAAGCTGTCCATTCATACTTAGACTAGAGAAATGATCTTTAACTAAACACCATGGTCAGGGTAAGGCAAAATGATCGGCCTCAGGCTTGTTACCCATGCTGTCCTCTTTCCAGTGATGCAGCTTATGTTGTGTAGCCTGTACACATGTAGTGAATATGGAAGTACATAGTTGGTGCTATATACATTCTTGACAACTTACAAGCTTTGTGTGATATCATATACAAGGCAGTGGGAATTTACCGAGGTGCTCTTCATACTGTGGGTGTAGTAAAAGCATGATAGATATTCCAGGGCTCCATGTCATTCCCACAGGCTGCCCAAATCTTGAGCAAATCTTTCCAGTCTGGGTGGGTGGCAAAACAGACACCTTGATATACAAATGCCATGTTGGAGAACTGCTTTGTTCCACTTGATGGTCAACAAATACAATAACAATCATACGAATATAATTCACTGTGTGGTTAAATTCAGTAGCCACATGAATTTGAATATGAGCTCCAAATTGAAATCTCTTTTGCTATCCCATCCCCACTCTTTGAGATAATTTTCACTGTTTTTTTTTTAAGTTGAACTTTGATTCTTTTAATAAGATATTCTGTCTTTACCACTTTTCTGCCTATTTGTAACTGAAAGCAAAAATGAATGTAAACTCCGCTTCAGAACTCTTACTTTGAATTCTGCAATCATGCCTCCTCAAGTGATCGTTACACACTTTGACCATAAGCATTTGTGTCTGCCTGTTGGAATTATTTCCCCATGTACCTTGTTTTCCAATGAATCTGCCATTTTCATAAGGAAATACATTTGGTTTGAAGACCATCTGAAATGTGCTTTCCTCGTTCTAAAACTAGTCCAATGTAGCAAATAGTGCTACATCATTTGTGGTGCTACTTGCTTCACAAATACTTGTTTGTGAAAGTAAGTGTAATCATTAACAGCATGTAATGATTCTTTTTTGCTTTTTTAGCTTTACTGCGGTACAGAAAATAAAATTATATAAATCTGAGCTGTACATCTTTTGATATACACATAGCAAAATGATTATAATTAACAGATCTGTCACCTTCTATAGTTACTTTCTGTGTTTGATGCAAACTCTAAAGATCTACTCACTTAGCACATTTTCAATGTATGGCATAAAGTTTTCTACTGTAATTCCAATGCTGCAATAAGGTCTCCAGAGCTAATTCATCCAGCATAACTGAAACGTGGTCCCCTTAGCACCAGTGTATGCCTATTTCCTCAACCTCACTCCAGTCTCAAGCAACTGTCGTTCTACTGTCTCCTGTTTTAATTTTTGAAATTCAAATGTGGAGACTCCAAAGCTGTATGCTGGAGGAGCTTCAGCTGTCACTCACAACTTACTTGTCTTTACTGATGAAAATGCTGATAACAACAGAGCAGGCTGATGAGTTGGTTATGCTTCGTGATACAGTGATGTGGAGATGTGGAGACAGGAAGGTGGTCATCAGAGGCCAGTGCAGTGCAAAGCTTAAGCTTCCACTTTCTTCTCCTATAACTTGCTCATTTTCTTTTGTCCTTTTTTTAATAGCCTTGATTCACCAAAACCATATTCCGACAAATATTAATCCCAACAATATTAGAATCCATTTCTTTTTTGAATGTTGAATTCACAAGGTGTACTTGTATGACATAATTATTTAGCAGTCACAATAAAATGTGTATCTGGTCATTCTTAACAGGCCCATTTATACATGTGCCACATATCATTTGCATTCGTACACAAGTGAGTCATTTATTAATAGTAATAAATATACCCGGCAATGGGCCAGCACAATTCAGAGGCCTGAAACCTGAGAAAGGTACAAGGGGATATGAAATGCAGTGTGTGTGTGTGTGTGTGTGTGTGTGTGCAGGCGCGCACGCACGTGCACATGCACGCATGTCTGTTTGCCTGTGTGTTCATTTTAAATAACATTATAAAAAGTCCCCTATTAACAGGACTTGGAAATGAAATTTTGAAAAATGAAAGGAAAGGGTATGTTGAAGTGAGAATTAATAGATTCAAAATGAAAATCTAGACATTAAGCTGATTATTACTATGAAATTCAGAGAGAGAAAAAAGTAGGCATTACAAATTTTTCCTTTAGAAAAGATTATAATTACACCAAGATGAGTTCTAGCTTTATGGCACTCTAGGCTTTGTAACCAGAGACAGCTGAGCTCTTTTTATGTCTGTGCTTCCTTAAAGCAAAAACGGTTCTCAGTGGGTCAGAAAGGAAAAGGAAACCTCAAGATCATAGTTAGAGTGAGACGTGCAACACAAGACAGTCATTTCACGAATATTGGTGAGAATCAATCGCACTTTATTTGTGGTTCATTGAGGAAATGCGTGGTTGACACTGTTCAGAAGCACTGCTCAATAGTTTTAATGGAAAGCATGTGTGAGAGGACACGGCACACAAGTTCTGGGGAACTGATGCTCTGCAGACCTTTCCTGGTTTCTCCTTTCTTTTTTAAAATTAGAATTTCAATCCAGTGAAATCCTTTAAAGTAAATGAATATGAATCAATGGAGGGTAAACAAGGCCAGGCAAGAATTTCAAACAGCAAGATCCTTTTAGTCAATTCTGAGTAGACCTTCTCTGTTACATACCTCATGTCCAAGGACTAAGAACAGTCGTGACATTAGATGTATCTGTGTTTCTTACATTCATGTCTTATTCCTCAATTGAGAAATGTGAGAATTTGGCCTCCAATCAGCTTTTGTCAATGTCAGACAGAAACCATACCCAAATGAGCACACTGCTCTTAATTCTTAATGCTCAATTCTCTACCAAACATCTCCTCATTCTTCCTGTTAAAATGATAGAAAGAAGACTCTTTTTGTATATGCTAGAGCTCAGAAAAGTCTGTGAGTTTTCCCTTATCAAGTCCTGCTGTAGTAATCAGTATCTGCAACTGATATATCAAAGCCCTGAGACATCATGTCCTAGAATTCATGTTGTGTGGCCACATGTGTCTAGTTTATAATAAATGCTTGAATTATGTTTAGAGAAATAAATGAATGGGTCTTTCTTGTTCTTGGGAGGTAGTACATGGAAAATAGGAGGTATTCAAGCTTTTTAAAAGTTTAAAAAGAGACAAAAACAGAGGCTTTTTAATTCAAAAGTCTAACAGAATAAGTACACTTGTTTACAGCCAGTTTTACAAAATACTTTAAAAAGTATAACGAACTTCTTTGCAAATAACAGACACATACCTCTACTATGATGGGCCTAATTTTTGATGAGTAATGCGTATTGTTAGTCTGAAATTGGCAAGCTCGCACTGATAGATTCACTATCAGATGCTCAGAAGGCACTCTGTGGCTTTAACTATTTGATTACTTTCTGTTCTTACCTCATCCTCTACCATCATGTTGCCTTTCTAGCTGACACTCCTGTTGACTCTGTCTACTTGACTGGCCACCAGATCAGCTACTCACCTGAGTTGTGAGACCAGCCACTTGACCAGTCATTCCTTTGGCCAGAATTAGAAGATATGTCTCCATCATAGTGTTCATTAACTTTGGGTCATTTGGCTGGTATTGAGACTATCCAATCTGAATCATGCACTGTACCTGTAACATTTCTGGCCCAGTTATGGAAACATCAAAGCAAACACCATACTTCCTTTGAAGAAGCATAGGCTTGTCATTTGGGACCACTCTTCAGTGTTCTATTAAGTTCTTTTCAAGCACAGATGACATACTGCATTTCCTCTGATCTTTCCATAGTCATGGTCACAAATCCCTTATGCAAAGTGATCAAACAACAGGATTCAAAGGTTGATACACCAATATTCTATTACTTGAAGAGTCTACAATGATAAGAAACATCCTCTTAGCATATTGGAGATACCCAAAGGATGCAATAACCAATAGGCTATATAAGGCCAGTCCTGGAATCATTGAACCGTTCCTTCCTCAAATGTCAGTCTTCTCTCTCTCTATTTGGCTCCATTTTTCTCAGTGCACATCCCGTTTATGTCTAAAGGTTTATAGTTTGAAGAGGAATCATTGACTGTATAAGCATAGGTCCCCTAGATCTTTATTGTTTTGGAGGAACTGACTACAATCAACGACTTCTAAAAGACAAAGTTAAAAAAATATGAAAAGTCTAGACTGGTAGCAACAGGAGGTCAGATGAGGGAAATCAATATCACAGCTATATCTAGGAAATTACTCATCTAAATGCTGGCATAGCAAGGGTAGTAAGCTCACCTGAAAGAGCAACTTTCCTAGACAGTTGATGGAGAAAGGTGAATTTTAAACTTGTAGGACTGGAAGATTTAATAAGATGTTCTGTATTTATCAATATATCCATAAACTTCTGACTTCCTTTTTCATTCTTTTATCCCTTAGTTAACAGATTAGAGAGAAGCTAATGGGTCTGTAATAGGGAAAGGGATTGCTGTTCAGCATGTCCTTCTAAGGGAGGTGTTGGCATCTGACAGGTTTAATTCCTGAGTAATTTGTTGATATTATCTTGACATGCAAGGTCAGCTTACTGCCTTCTCCTGCCTGCTCTCCCTGGGATGTACTGTGTTATGGTTTGTGTACAGGTGTCCCTCCAGAGCCTCATGCAGTCTTGGAGTGGCTTCTGGAGTTTGTGATTGATTACTGTGGGTGCAGATGCTGCACCTGCCCTGGGGCAGGTAATTCACATTACAGTATAAGGTGGGAAGAGAAGCTATTCCTCCTTTTGCACTCTTGCTCTTTGCTGCCACCATGAAAGTTTGCTTTCTGTTTTGTGCTGTTCTGCCTTGGACCCAGCTGAATATGGACTAAAACCTCCAGTAACTGTGAGCTAAATAAACCTTTCCTTCCTTCATTTTGAGTGCCGAGTATTTGTCCCAGCAATGAGAGAAGAGTAACTAATACATACTGTTTCCATGTATTCATTACATGGAGCTTCTGTTCATGTTCAACTGTGACAACTATGAGAGGTGCTATTTCTTCCTTGTGAGAACTTGTTTTTGTACTAGATCCATAAAACTTGACTGATGTTTTCTCAGATGTATATTTTCTAACCCTTTTATGGAATTTTTTAAAGGTGGGCTGTGAATCTATACAATACAAAATTCCTCATCATAGGCTTAGTAGATTATAAGCTTTTTAAGTTCAGCTGCGCTAATGAGGCTTCATAAGTTCTTCATAAGGAGTCAGTGTTTCATGAATTCTAAAATAAAATTTGATATACCCCTCTAAAAGCATTATAATAGCTATGAACTATAGAAGATGGTTTCAAATACAGCTAAATTATCAATATGACTTAGTATTTTATTATACATTGGAAAATGGCTTGATAAGATTTAATAATGATTAAGCCCTGCTGTTCAATAGGTTGGAAAATATGCATTCATTTTTATTAGAAATCTATCATACCCATGGCAAAGGCCAACATGTTGGTTTTATAAATCATGTAGTGTGTACATACTGTTTTGATTATAGACCAAAAAAAGAGCTGCCTTTCACATGATCACAATTTCTAAAATAGAAGGATATCAGGAGAACAAGGAAGCAAGGAAAGGCCCAGAGAGAAGACTGTTATGCCTGTTGGTTTTGAGCATCCTCTAAGAAATATCTCAGTGTTGGCTAATGTTCTCTGATACTTCAGTAGATTTCATGCATATCCCTCTGAAAAACTCAGAGAAGAATCAAAATAGACAGTCTCTAAAATTATTCCTTAAGAAGTAAAAGATTTATACAGTGAAAATTATGCTACCCTGAGAAAAGAGATTGAAGAAGAGGATTTGAGAAAATGGAAAGGTATTCCATGCTTCTGGATAGGAAGAAGTGACATTGTGAAAATTGCCATAATCCCAAAATTGTTATACAGATTCAATACAATTCTGATTGAAATTCTGATTAGTATTCCTCCCAGAGCTAGAGAAAACTTTCCTCAAATTCATTTGAAACCAGAAGAGACCCAGAAAATCAAAAGAAATCTTGGGAAACAAAAAATATGGCAGGAGGTATCACAATCCCTGACCTGAAATTATACTATAAACCTACTTTGATAAAATCACCATAGTACTGTCAAAAGGACAGACATTGGGATCAATGAACAGAGTAGAAGATGCAGACACAACTCCAAACACACTTAGCCACCTTATCTTTGATAAAGGGGCCAAACATGTTCACTGGAAGAAAGATAGCCTCTTTAATAAATGGTGCTGAAAAGCTGGCTTTCCACATGCCAAAGGCTAAAATTAGACTACAATTAGAAAGGATCAAAGATTTAAACATGAAAACAGAAACACCAAATCTTCTGCAGGAAAATGTAGGTAGAAATCTTAAAAGCACAGGAGTAGGTAACGAGTTCATGAACAAAAACCAAACTGCACAGAAAATACTTCAAAGAATCAACAACAGAGATCTCTTCTTTTTGAAAAGTTTCTGCACTTCAAAGGAAATGTTTAACAGAGAAAAAAACCCATAAACTGGGGAAAAATTTTAGGTGATTGTCCCTCCAGCAAAGGTCTTCTATCTAGAACATATAAAGAATTAAAAAATATCAGACTCACCCATCAAATTCAAAGACCCAATCCAAAAATGGACATCTGAGATGAATATACACTTTTCAGATGAAGAAATACAAATGGCAAGTAAATATATGAAAAAATGTTCAACCTCATTGGTCATTCAAGAAATGCAAACTTGAACAACACTGAGATTCCATCTCATCCCAAAAAGAATGGCTAAACATCAAGAAGTCAGCCAATAACAAATGCTGGAGGGGCTGCAGGGAGAAAGGAACCCTTCTCCACTGTTGGTGAGAGTGCAGACTTGTATAACCATTATGGAGATCAGTATGGAGATTCCTTAAAAAACTAGAATTGGATGTCCCATTCAAACCAGCTATTCTTCTCCTGGGTATTTTTCCAAAAGAACTGAAAACATCATACCACAGTGATATATGTTTACCCATGTTTACAGCTGTTCAATTTGTCATAACTAAATCTTGGAAACAACCCAGATGCCCATTAGCTGAGGAATGGATAAAGAAGATGTGGTATTTTTACACAATTGAGTATTATTCAGCTATAAAACAGGATAAATTTGAGGTTTTATTTGTAAATGGATGCAAATAGAGATCATACTCTTCATTGAAATAAATCAGACCTGCATGTGCAATTATTGTATTGTCTCCTTAGTGTGAGAACATGAAAGAGAAAATAAAATCTGAAGGGTACAATAGATATTGGGGAAAGGGAATGAACCTACTGAAAAGGAAAAAATTATTTAGGAGAAGGACAGGAGAGTCAGTGAGGGAAAGAGATATATTTATGTATGCAACCAAGATGGTTTGGACAACTGTACTGTGGACTTATGTTGGTCTATGGAAAGGAGAGGTTAATGCTTAATTTTTTTCCTCCCTTTTTCAACTCTTTGACCTTATTCTCTTCCTAATATCTTATATATTTCTTTCTTTTTTCTTCCAAAGTACATGCATGTATCTGGTAATATGAACAATTAGTTGGAAGACAACACTATTCACTACAACAAATACTGTGAAATTCATTATTTTGTTAAGTGAAATTTGATATCACTTCTAATTTTTCTACTTTAATACTATTTTGTAGTCTCTTTAGGTACAAACCTCTTTTTTTTAAGTCAACAGAAAATTGAAATATACTTTTTAAAGTTTCTAATACTAGAAGATATCATACAATGTCTTTTTAAATAAATTGTAAGTCAAAGATACAGTATAAATCTTAGAACAAAAATTAAGATTAAGCAATATTCAGAAAATT
>NW_004524635.1:5220273-5226289 GCF_000260255.1 Octodon degus
ATTAACAAATTAGCAAATTATTTATATAATATGTGGATTTTTTTCCTTCTTCCTCTAATTTCCCATAATGTTCTAGAAATGAAAAATTTGTAAAAGGTCCTTTTTGTTCTAGAATCAAAAAAGTTGGACAGATTACATGATTTACAGAGCCAACATGTTGGCCTATGCCATGGATATGATAGATGTCTAATAAAATGGAATACATATTTATTTAAGCTATTGAACAGCTGGGTCTAATCCTTTTTAAATCTGATCAAGCCATTTTCCAATGTATAATAATATACGAAGTATATGTGTATTATACACAATTATATGCATACATATACATCTTGCTAATTTTGTTAATTGATATGAACTCTGCTGCTGCTGTTGGGGCTCAGAACACTTATTTCCCAGGACCCAGCAGGGAGAATCTGCCTCATTAACTTATCCTGTGCACTGAGTCTTGCAGTGTTTCTCCAAATTTATTTGTGATATATCATCAGACCACCACTGTCACTAAGAACTCTTGGGTCTTATTGGCAAATGGCTTTATTATTCTAAATTCTTTTCCATTTGCAAATGTTTCTGGAGGAATTTCAGCCTTGAGCTTTACAGATTACTTACTGAAAAAGGCCTGGGAGTTATTGCTATCCGTTGGGTAATTAAGTAGTTCCAAGGAAAATAATAAAACTATTTTGTGCCTGGGAGATTAGAATGGCACAGAGTGACTCATATTAGTCAGCTGAGTAATTATGTAATTACAAAGGAAGGGGAAGAAAACCCTTCAGATTGTTTTCCCTAAGAGGCCTTTTTGGAAGTTTTCCAGCCCATCAGGTACTTATGTAATTAGGTCAGGGGCACAATCCATAAGGAAAGACTAGGGGATTTTTTTTTAAAGTTTATATCAATGAATCCAGTGGGAAAAGAAAAGGAGCTTTTAAGAGATTCACACAAGCAGCCCACATACTACATTACATGTCATAGCATACCAATGGACATAGTGTTTGATAGTGAGTTGAGTCCGCATACACATAGGTATATGAGGGGCCATGGCATATTTGTGGAAATCATACTATCTGTTTAGTCCAAGCTGAATGCACTTTTCCAATCATGCAACTTTTGGAGCTGAATGGAGAGACTCAAAGAATGAACCTCGGTCACTTGTCTTTCAACAGCAACTCTTCCCAATGCACTTCACTATCTATCAGTATTTGGAGACTGAATGGTGTACAGTCTCCTGCTCATAGAGGCTAAAAGGATAATTGCTTATTTTATCACTTCACTTTTAATAAATATTGACTACACAGAGAAAATAACTAGATGGAAGAATGTTTAACTTGGGCCGTGGATATAGCTCAGCAGCGCAGCACCCGCCTGGCAAGTGTAAGGTCCTAAGTTGTATTCCTGGTACCCACAAAAAAAAAGTTAACTTGGTATTTAGACCATCTAGATTGCCCATCTGGATTTTATCTGTGATTGTTCTTGGTAGCTGGGTCTTGATGATTGCTTTGTACAAAGCAAATTCCCCTCTCACCATAGGATATCCTTGTAAACGCATGCAGCATTCCCATATCAATACATAGCCATAAAGCCATATATTGATTTTTTGAAGGCATGTACTCATTCAATCAAGAGTTTATTGTGTTATGCAGATTTATTTTAGTTGTTTAAAAATGTTAACTATTGTGTCTGTTGTTGGTACATTCTGTACATATGTATTTATAAGTCTTTTTTGTTTGTATGTTTTCTGGTTTGTTTTGCTTTGATTTGTTTTGACACAGGGTCTTACTATGCAGTTCAGCTGGCCCTGAACTCACTGTGTAGTGCAGGTTGGCCTTGAGCCCACAGTGAGCTGACTGCCTCAGCCTCCTGAGTGCTGGGATCACAGGTGTGTGCTGCTATATCTAGCAGTTCTTGCATAACACAGAAATGGATGTTTCTCTGACTAAAAACATTCACTGTGATTTCTTGCTCTTTCTTGGATTGTTATTCTTCATCCAACCATGTTTTCATAGGTTTGAGGTGTTACAAAAAAAAATTTTTTTTCAGAGAGAAAAGTTAAGGTCACTTTTTCACTTTAGTTCCATAATAGCATTAATTGATTCTAGTTCAGAACACAGGAACCATAGTTTTCAGTACATTTGTGGAGATCTTGTGATTCAGCCTATGTTGAAGAAGCCCTGAATAAACAATGGAAGAGTTTAGAGTTCTGTGGAGAAACTGGGTCCCAAGAATTTAGAGTAAGGAAGTAGGCTTGAGAGGACAGACAGAAGAAAATTAGGGGACCAATGAATCCCTTTGCCCGTTCTGGATGAGTTTGTCTTCTACTAACTAATGTTGCAGACTCCAGCATTCATACAATGGAACTCAGAATCATCAGAGTTTCACCAAGCATAAAACTCCAGTGGAGTGCTGAGAACTTCAGTGTCGAATATAATCCAATGTGTACAGTTCAAACCAGCAATTTGCTTATTCATACTTTTATACTTTTTTTTTCCAATTGCAATAATTGTCATACAAGACCTGGTAAAGTTTCTGTGATTGGCCATGAAATTAAGAAGGCAGGGCTATGTACTTTTGGTATTTTGGCTCTTTAGATGTGCAAATGCCACAGGCTGCTTATGTAAGTAGCAAGATTGAAGCATGTTGCATTTTCACTATGGTTGGACTTTCAGACAAAAGCTGATGGGTAACTTATTAAAAATTTAATGAACATTTTACATACATGGTAGCAGCCACCTAATTTCCTGAACCTAGTCTTTCAGCACCATCGGACAATAAATTGATAAATATTTCGGACACTTTGAATGAAAAGGTATGTATGGTTCAGATCTGCCACCCACCCCCACCAAAGCCCTCAAAGACCAGTAGCAGGGAAGACGGGTGGCAGAGGACCCGAGTGAGAAAGATGCAGTGAGCACAGTAGTCAAATACACAAAAGAGAACACCATCAAGCATCTGAAGGGGAGCAGTTTTGTACGAGACAGCAATGATTTTGGATTTCAAAGGCAAAGTGATTTCTAGATCAGTGAAGAAATTATTGAAGACATGGAAAAGTATGTGCCCAACCCGGGTAAGTACAGCCAAACTCGAGTTTCATGTGGCATCACATCAAATGGCATGACTGAATGATGGCAGACACATCACTCCTAGAGTATTTGCCCTCCACCCACTCTCATGCTGTGGATATGGAAATAGTTGCAGAAGGTAGCACATTCACTATGGCAGGGTTAGCTGCTCTGACTATAGGAGACATAAAGTACAACAAAAGTCATCATGAAATGGTCCGTATTTTGTACAAAGATCAATTCTAAGTGTGAGACCCACAAGCTGATACTTCTAACTAAAGAATTATTTCTTAAAAGGCTTATGATTTTTTAATCTTAAATTTTATCATTCTACACTTCATGAAGTGACTAGCTTTATAGAAAAGGAATTGTATATATGCATTTTGAACAGTGAAATTCTTCTCAAAAACATAACAGCAATTCCCTCCTCCTGCTTTAAAACATTGGTTCCTATTCCCTGGGCAACCATTTTTAACTTTTTAGCAATTTTATCACGTTGCATTCTAATATTTCTAAATGACTTGTCCATGTGTATTAAAATTTACTTTTAGACATCATTTTTTGAATCCAATTATAAAAGATAAAGATTTAACTTTTTCATATTTGTGAATTTATTTTTTATCTGTATTTTCCAATATATTATGTCACAATTTGTAATTAATATTCAGGTTTTACATATAGAATTATGTAAATATTGGCCACACATGAAGATGTTGTGTACTATATATATATTTTTTTCTGTCTCCTATAAATTACCTTCAGTCTTATATTCCATCCACTCTTCTTCTACAAACAATTCAGTGTTTTAGTCGTCTCTGGTCTACAAAGTTTCTGATATTCTTTCCAGTTATTGAAATTTTGTTGGCATCTTCTGTTGCTGATTTTTCCCCTTCAGTTCCCCATTAACCTTGGATTCATCCCCTTGAGAATGAGGCAGAAGTAAATACGTGTCCTTGATGTACCATGCTTAAGGAAATAGGGGTTTCTGTCTGGGGTGGCAGAAAAGGAAGGAGTAGAACTGTGAGCATGACTGCTCATCATAGAGGAAAAGCAAGTTTTGAGCTAAATCAGAGTTTAAGTTGCTTGTCAAGGATATTAAGACAGATACAGTATATGTGTGGAGGAGGAATAAGAAGATGTGACTGTCATTATGAACGTTTGTAAATGTAAGAGGAAGGGACTGTTTCTGGCAATAAGTTTTGACCTGATAATTACAATGAAAGAAAAAAGGAAGGTTGGCAGTATATTGACAGAACTCTCTAAGCTGTTTCTTGTCTAAGAGCAAGAGCCCACCCTCTTTGAATACTCCATGTGTAAAAATAAGAAAATGAGCAGAACAATATAGGAACAAGCTTGACTGTTAATAGAGCTTTATTTTTTCATTTATTATTTAAATGTATGACCATGTGTTGAAATATTGTACTTTACTGCATAGATGTGTACAACTATTACATTTTTAAAAATTGAAAGAAGTTTAGGGTGGTAAATTAATGGTCCCATTGAGTGGGAATGGCCTGCTGAACTGAGGTAACATGGTTCAGAGGGACAGTAGAAGGGAAGAACATGAGGGAAGGATTGCATGCTGACTCCCTCAGAGAAGCTTTGGCTGTTCTCGTCTTCCCTCAGGAAGGCTGCTGCTCTCTTAGGAGCTCCATGCTCCTCACCTGGGCCTTGAGCGTGCTCTTCCATGGTGCAGACACTTTGGCCCTGAGACTCTGCGGTACAGATCCCTTCCTTCTCCATCTGGACTCCACAGCCTCCTGCTGTGGACTTGTAAGCGACTTGGGACTCTTGGGCCATTGCAATGGGATCCTGGCTCTTGGATTATTCCTCAGACCTGTAACATGCAGACAGATCTCCTGAGCTCTCCTACATTTGACCCTGGGCAAATACTATAACAGACTCTCATATATTTCTGTGCCCTTTGTTGAATTGTTTTCTTGAAAAAACACACTAATACTAAGTTTAAAACTTATAAAAATGTTAACTCTACTGATTTGACCATTATAGGCTATATATGTGTGTTGAACTATCCAGCTGTACCATACACATTTATGCATATACACATTTGAAAAAGGAAAGAAAACTACATGTTCAATTCAGTCAATAATGTTAAAGCTGCTGCTATTAATTAAGTAGGAGCAGTAGGCTACCAAACAATAGAATTTAAGGAAGTTATATTTCAGAAGTTATCATAAGACAAGTGTATGAAAAAAATAACATGAAGTGAACTATTGTAAGTATGGAGAAAAAGGTGTAAAGAGAGAACAAAGAAGCTTAGAATTTATGCGTACTAGAAACTTAGAATTTTATGCCTGAAAGATGTAACATTTATCTGAGCTTTGCAGCTTTTAAATCAACAATATTTTCCAATATTCGAGAAATGCATTTTGTTTGAGGAGTTAGAATGCACCATAAAGTGACTCCATAAAGTCATAGAGTGGCATGTTGCCCTGGAAGACCACTGATTGTGAACTTGGCCATGTTCAGGTTAATATTTTGAAACATTTATTTAAAGACTCATGAAATAGATTAGTACCAAATTTTAGAAGGCAATTATTTGCTTTTTTTGAGGGATCAACCCATATTCTTTCACTTAACAGTTCTAAACATTTTGACATTTAGAAATAGAAATCAGATGCTGCTTATATTACCTACAGAACTTCCAGTAAGTCGAGTATGGTAGGGGAAGGGGGTCAGATGAAACAAGAGATTAGTGGGGGTTCCTGAACTTTCACCTACCTCGTCCTGACAAAGCATGTTGATAACTACAGGCCTCTGGAACCAAAGCTAGAGCCAGCAGATGAAGGGATGGTGGGTATTCTCATAAAGTACCACATCCCAAGAAGTCAAGCCAAAGTCTAAATACATGGTATAGGCATAATGATCTTTACCCATGGGCTTTGCATATTTGAAAGAAATTCATATTCTTGACAATATTTCTTCCTTTTAGTAAATAGGAGAAT
>NW_004524635.1:5226517-5227907 GCF_000260255.1 Octodon degus
GGGACACTGTGATAATAGGAATAAGAGTAGAAAGGAAAAATCTAAAGTGGCATGTCAAAAGTGAAGATGGGAAGATGGACTATGAGAGAAGAGACAGATAACGCTCTAGGGCAGTTGAAAGAGGGGATCCGAAGGACTGTAAAAGGCTAGGAATTCACATTTGGTAGCACATACTTGATGAGTCACTTCACAGAGATGGAGAAGTTATTAGAAGCAAATAGTCGGGAGAAAATGAGTTGTTTTAGACATACATTCAGCTATCAATGGGCTTACCATGCTAAAATTCCAAGAGAATATTAGAAATGGGAATTTAGGCTGCAGAAAGGATATCAAGACTGAAAGTTAATCTGAAATGGAAATACGGAACATCAATCAGGTAAATCATATGCTGTATAGTTCCATCCCTTCCCCACAAAAAGCAGTTTTGCACTTTATCTATAAAATAAGTGGTTTGTTGATGGATATATTGGCTGATGTTTATTTTCTCAATACCAGCTTACCCTTTTAATAGCACTGTATCATTACCAAACCTTTATAATGAAGATTGTCAATTAATTGGGTTAAGCTGCTTCATTTTCCTGTGGCTGTCTTCTCTCAGATGAAATGGATATTAAAAATAATATTTCAAAAGGATTATTACGAGAATTATATAAGCTAGTATTTTGCAGTACTTAGAACAGTATCTGAGGTATGCTTAAGTCCAATACAACTATCGTGGCTCTTGTAGGTTTGGTTTTGTTTTAATTTACATCTGTGGTTATTGTAGCCTGCTGGTTTTCATATTTTTAATAGAATCATCAAGTTTCACATGAAATACAATAACTAAGCAGTAAGTGCTCATTAACATAAATCTTGAGTTGAAAGAATATCACAAATATCACTTTTCTTCTAATCTTTGGACTCAGTGCAGTTTGCCAAGTGTCACAGAGTGAATCAGGGATGAATTATGAAGATTTAAGTGTAGGCTTTATGATTTATAATTCAGTGTGCTTTCCCACCAAAGTTATCCAACAATCTCAGTAATTTAGGTCTCCCTCCTACATCCCTAAATATATTTATCACTCATGCTTCTGCCAAAGGCAAGAGATCCTGTTCACTGAAGATCTTCAGAGACCCCACGTAACCGAGGCTCTATCCATTTCATTATCTGCTTCTATGATCACTAAGAGAGGGGATAAAGGAAGGGCTCCTATGCCAGTTTCATTGAAAAAAAAGTAGATTGGCCACAACTAGCTTAAACTGGACAGAATAAATAAAGTTATTATTAACTCATTAAAATTTTTCAATGTTCAGACACAAAGAAGTATGATATGTATTTGTAGAAATGCTAGCTTTAGCAAATCAAAATGCAAGATGCTAAGATAAATTAGAACTTCAGATAAGTAAATAT
>NW_004524635.1:5228902-5250457 GCF_000260255.1 Octodon degus
TCAATTATGGGAGTTGAAATGCTGAGAGAAAAATCAGTCTGGGCAAAAGCAATGAGCTCTTCCTTCTCTGTTACCTGGTCTCAATTTTGTTAGCATGTTTATTGCTTATAGTTGTTTAAAATTGTGAGTTGAAAGCAAAACATTAAAAAAGAACTGGTGCAGATGAAGGAGAGATATGATAGGTTTTAGGCAAATAGGCCACAAGGGGGTGTGGCTTATAATAATATTTGGTCGTGCTGAGTTTAGAGCTGAAAGGCCCCCAAGAGGTGGTCTACCATGTGGCACAAGTAGAAAGCAACGGAAAATGTAAGAGGTGGAGCCTCGTGGACCCGTACAGCTCCCTGGAAGCATGGCTCTGATGGGGATCTTGGGGTGCTTTCTCCCTCCTTCCTCTCTGTTTCTGCTTCTGATCGTGAGGAAAATGGCTTGCTCTGTGGACTACTCTCACCATGGTCACTGACACAAGCCCAGAACAGCAGGGCACTGACTCGTAGACAGAAACTTCCGAAACTGTGAGCCAAGACAAATCTTTTTTTAATGTAAGTCGATTATCCAAAGTGTATGTTACACAAATGGGAAGGTGCCAAAACTATCAGGCAAACAACACAAAATGACCTCCTGCTCTTATGCCCATGGATGCATTCTGATTGACTAATTCAGAGAATGTCAAGCATTCTTATACTCCCTTAAAAAATTATGGCCCAACTCAGATAACACACTCTTTGGTCTGGTTTCTGGATGTTCACAATCACATCAAGCATCTTGTTCTTGGACACAAGGATAACATTTTGTTCATATTCAACTTTATCTTTCATCTATAAGCAACTTATTTTGCTTAGCAGGTTCACAGTAGAATTTTTTTTTTAAAGGTATTGAATCAAATCAAATGCTTGGTGGCCGTGTTTAAAATATAAATGCAAACCATATACTGACATTTCAGCTAACAGCTCACTTAAGAAAACTCAGATTTCCTTTCCTGTAGGAACCTGTATTCTGTGGAGGGTAACCACCACAACTCTCTTAGAAAGAGCTTGCAAACAGATGGAAGGAAATCCTCTAACAGTAAATACAGCCCACATGTTCCTTATGCTGATGGACTGTTGACAGGGTTAGTGGGTTTGGAAGTCATTTTGCTTTGACCGTCAGCTAAAATTTTTAAAGCTTTAAATCAATCAAGTAGGGAACTGAGGCAAGTTTAGGGTTTGTCCCTTTTTCTCACTGACCTTACAGTGTGACCTCTTGAAATACATCCTTCATATTAAAAAAAAAAATTACTGATGAAATTACAGGCACCATGATCCTGCTCATTCTATAGAAAACATGCGAGCTTCTGCCTTGGGCTAGGCACAGATTGCTATCCTTGTCCTCAAGGACTTCTCAATCTAGAGGGAGCTTGGTGGGTAGACACAATTCTAGTACATCTTGGTCAGGGCTTCTGCTATGTATAAAAAGGGCTAGTAAGTATATTACTTGCATTGGAAGAACTAAAATACCATATGTTCCTAAATCTCATAGACAAATTTATCTTGGTACAAATGTTTATTTATTAATTCATTCTTTGATTTATTCATTCAGATGAGGGTGGCAAGGACCATAGCTAAGCTCTCCATGTAATATATGGATGAATGAATTGTGATTTATTACCTCAAGAGGCGGATTGTTAAGGGGAAAAGCCACGTGATAACCTCTAAATCAGTGGAAGGAAATGAAAGCCTAGAAGAGCAACAAAGCAATGTGGAGGGTGCTAAATACACTTTTCTGTCTGGGGAGGTCTACAGAGGCTTTGTGGATATTGTAGTATTTGGTGTGAACGATCTCACTCTGTATTTATCTGTGCGTGCCGAAGGCTGTTTCAGACAGACAACATAGAGTAAGCCCAGCCTAGGAGGCTAGAAATCTCCATGTGAATTTATTTTTTTCCTAAAACTTTGAGGGGTAAAGAGGAGTCTTCCAGAGAAATCTGAGAGCAGGAGGACTGTGGATGCTTATGGGACAAAGCAGTAGGGCTGGGAATGTGCAGAGAAAACTGTGTCTTCTTAGCAGTTTTGCCAAAGGCAGACAGCCCTGCTTAGGAATCTAAAAAGAAAACCCAGATTATTTATGTGCTACCACTGGCAATAGTTGGAAGGCCAAGAGGAGCCGAGAGTTATTGAGCTCATTCAAAGCAATCTTGATTATTGAAAATGAATGAAATTGAATTCTACTTCCTACAGAGTCATTTGTTGAGAGACAAAAGCAATTAATATTGAAAATAAAATAATTGTGAACTTCTGAACTAAATTACTATGCAGATGTAATGTACTGTCTCATCAGTCTTTAAATACTTCATGTATTAGAAAATTGTAAAACCAGCCTCCACACCAGGGTCTTCTACATCATTAGCATTGGTTCACTCTGCTTCGGCTAGAAAGCAATTCTCAAGAGTAACAAATTAAAAGGTGACGCTTCAGAGACAGCATTCATAATCTAGAATCCACATCCGTGTTGAGATTTTGGCTTGCAAAATAATCCTTTTATTTCTGAGACCAAAAAAGAAGAAGAAAAGCAAAGCACTCTTTGTAAGGTATTGTAGGGTTCACTGACAGCCACACAAATCTTTACATATTATAGGTTTCTCGTTGTCATAGAGTATTTCCTACCAAGTACCATGTATGTACTAGGCAAATGATGACGATGATTCTCTAATTGATAAGCATCATTGTGTAACTGACTTACGCCCTGAGGGACTTGAAGAATTGCAATTAGAATGCATAGTCCACAATTCACAATGATTCAAACTTAGGATTTTTCACTTGTATGGTGAGATAAAAGCAATATGTGATCAACAGAAGTCACAGTTTGAATTATGAGCTTTGGGCTCTTCCTAGACAAGTGCTCTGGGGCAACTCCTGATCTGCCATGATACCCAGAGGAAATCGCAGAGTCCTGTTGTGTACAAGTGTGGAATAAACACATGAAATATCAAATTACTTTTTAACTTTTATTTTTTTAAATTTATTTACTTTGGTACCAGGAATCAAACTCAGAACCTCACGCTTGCCAGAAAAGCATTTATGCTGCTGAGCTATCTCCCTGGCTCTGAAATATTAAATTTTTTATTTAAAAAATATTGTTAGATGATTTTGCCCAACTGTAAGCTTCTGGGTATGTTCTGAACACATTTAAGGTAGGTTAAGTTCAGGTATGATATTTAGTAGGTTAAGTGTTGTCTTGCTGTTCTGCTGCTATGATACAGTACCACTGAATGAGTAATGTAGAAAGAATGAATTTATTTCTTTTTTTTAAATTTTATTTATTTGTGTGTGTGTGAATGTGTGTATGTGTATGTGTGTGTGTGTGTGTGTGTGTGTGTGTGTGTGGCCTGCTCAGCCCACCAGGGGCCGGGGCTGGCTGGCATGTGGTGCTGGGGGATTGAACCGCGGTCCCTGTGCTTTGCTAAGCTTGTTCTAAGTAGGTGCTTTAGACCACTGAGCCATCCCACCAGCCCCCAGAATGAATTTATTTCTCACAGGCCTGGTGGCTGGAAACTTCCAGAGCTTGATGCCAGCATCTGGCCATCTGGTGAGGGCTTTACCATGATAAATTGGGTGGAGCTTCAATTTGATTGACTCTACAATCTCCTGGGTTTTCTTTTCTTCCCCCCCCCACCCCAAACAGGGGATCAAATTCAAGACTTTACACTTGCCAGGCAGGCACTAAGGCCTGCTAAGCTATCTCCCCCTGCCCTCTCCTGGGGAATTGGTAGCACACCTTTGTAGGTGTGTCTGTGTCGGGTAGGAGCCCAAGAGCTCTACTTGTTTATCCTCTCTCTGCCCAGAGTATGGGGGCGGGGCTTCCCTTGCCTGCTATGAGTGCTGGTGAGGATGCCTCTGGGCTGCAGTCTCCTCAGTGTTTGGAGAAAGGTGATAAGGAGGAGGGGCTGCTATATGCAGAGTCTGTGGCAGGAGTGTAGCTTCCCTCCTTCCCTCCTTCAATCCCTGAGAATATTTGGGATGTTCTCATGATGGCTGCTTCCTGGGGGAGTGCGGAGCTGGGGGGTCGGGTAGAGCCCAGCAAGGGAAGCGCCTCTTCAGACTCAGTTCTCTCCTTCACTTTGGTGTACTTATGTTTTCTATGAATCTTTTGTAAGCACCTCTGGTGGGACTTCTCTAATCAGCATGTTTGTCATCTCAAAAATACATTGTTGAGCACAAGGTGCTCAAGTATCCAAACAGCTTACAACACTGAATGTCTAAGTGACCTTAATATGGGCACAGATAGAATTTGGACATTGATAGAAAACTTTGCAGAATACAGAGTTGATAAAGTCATCCCCCTTTATTTGCCATTTCACTTTCTGAAGTTTCAGTTACATGAGGTCAGTGGTGGCCTGAAAATATGAAATGCAAATTTCAAAAGTGAATAGTTTGTAGATTTTTAATTTTTTCACCCATTCAAGCAATGTAATAAGTCCTGTGCCATCCTTTTTTGTCCTACTTGAAACATGAATCTTTCCTTTATCTGAAATGTCCATGTCTATTAGTCCCCATGGAAGCTACCAGTTGTCAGATTATTGACCTGGTGGGGCTTGTGTTCAAATAACAGTTACTTTACTTAAAATGATGCCAATTTCAAGACTAGTTGTGCTGGCAATCTGCATATGCAAAAAAACAGCCGAAAAGTGCTTCCTTTAAATCAGGGATCCCCAACCCTGGGCCATACCACACAGGGCAGGAACTGGACTGCACAGCAAGAGATGACCAGTGGAGCAGGGCCTGAAGCTTCCTCTGTATTTCCATCCATTCCCCGTAGCTTACAGGGAATGGATGGAATGCCACCTAAACTCCTCCTCCTGTCAGATCAGCATTAGCATTAGATTCTCATAGAAGCAACAGTCCCACCATAAACTCCCACTTGTGGGATCTAGGGGTCCAGGTTCCTCATGAGAATCTAATCTTGAAATGATCCCCACCCAAACACTGTCTATGGAAACATCTGCCTTCCATGAAACCAGTCCCTGGTGCCAAGATGACTGAGTACTGCTGCTTAAGTGAGAAGTTCTCAACTTAGGGCAAAAATATTGCATTTGGGTGTTGAAATACATTCTCTTCAGGACTTGGAGTGACTGCTATACAAAGGGAGAAGAGTGCTTGAATGTTAAGAATCTACTAAATTCTTAACATGTATATAAAAATTAAGACCACGCAGGGACTGTAGCTCCAATAAAAGACTCTTGGGTACGGTTGCTGAGGCCCTGGCCAGTCATGGTGGTGCTCACCTGTAATCCTAGCATTCTGGGAGCCTGAAGCAAGAGGATCACAATTTCCAGCCCAACTGGGCAACTTAGTGATATAGCTCAGTGTAAATACTTGAATTCAGTCCCTAATAGGAAAAAAACAGTGAGATTCCCAGTTCCATCCCTAGCACCACAAAAAAGAAAGAGAAAAAAGATGGTTAGGCTCTATTTTAAAGCAATAGATGCTGTTAGTTGCCACTTCCATTGTAATGAAATTTTGAATATCCAATTTACATACACATACATAGTATGTGTGAATGTTTGTTTTTGTGTCTGTATGTATGATTTTAAAAATACAATCCTTATTTTCTCTGAAAGTATTGCCACAAGCAAGTTGGGAGGATAGAATTGTCTTTCAATGAAATCCATTATTTATCTCTTGAAGATAACATACCATGTTGATGTAATCACTCTGTTATTTCCCATCAGAAACTTTGGAGAAAAATCTCATTAATCACCAACTGCATACTAAAGTCCATGTGAGTTGAGTGAATACAGCACTGTTGGGTAAGGCCTTAAATAATCTGTACTATCACAGATTCTGCTTTCATTGCTAGATCTCCCCAGAGTTCTATAGCATGATGGCTCTCTGTAGTATTTTTTCCAATTGTGAGGACATTCTTGGAATTTTCTCTGTGATGATTTAGTCATTGGTAGCCAGGCAGATCATTAAAAGTCTTAGCTTTTAACCTTGACCTTAGGTCTCAATAATCTCACTGCCTAATTTAAACATTATACATAGTTTTGCCAGAAAAATCCGTGTTTGTTACATTCAACATGCAAACCATCTCTTCTTGACAGTTGTAAGCCAGAGTAATAGAAGTTTAGAAATTCTTCACAATGAGTACAATATTCTCAAGTGTTCTTTAGGCCTAATGTAAAATGTTTCACCAAAAAGTTACTTTAGGCTATCTCCATAATCTCTCTTGTTATATTTGAGAATGAAAGTTGGATTTGGTACCCTAGTCACTTTCCCCCATTTAAATTTCAAAACAAAACACTTGTCCTAGAGGCTGAGTTTTTAATCTCTTAGAAAAAAATCATAAGCAGAAATGAGTACAAAATCAAGCTTCTGTTAATGTTGCTTGGCTGGCCTCACTGCCTGAAAGTGCCAGCTAATTGAGGAACTGCCCACTTCAGGTCCTGTTCTGAGGTATGGCGTGGGACAGCCTTTCTCATCTGGGGGTCATCCTATTGGACAAGAGTGGCTTCAAAGGAAAAAAGGAGACCTTTTGTTTCAATTTTGTAGCCTTTTAATTATATTTGTGCTTGCTTTTCTTTTCTAAGGATATTATGAACCTTTATGCTTCATTTTACAGATGAATAGTCTGACTGTTCTTTTACCTCTTCCTATTGAATGATTTTAAAGTTTAATCAGTTACTTAAAAAGTAATATTTTTACTATGGCCAATGTATTCAGAAGTCAACCAAAAAAGTCCTCTAAAAATGCTCTTAGGAAATTGGATTATTATTAAAATAAACATGATTTAAAAAGCTAATTGTTTACACCATTAATTTAGATTGGCAACCTAACTTCATAGGTGGGATAAAGATACTCTTCTGAACAACTAGCACTATATTTGATTCTGGTTCTAGAATTAAACTATTCCTCGCTTGACACCACACAAAGCAATATTTAATCATACACTTTCATTTTGCTAAGGTAATAAAAATTGACTTTAGAACATAAAGTTTCTGCCATTAACATTCACCTAAATGGCACTGGGTTGCCATTTGGTTAATTATATTTGGAGTTCAAAGTTTTGATTATGGCTGATTTATCAGATGTAATCTTTTAAAGGCATAAAATTAAATAGTGACAGTACAGGTAAAAAAGGTTAACTTTCTCTAAATCATTAAGATTGATAATCATGTTTTCATGAATATAGTGCGTGTTGATCATAGTGCCTTTGCTTTTGTGTGATTGAGTTGTATCAACTCCAAGTGGTTAAGTTCAGGAACTGTTTTGCCAACTATGGGTCATGATACATGATAGGATTGATCCAAGTGAATGACTTTTGATTTTAAGACATTGAAAAGCTTAAAAATCTCTTTCCATTGGATAAATATTTAATGGGGTCTGTACTAAATGAATAAAAAAAAATACAACCCCTACATTTATAAGCTTTGGTAGCTACACCAAAAACAACCACAAAACAAATAAGTAACTTACTAAAATTTGAAAAAAGCCAGGAAATTAACAAACCAGTATCTTAAAACAGATATAGGAGTTATTACTGCTTTATTATTGATTTTAATTTTCTCCTATGCAAGTAAAAACTAACAATTGAGTATGTAGTACATCAAAATTATTAGATTTTAAAAATTATATGCTTCTTCAATTATTGAAATGCTCAGTTTACATAGAACTGATTACGAGAGGGTATATTTCAAACATTTTAAAAATTATTGTTATATTTAAATATAACAATATGTTATAAATTAATATATTAATTATATTAATTATAATTATATAAGTTATATGTAATGTTATAAATATATTACAAATATAATTTCTAAATAATTTTATAATAATGTCATGTAATTAATGAAAACAACTTGGAAGTTAAGAAAGACCCAAACAATTCACCTGTAATTTTACCACTATTGCAGGCAATTAATAGTAACATTTGTACCAGTATTCTCTTAGTCACTTTTTAACACATGCATCATGTGTATGAAATAAAACCTACTGCTCACATTATTGTATAGTCGTCTACTTCTTATGGTAACCATTTCCCCTATAATTATTACATTTTTATAATATAATTTTAATGGCTACATGATATTTAATTACTTTGCTGCATCTCAGTTGAGTTAATTTAAGCCACTATTTACATGCATTCATATTATTTCCATTTTTCACTTTTATAAATAAGGGGATGCTTACTTGTCCTGGCTAATTATTTCCTCAGGGCACACTCTGAAAGTGGAATTGCTTGGTTAAACTCCCCAGGCTTTGGCTATGTGATGAAAAATATCCCCACCAAAGCCCATTCTGATATAGACTTCCGCTAGCTGAAAGCATACCCACTTTTACCATACTTCACTTTTACTACATACTTGTTTTGATTTTTAGCTTTGTCATTTCAGCAGTCACCAAAATATCCCTAAAAAATCTATGTTCTACACTTTATATTTCTTGTGAATTTAGAAAGCATATTCAGTGATGCTTTAATATTTGTAAAGTTGCTTTTAAACAAAACTAGAAACAAAATCAAATTTAGAGGAAATGGGAACCTCTAGCCTGTGAGTACTTTGAGGAGGAAGTCCAAGGTCAAACTGTCCACAAATGCAACTCAGCAAGCTACAAGAGGACACAAGCCATAGAAAGAGAAGAGCAAACATTTTGTTTAAAGAAAAAAATAAAACGAAGCAAAATCAGTGTCAAAATTTTTGTTCCCCAAATCACGGTTTGCTATAATCTTAGATGAAAAGTGTTTTTAGGATGAATTTGCTACATGTGGTGGCACATCAGACTTCTTTTACTGTCTCTTAAAAGAGACTCCAGTGGCACAATCAGAGAGGATTAAATTGTCTATGAAGACTATATTCTACTAGAAATGGTAAATGGAACATACCGAATTGCCGGATGCTCAGCAAATATCTTTCTCGATGGACAGTAATTACCAAAATTAAATGATTCTAAGAAAATTGAGTGACTGTATTAAATACAGTGACTATGTTAGAATTAAAAGAAATTTAGAAGACTTTCTAATTGAGCCTTGCATTTTACAGATGAACTATGTGAGGCAACTTACTCAAGGCTGTATACCTGGAAAGCAACAACAGAGATAAATGGAAACAAAAAAGTGAAACCCAATCTCTACTTTTTCTAAAAATGCAATATACTATATGCAAAACTATCCTCTCCTTTTACATATATCTTAAATAGATAGAATGTCTTATTTTCTCTCAGCTAAAATATAGATGAAATAGATGAGAAAATAACCAACATTTTCTTGTAAAGTTCAAATAGTAACACTTTAAACTGTCTGCACTCTACAGTCTCTATCACAAATAATTCTCATATTGCAAAAATAGCTACAGATAATATATAAATAAATGTTATGACTGTGTGCAAGTAAAATGTTATTCATGAGAACAGGAAGCAGGTAACACTGTTTTAGTATGTTGCACTCCACTAATTTCTGGAATACAGAAGGACAAGGTGCTCAAGTGTTTTAGTAACTCATAAAGCTAGAGGAGGAGGTGTGTTGTATGTAGTTGTGGTGGGTCATAATGAACTGAGTTTGGGTTTCCATGGTTAGCCATGACTTTGGATAAGAGAAATAGGTGCCTTGGTTACTTTTCTCTCATTTCTGGGATGAAATACCCAACATCCAGAATTAAAGAAGGAAAGGTTTGTTTAGCTCAGAGTTTGTGGATGTTTCATTCCATACTCGGTTGGCTCTAAGGCAAAGTGGTACATGGCAGAGGGCAGCAGTTCATGGCAGCAGAAAACAGCAAAGAGCAAGGGGAGGAGCAGCAGCTCTTGTATCTCTCACCATTCCAGCTCTTGTACCTCTCACCATTCCTTACATTGTATTCAGGCTATCCCCCACCCCCGATCTGAGGGCAGGTGTAGGATTCCACATTGGATCATAAATTAATCACCAACTCAGTGTTTGTATGAGACTTTGGAGGGACAGCTAGACAGAAACCATAACAGTAGTTTTGATATAACTAGCCTCATGATATAAGCATTAATACCTAGAAGATTAAATGAAGTAATTTACATAATTCATTACTTGATAGGTAGGAACATTCTCTTCTCCTTGAGATGTAAAAGCAGAATTGATGTATCCACTTAGATGAACGTGAAAGAAGTGGTCATACTTGCTGTCATCACAACAAACCAAAAACTTGTAAAATATTGGTATTCATCAAAGTCTTATTTCAAACAGTTGGCAAAGTAGATCCTGAGAAAGTATTAACATGCTTGGAATTGATCTATTGCTGTAAGAGAAACACTGTAGTTTAATTCATAGTGATGTAAGAACATAAAAGGTTTTTGAGAGGGAGAAATCTAATTATAGTAAAAATAAACTTTCATTTGCCCATCATTTCCTTATTGTTTTTCTTGGGAAGATAAATATCTTCCCAATAAAGTACAAAGAATATAAAAGAAAACATTACACTGGGAATAGATAAGAAATTAATGTAATGCTGCTTAACTATAAATTTTTCATACTATAATTATATTTTTATTTAATCTTTGAGTTAATCTATTAGGTAATTTCCATTGATACTTTAAGACCAAATTCCTATAGCAGTTCCAAATTATTTTATTCCTTTTTCTAACTCATTTGGAATTTAATATATTTTATGACTCTGTATCTTTGTTTTCTTTTGTGATTGGTGGAATTGTACGTTCCATTGAGTGCTTAAGATTTGAACATAACCTTTTTAGATGTGTTTTGTATTTTACTGACAGGATCTAACCTTGATAACATCTAATAATGGAGAAATTTGCCCTCTTACTTATTGTAAGAGGAAGAGAAAACTGAAATAACTTTTTCTAGAGTTAAGATGGCCAAAATCTATTGAATTTCAGCTCTAAGCACCCTCAAGCTCAAATGCCTCTTCTCAGAAAGCATGTGAGGTTACTCAAGTTCATAACATATGTATGCATGTATTATCCTTATAATAGAAAACAGTAAAACAGAAGAATGGTGAAATAAATCATGGTACCTCAAAACAATGAAATAATACATAGTTTTTATTAAAATGCATTAAATCTATGTCAGGTGACATGAAACTATGTCCATCATTAGTGAAAAAATACAAGCTTCATATATAACATAATATTATTTTATTAAAATCAAAAGTTTTAACAATATTTATCTCTTGGTATAGAATAGAAGGACTAGGGCTAACCATTTTATATGCTATTATTTTAATATATGTTCTGATTATAGGAGTTTTTAAACTTTTTTGAAATAAAATCTATAAACATATAAAAATGGAAACAGAAGGATATAGAACAGTAAAAATAGACACATAGGTCTATTTTTTTCTGCTGCTTTATTGGAGAATTATTTTGATGTATGACTTCAAAATGACATTTTCATAAAAATGTATCTTGTCAAGAAATTCCACTCCTAGAACTATACCCAAGAAAGAAACATGACACAGAACTTGTCAACACTTATCATAGCAGTACCATTCATAATCCACAAAACATAGAAACACCATAGATGGCCACTGATGAATGAATAGATATATACAAATATAGTATTTCCATAGAGTGAAATATTATTCAGCATTTAAAAATAAGGAAAACAAAATAATGCATGTTTTAATTTAGATAAACCTTAAGAACACTACAAACTGAGGGAAAGAAATCACTCAAAAATAGCCTGTGTTGCTATGATCCCTTCTCTACAAAGTATACATAATATTCACATCAACAGAGACAGAAAATAGATTATTGGTCATATAGAAGTGGGGCCAGGTGGGTGACATGAGGACTCACTGCAGCTGATTGGTATGAGGTTTCTTTTTTGTTTTGTTTTGGTTTTGGTACCACGGATCAAGCTTGGGACCTTGCGCTTTCCAAGGGGGCACTTAGTGTCACTGAGCTATATCCAGGCCTGAGTTTTCTTCTTTGAAGGAAATTGTTTAAAAAGTTAAATAGTAGTAGTTCTTAGGCAACTTCAAATATGCCACCACTATTGAATTCTGTACTCTAAGCATGGGATGCGCAGTATGTGAATGTCTCTATAAAGTATTTTAAGTGCACGTTTTCAAAACTAGAAACGAACGAAGAGTTTAGAATATGCAACTCATAGAGTCCATGAATCTTCCTTTTGGCCTTTCAGACAACACCAGGAGAAGAACTGAAAATTAGGACAGCTTCTGAGATCACTTCTTGGAGTCCAGGAGTTAAAAAGGTTATCCATGCCTGTACCTCAATCCTCTGGACTTGAGTGTCTTTTGATCATCACAGCAATTTCCTCAGCAAATGAAATCTACATCTCTGGTAGTACCTGGGATGACTTAAATCATATTGAATCCTAAAACAAGGAAAGGATTTCATTTCCTATTCAGATCTCTACCAAAACTTCTTAGCTGAGGTTTATTTTTTAGTTTTGGTGGCAGAGCTTGCAGTTTCCTGGGCAAGCATTCTACTGCCAAGCTAACTCCCCAGTCTCTTCACCAAAACTTCTGACCAGGTTATAAAAGCAGCTTCACTGTGTGACATCTTGTGTATGTAGTTCTTTGTAACAAAGAATATCTTGTCTTGAGGCTTGCAGGTTTCCTCAAACCACACCAATAATGCAGTCCTCAGTATACTGCTTTTCTGTCTGCCTCTTTTGTTTTATGATTTATGTTTATAGCTGCATGTGTCCACATTAGGTATAGTTCTTAAGATAAAAATTAAAACAGTGTGTAAAACCTACATACATAGGATGTAAAAATAAAATACTACATAGGATGGAAGTTGCTTGCCACCACAGTAAAATTCATGCTTGGACTATTTGAGTAGCTGAGTTAGAGAACAGCTTGATGGCTATATAGCCATCCGAAAACCTTTGCTTTTGAAGGAGTCTGTAGATTCCAAGTTTAGGATGCTTGCTTTGCAGGTGAGAAAACATAACTCTTGAAAATTAAGATTTTGCGTGGGGTCATTAAAGTCTGACTTTCAGAATCAAACAAAATATGAAGTTTTAGTTTGGGAGACGGAAAATGAATTCAGTGTATTCTGCTTTTGGATTTAGCAAGAATATTGGGAAAGACTGTTAAAGTACTATATGCCAAACTACAGTCATCTCCCCATTTTTATTTGCAGTTGAGCATTAAACTTTTGTTGTCAAGGGCAGCTGTAGAGCTAGAGAAGAGATGATGTAAAGAAGAGAGGTAGCACCCAGACTGCCTTTTTGTAAATGCCAAGGCTAATTTTGATGATTGCTTTAGTGTCATAACGATAACTAAGATTAAGGCAAGCCAGCATCCACTTTAGGATATGAAAGCTGGAATTTTAGATTTCATTATAAGATTGCCATCTCAACAAAATAGTAATATAATGGCAGTGGATTTCCATTTTTTCTCCATTTCTGTTGAAATATTATCTCATAAATATACTTTGATACAAAAGAGATCTCTCAATTTTATGAGAGCCCTATTTTATTCTTATGCTGACTTATTCCCAAAATACCTTTTTGATGTACAGCTTCAATATTCTTGCCAATGTCCATGACATCAGCAATCAAAAGGAGCATTTTTTAAAAAGTTCTTTGCACATTCAGTTGTTGGTTATCCACAAGCATATGCCTGCTTAGTGCTACCTGCTTAGGGCATTCCTTCTAGTAGTAGCTAACTCTTCAAGGAGGAGGGCAGGGAAGCACTCCAGAAAGTGGGCATCTTTACCCAAAGCTACTAAAAAAATATAGGGAAGGAAAATGAAAGAGGAACTAATACCTGTATATTTTAATATTTCTCCTACCAGAAGGAAGTGCTGTTTCTCTAATTTATTATGATGCCAGATTCACGTAGTCAGAAAGAGGAAGAGCCCTGTCTCTGAAGACTATTGCTGTAAGGGTCAGCCTTCGCAGCCTCAGAACCGTCTACCTGCTGATGCTGTTGAGACACCAGTGTGTCACCAAAGGCCCTGAGCAGTGAGTTTATGTACTTGAAGAGCAGGAGGAAAGCATTAATTAATTAGTCAAGTATACCTGATGTTAAATACTATTCTAGCACTTCATTCTTCTTTACTTTCTGTAGTAATTTCTATATTGCTGTCAGACTTCCCCACGCTAACCTCTTTTTTGTTGTTGTTGTTTGTCTGTTAGTACATGTTTTAAGTACCTGAGTTACCTTTTTGTGGGGAATTGGTACATGTACATAATGTATCTTAACTCATTTTTCAACTCTCAACTATGAGGCTCCTTCCCATTTCCAAAAGATCTGTCTCTGTATTTCCTTTTATCAGTCTTTCATTTTGTCCTTTATATCTGAGCTTCTCATATAAAAGAAATTGTGCAATATTCAGCCTTGTGTATCTGATGATTTATTTCACTTAACATTATGGTCTTAAGGTAGAATAAGACTTTTATTTTTAAATTATCAAAATTGCTTGCAAAGCATTTGAGATTCTCCTGGTTTGTATATACCTCTTTATACATGAGTATGAAGTATATGCTTCATGCAGACAAGTAAATACATAAAGTAGTACTTTAGTAAAATTCTAGCTCTCTGAAATATTGGCATTAAAATGTAGTCACTGGGTTTGTAGCTATGCTTTTCTTCTAGACAGTCTATTTCAAAAGAAAGCTGAATATATTTTGATATTCAGAGAATTATATTAAACTAATGGAATAAACTAAAGGAACTATAAAGCAGCACCGGTTGTGCAGAATGTTGCTCACAGTATGCAAATTCAGGCACCATAAGTGTTTCCACTAGGTGTGCAAAGGTTATAGTGAAGTTTTGTGTTGCCATACACCTGATTGTCTGACATTCTCAGCAAAATGCCCCATTTTGACAACTCTTCTTATCGCAGTGGACAGGGACTACAAGTCCCTCTGATGACCTGGGGGAGTGGGGTTAGGTGATAACTGATACTGTACTTAATGCCACTTCTGAGAACACAGGATGAGAATGCCTTATGCTTGCCTGGTCACGTGGACCACACTCACGAAGAATGGTGTGTGAGGTTTGAAGCACGGATGGAAGGCAATGGTGGCCAATGGCTTTAATGCCAAAGGAGAGTGAAGCCAGAGTTGTTTAGCATACCTCCTGATTCCTGCACTGTGATGGCCTGTGAGGTAGCTCTGCAGAATCACTCTTTACCCAATAAAGAATTTTTAAAAAATAAATTGGTATTGCATTTTTTTCTACAGTGTGTTAACAGGGCATAGTTATTATTTTTCTTTACCAAATACAAAAAAGAACAAAAGGTCAGGCCATGCCAACATGTAAACTTTTTTTTCTGAGTGACCCAAGGTTTCCTTATTACTGTGATGCTGAAGGAAGCTGTTGGCTTTTCATTTTAATGTGAGAAACATAATTTTCCTGTTGTTTTCAAAGGCTGTCACATAATAAATTGCCTTTGATAAAATATGCTTTCAATTTCTCCAATGTGGTATTCAATTTTCATTTTCATAAGGGGTTGTTTATGTTGATGGCTTGCATTTGTTGACTAGGATGTTGGTGTCTGGTACTCATTATAAAGATTTTGTACTGAGTTAAAATTCAAGAGGGCATATGTTACTATCAAGTTTATTATCTGTAAATACTTTTCTGGCTGTAATACTTGAAAATCAGGAGTGACGGGCCATTTACATAATTTCTTTTAGAAACAAAGGCATTTTTGAAAACTTTATTGAAGAATTGAGCCAATACTGGATATTGAATAAAAATGTGTTGTGCCTCCTAGAATTTTAACTCCTAGAATTCCAGCTTCTTGAATTCTAGTAGATCTGTTCATCTTTCATATTTCACTAATATGACTATGTGTATGTTTGCACAAATATATGCATACAACATTCTCTCTTATCTCATAATACTTTATAGTAAATCTCTGGAGATTTAATTTTTAAAAAATATTTAGCTTAAAATTCATATATAAGTACAAAAACTTTTGAAAATACAGATAATAATTAAATAAAATTAAAATTTTATTTAAATTTCCATTTTATTATCTACAGTGGTCTGTCTCCCTTATGTACTGCCACTGTATCCACTGATTGAACTAACTGTGAATTGAAAATATATTTCATTATACAAAATGCATATAGACCTTTTTCTCCTCAGCATCATTGTCCAAACAATACAGTATAACAAATATCTATATAGCATTTACACTGTATTGTATTGGGTATTGTAAGTAGCTATGGATTCTTTCAAGTATAGCATTTACATAGGTTATATGCATTTTATAAAAAGGACTTGTGTATCCACATATTTTGGTATCCACAAGGAGTCCTGGAACCAATCTTCTGCTCATACAAAGAGACAATACCATAGTTCTTTCTTGCTTACTTTGTTTAAACCTTTTATAATTAGTAGATTATCATACAATACCTTGGTCTTTTAATTAACTAGCTCACCTTGGGGTCTGGTTATACATGCACAGTGCTGATGCAGAGTGGCTCAGCACCCCAGTAGGTGGTGGTAGTATTATATATACTTTTCCCAAGCCCTGTCTCAATTGTAGTTAGCAGGTGAACAAAAGATGAACACCTACAACATGCCAGGTACCGTGTTAAAAACTGAAAACACAGTTTGAACACTAGCATCGGTCCTGACTGGCAAATACAGGTAGATAGTTGTTCACTGAAAGAGTACCCTCAGAAGGGTAACCCTGGGTGAGCACTTGGGAAAGGGAAAGATTCCATGGGGATTGTAGAGGGAGAAGGCTGCCTGGAGGGGTCACCTGAGTGTCCTTGGCACATCAAAGGCAGTTTAAGCCAGATGCTGAAGGCTATTGCCTAAGAGAATGGAGACTCGAGCAGAGGACCAAGCCTCACATTTAGTAGGTGACAATAGAAGTTAAGCTTTAAAAGGGATTGAAAGGGGCCATTAGAGAAGTGGTTGGAAAACCAGAGAATGTAGTACACAGAAGATTTAAGAGAATTTACAAGAGGGAGGAACTGGTCCATTGAGTTAGATAAGGGCCTTTTTATGATGTGAGACAGCAAAGGATCCAGGGGTGTTGGCAACATTTGTATATGCTTTTTATTATGTTTTAATGGAATTATTTCATATATAGTCCTGATGTTCCCATTATCCAAAGTGCAAGTTCCTTCTGAACATTGGCCATGCCTTATCTGATATCTGTACTCCTAACATTATACCTACCCTATAAAAAATGCTCAGGAAATATTTGGTTGGTAAGTTTTCCTTCACAGATCTGCTTCACCTGTTCCACCATTAATTCTTTCTGGTATTTGATTCTTTGCTTAGGCTTCCTGAATTTGATAGGCTGTCAGGTTTTATCAGCTTTTTTGAAACATCTATGTCACAGTCTCTGGCCAGGGGCAAATTAATACCCCTTGTTCCAGGAAATTACATCTTTAATTAAAAACTTAAGTTCAGCACTCATAAAAACGCTCTCTCCCTGCCACAGGTGTGTCCTTTCTTCTCCTTCCATGAACCCGTCTCCTCTTCCCCTTTTCTTCCTTTCTCCTTTCCTTGCCTTTTAAAGAATCCAAATGTCATCTTTGATGCAGAAATCCCAGCTTGTAGAATATACAAGTTGAGGAAGTAAGACAGGATCACAGCCCTTGTCCCATGAAGAATACTTGAATGTTAACTTAAGGAGAAAACAATGCATTCAGGGGGAATCAAGACAACAAATGTTAAAGGGATAATATCTTGGATAGTTAGATTCCACACAAAAGTTTAATTTAGAGATTTTGTGATTCTCCTGACCCCTTCAATCAATGACCCCGAGAGAAAGTTAACAGAAGTTACGAGATAGGTTGTTAGCACTTGCTTTTTTCCACCTGTGCGTATCTTTTCATCCCTGGATGCCCATTGACTAAAAGAACTTAACTGAACAGATATATCCCTTGGTGCAGTCCCTCGGTGCAGAGCACCGCCTAAGCTGCTGAAGGATGAATCTGCTTGAGGAAAGAAGCACCATCCATAATGGTGGCGTCATCGGTAAGGGCAATCTGCCTTTACCTCAAATAATGCTCAGGGGAGGAGCAGCTTATCTTCAGGATGGCCAATTCTTTATGGTTAGTATCAGCAGTGAGCCTATCAATCAGACACTTGAGATCTTTAAAGGGGCACCAGGGCCATAAACTTTATGAAAAAGGCCAGAGACGGTGTTCAGCCTGCAAGCAGATACACAGTTACCCTAAACTCAGTTTACCCTAAATTTCAGGCTAGGGAGACTAAATCTAAAAAAACAAACTTTAGATAGTCAAGACACATCATACTCATCATCATGGTTTTTAGAAACAAAGAGATAGAAAATAGAAGTTATGATATAGATCTTTTCTCCTCATCTATGCAAAGAAACTGGCAAGAAAAAAGGCAAGGATTGAGGGGAGGGAAGGAAGAGAAAGAGGGAAACAAGCAATTAGGCTTGAACAGGAAAGCAAGGAAAGACCAAAAAAAAGAAAGAAAGAAAGAAAGAAAAGAACAGAAAAATAGACTGCAAGGAGATTATTAGGAGTCTGTAAATACTTGCCTGCTTATGAAATAAGCTCATTGATATTGAGAGGGCTTGAGAAATCCCATTGATTTATTCACTGTAGGCAGAAGTTGGAGAAAATCTCATTTTCACGAGCTTTTGCTCCTATCACTCAGTTCCCTAGTGACACAGAAAGTAAACCTTTCTGAGGGCTTTCCCAGACAGTTTGACATTTTGTTGAATTAACTGGTATATGTTGTACCAAATTTATCTGCTCCATCTTTCCACCCAAACAAGGAATGATTTTATACTGAGTGGGGTTCTTGGAGCACCCTGAGAACTCTGGAAACTTCCCAGAATGATCTCTCCCCAAGTCTGCCTCAGAAATCCCCCATGACTCCATGACTGCCTGCCTGGATATAAAAAGCAGGAGCATTGTAAATCTCAGCGGGATTGCACCTTGACATGTGTGAGGCTGCCTGTGTATACACTGTCATGATGTTTTATCTGGTATACTTCAAGAATGTCTGAAAGAAGAGGGAGGCAGGGAAAATTAAATGAATGAACCATCTTTTTGTTGGGACTATGGAGCCTGTTTTGACCCTTGTGTAACAAGTACTTCCTATACAAATGTTGAGTTCCAAAATGAATAGTGCATTTTATGAAAGAATGAAGGGTGGGAGGACCATCTGACCCAGCTACTCAGATGAATGATTCAGTGAAGTTAAAGTGTGGCTGTAAATCCCTAGGACTATTACGACAAAGTGTTGCAATGTAAGTGGTTCAAAACAGCACAAACATGTTGCCTGACAGTACAGGAAGGGAAAAATCTGAAATCAAGGTTTCAGCAGGGCCTTGCTTCCTTTGAAACCTCTAGCAAGAAGCCCTTTCCTTATTCTTCCTAGATTCTGGTTGTTTGACAGCATCTGTCTGAATCCCTTAGTACCACATTCTTACTCCAATCTCTGCCTTCATCAGCATTCTCTCCCCTCCAGGTCTCTCTTCACATAGCTATCTTCTAATAGGACACAGGTCATACTGAACCAGAGGCCCACCCTACTCCAGCATAATCTCATACAGAATAAGTGTATCTGCAACAACACTATTTCCAAGTAAAGCCTCCTTTGGAGGCTTAGCCTGTCTGTTCTGAGGAGGGAGGAGGTTGTGTAGAAAAGCTATCGTGGTGACCATAGGACAAGTTTTAATTGAACCAATGTAGGCCACTTTCTAATTCAGTTCAGTAAACACTTAACTACAAATAATTGACATCAAAGACCAGAAGAGAATATCAAAATAAAACCACCAGCATGCCCTAGGCACTTAAAAGTGCCTGAAAACAGCAGTGTCCCATTATTAAAGGTCTTTCAGAGATATACATAAAAATTTCAATATTTCCAATGATGTACCAAACACAGAAGACACAGTAGGGATTAAAATATTTTTACCAGGCAGTCTCAAGTGTCTTAGGTAATCCTCATAATAACCTATGTGACAAGGGCAAGGCAAATCCTCTTTTGTTCTTTTTTTATGAAGATTACATCTTCATTATTTGTTTTAAATTCCTGAAGACCTCGGTTATTTCATCTACAGAATGAGATGACATCAACGTCCTTGCCATCTCTAAAGTTAGCATGGCCACTGTCCTAGCAACTTTTCCGATTGCTTCAAAACTTAAAGGATATTAGGCATTAAAGAATATTAGCATTCAAAACATAGCCATAGTGAATTTCATTCATGATTTTCCCTTGCCCTGTGAAGCCGCTGCTACCTACTGGGCCTGCCATATTTCTCTTGTAGTGCTTTTGATGGAAATAAATGCAAAGTGGTGTCACCAAAATGTAAGAATGTAGTGGTCTTGTTACAAATAATCCCATGCCAAAGTTAGCTACAGAAAAGCTACTTTTTGTGTCCTCGCTGCTGTGACTATTGCGCCCCGATAAATAACCTGTATGTGAGTAAGTGCTCAGTAAATATTTGTGGAAAAAAATTAATGTCAGTAATTACATAGTAGGCCATTCGTATATGAAGGAAGTAGTATCACAAACAGTATACCTTAGCTAGAAAAATTTAAATATATCTTACTAATTTATATTTGAGGCTTTGTTGAAAGAAAACCACAATAGAAGCCAAATGATGTTCTCTTCCCTCCATACCGAAATGATCACTGGGTAATCTAAATGTCTTGTCTCACCAGAGTGGTTGGTTTGTCTGTGTGGAAATCCTGCTTTAAACTCTTCTTGCCAGAGGATGAAAGCATAAACAGGAAACCCCTCTCAGTAACTTTAGTTCTTTCATTTCCCTTCTAAGCCCCAAGGTTGCATCCTTTCTGGTAACAATATAATTAGTTGGATCAAAGAGATGATAATGAATTAGGGGACACACACCTGGGCCATTTTTAAATAGATAAAAGGTACAAAATGAAAAATGCTTAGAGACCTGTTATGCTGCTTGAAGTCAGGATTCTGTTAGGTACTAAGGAATAGATTAAATAGACACGTAAAGGGTTAGTGTTACCGTTTATAGTCTCAGGAGAAGAAAAATCTAGTCATATTGTATAAGTGAAATAACTAGAAGGTTGTAACTACAAAATGGAGCAGCTTCACATGTTAATTCAAAAAGTAACATGATGTGATTGAGAATCAGTAATAAGGTGATTGAGAGCCAGCAGCTTTGTTGTGAAGGCAATCTGCCATGAACCACCCCTTCCCCGTGCGCTGTTTATGAAAAGAATATTGTCAGTAGGGCTAGTTCTGGGAGCCCATGGACCGTGAGAGCAGCCAGTCAGCCAGGGGTGTGCGCCTGTAAAGACAGAACACCAGAAATGAGGAATGATTCATTTGGAGGTAAAGATCAAACAGCAAATTACTTCTTGGAAAACAATCGTTTGTGCCCCCAATTGCCACCAAATTTTAGGAGTTGTTCATATTTAACAGGTGAAAAATGGGGCAAATACCAGTGAGAGACCAATGTGCTGATCCAGGAAGCTCACAATTGTTCCCATGAAGTCCAATATGTGTAGAAGTTACTTCTAGCTCCAGAGGGGGTTTCATCTTTATGGAGCTAATTTTGTTCTACTGTTTGAATACTGTTATTCCTTTCTTGGTACAAGAGTGTTTGGGACAACTGAAAGATTAAGATAATTTAGGTTCAAATTCCAAAGTCAGGTATCTACAGGAACCAGGAAAGTGAT
>NW_004524635.1:5250557-5289832 GCF_000260255.1 Octodon degus
TCTATCTATCTATCTATCTATCTATCTATCTATCTATCTGATTTGGGAATCATGAGAAAGGAATGTCAGAACTGTTATGAAGCAGAGAAACACATCCATCACAAAGGAAGTAGTGCGGTTGATGCCTGAGGAGAGGTCAGCCCAGGGTTGTCTGACTGACCTTGCCACTTTTCTCCTCCCTTTCCCTTGATGTCTCCATCTACTCAATCTTGAAATACAAATACAATGTAGGTTCTGAGTTTGTAATCTCTACTCTAGGACGCTGCCCCAAGGATGTACCCCAGAACACTAGTTCTCCAGAAGAATAAAATCCATTCACCTAGATTCCATAGTCATCCAGTTTGAAAAACACTATGTTATAAAGAAGGAAGGAGTTTTCTTGACCACAGGGTTTCTGAGAACTTTAAGTGTGTTACTAAGTGAGCCTCAGAGAGAAGCTAGAGTATAAAGCATTTCCTAAACTCTGCCAACCCTTGGACCCTCTTCCTGTGGACAGTTCATCAAAGTGCTTTGGACAGGCATGTTATAATTTGTTTTGCAGTAAATAAAGTCAATATAATTCCTATAAGTGAAAGTCCTGGAGAATAGTAGATATTGAAAACTAAGTAAGTAGCATGGCTACCTAAGGATGTCTGTAGGTGACCTTGAGAAGTTAAAAGGCCACTGTTGTTGCATGTTGAATAGTAGAAAGCAATGAGTTTTTTTTCCACAACAACTACTTGTGAATTAGATTTTATTCAGTTTTGATTTTTGCAGTATAAGTTGACAGCCTGAGAGTACAAATGGTAACACTAACCCTTTACGCATCTATTTAATCTATTCTCTAGTACCTAACAGAACCTTGACTTCTCTCACATTATTTGCTGAAATATTTTTCAAGCACCTACTGTGTATCTGGAAATATTCCAGGCATTGAGTACAGCCTGCATTAAATTTCTGCTGTATCCAATACCAGTTATCACATAACCCAAGAACCGACTTAAAGTATATATTTTCACTCCATAAATTTATCATAATGGAGAACTGTTAATGAATAAAGTAATAGTGTTCCCTCTCCATAAGGGTTTTTCCTAACATTTTGAAAAAGAATAGCTTGGTCTATAATCATTTATTGAGCTATACTGTAATTTGACTTAGTGGTTTTCAGTAACATAGGTAGCAATAAATATCATTTGCTCCTCTATTAAATACAAAAAAATCAGAATGGTAGGAGCATATTTGTGTGCTCCGGACAGTTTCTACTGACGATAAGAATATTGCTCTTTCTTGTTAACCCCTAGGAATTCTCCACTTTTCTGTTCACTCTGCTCTCATTTACTCTTCTTTAGTGTTATTCCTAAGTAGTTGTAAACACTGATGTCCAAACCTAGGTCACATCTGTTTAAAGTCTAATCCTTGAGGCTTCTGATTGGAAACAAATGCTTCACCCTTCTTAACCTACCAACGTACTTATCTGTAACTTTCTATTGTTTCCTCTCTCGTATAGTAAGAAATATTCATTCATAAATATATTTATAAATATAAACTAAGGGTCTGTTAAATGAATTCCACTGCTCATCTGACAATTGAACATTAAATAGACATCAAGATAAATGTGATTCCTGCCAGCCTAAGTCTTATAAGCTAGTAAAGATTTAAGTATGTCTTTTTCCTGCTTAATCACATCTTTAGGATGCCAGGAACCATCTCATATACAAACTGCAGTGACATATGTACATATTTCTATCAAATAATTTACTGAATATGAACTTGATTTGCTTATTTCTCTAAGTGACCAGTCCCATTATCTGATGATGCATCAACAAAAGTTCATTTTTATAAAAATGGTCTATTACATTTGAAAAGAAAAAGCATTGATCCTCTCTCCTTGTTGTTTAAATTTCAATTCCATTTATAGGTAAAAACCTTCCCTATGCTTAGCGATTGGGTACAAATGACATATAACACTATCTAAGAGGCAGATTTGGGGATCATCCAAGAATTTGGCACATACCTGCCACTTGACAAGAAAATTACAACTCAGTGCATGTCCATGTGGGCTTTGTCCTCGAGTTTGCTAAGTATGCTTCACCATGCAGACCCAGCCCTGCCTCCCCAATACCTCATCTTTTTCTGCTAATGAAAATTGTCCTTCAACATCTGCTTGTCCTTTAGCCAACAGACTAGTTTCAGTGGCAGCATTATGGTTCAAGTCCACAGAACCTTTTTCTGCGCAGTAATTTAGCTGTCAGTCTGGAAGTGGTAAAGCAGCAGAGAGATGGATGTGAAGCCTGGGGCATGCCTGAGCCGACACCCTGCATGGCTCTACGTGGAGTGCACTTATTAAAGTAGATAGGAAAAATCTCTCCCCCAATTCTTCTTGGCCATGGCTACATTACAGCAAAGGGAAAATATTTTAGCAGAGCACATCTAATTGCTGAGAATGCTCTCATAGCCACAGAGAGTCTTAGTTGACATGTAGACACCCTTTAGTATAGAACTGTCCTCAAACCCTGGAAGAACAAAGGATATTTGTTGCAAAATCCCTTGATACCATAGTTTTTCAGGATGTTGCTTTGATTTTTGACATGGAAGACAAGGAGGACTTTAGGAGCTTTCTGTAGCAGAGTTTGTATGCAAACCAATGATTTTAGACCCATCAACACACTGATGACTACAGCAATCAACAAAATGATGTACTGTCTCTCCTAATATTTGAGTTTAGACACTACCAAACTGTTTATTCTTGCCTTTAGATATCTGAAAGAAGCTGAAAAATTTGTAAGTCAGCTTCTTGTTATCAAAATAAATATTTAAAAATCAGACATCATTTATACTTTGCTTCAAATAACTTTATAATATGAATCAATAATCTTTTCAAAGATTTATGACCTCAGTTGAATTAACAAACCCTTAAATTAAAACTCAACAGGATCTACATAACTACTTGATTTTTAAAAATCTGAGGTCAGTGTAGATATACTTCATGCATAAAAAGGCAATTGCTAAAAATCTGTGACTATTTTACATACAAATTTACCTCCACTGTCTTGAAATTACCCAAATTTCTCTATGCTGATATTTTAGGGAATAAATAATTCCCTGCACAAGAAACTTGAAAATTTCTCAAGGTATTTCCATTTTTCAGGAGCCACCCTGAATAGTTGCCTGTTAGAGATTGTGGTATCTTGTAATGTATTAAAAATTTAGACGTTGTTATTTAATAAACAGTAAAACTAAATGTCTTCAAGGCCTGCTTAGCCACTGGTATTCCTTTTTTCCCCAATTAAACCAATTACTATCTGGTAGAATAGATACCTTCAATCTGCTCTGAGGAGCATGGAATCACCTTGCAACATCCAGTGCTTCCCATGCACGATTATACCATAAGATGAAATTTATTTTAAAAAATCTAGTGCATTGGGCAAAGAGCTGTTGATGAATATCATTGTAATCAAGGATATCAGGACTTCTTTGTTTGCTTTCTAAATTTTTTATGTCTTTGTGTGAAAGAAAAAGAGCCCTTTTTCTTGAAGCCAGCTAAAATCAGCTGACTTGATTTTGTGGGATGAAAAAGATGTGTGTTGATCTTCTCCATATGGTCAAAATGAGTCTTGATAATTAAGGTCCGCTTGGAATAGTTTTTGTTGTAGTTATTGTTTTGTTTTGTTTTTGTAGTACCAGGGATTGAACTCAGGGCCTTCCACCTTCCGGGTGAGAACTTAGGCCATTGAGCTGTATTCCCAGCCCAATTTGTTTTCTTTTTCTAAACCAGTGGTGACGAATCTATGGTACAGGGGTTATTTGTTTTTCTTTTAAGTTAAAGAATGTTAATGTATAAGTTGGTTTACCTAAATTAAAACATCAGTATTCAGGTACAATGGCAGTGTTGGCAATTTGCAATAGATAAGTGGGTTTTGGGCTGCAGTTTGGGAACTCAGCTCTGAAAGTTTCACCATCAGTGTTCTAAACCTAGTGCGTGGGACATCATTTTCTGTAGTCCTAATAAGAGATACACAACATACACCCAATAGAGAACTCAAGAAATACAGTGTTAAAATTTAAGGAGTTTTGAAATTTGTGTAGATAGGCATAGAAAGTCCCTGTAAATATCCCTTTCCATCCTTAAGAAGTTCCCTTGTACTTGTCCTCCATCATTGCCTTCCTCCCCTTCCTTTCTTGATGCACCCTTTTGTATTGCCTGAGAGCAATGTTTCTAAGATTCAGCTGTGTTACTATAATGTTTCAGCACACTGTTCTGTCCTTCTGCTGGTGGTGTCCATCATATGAAGATCCCTTAACTTGCTAGTCTTCTTAGGTGGATGAATCTTTGATTGCATCTCTTGGGACTTTCATGCCTAAATCTGTTACGATGAACATTTTTGTGCAAAATTTTCTAAATACATCATTTTATTTCTCTTTGATGATTATCTGGGAGTGGAATTTCTGGATCAGAGATCAAGTATATATTTAACTTTATAAGAAATTGCCCGGGAGCTTTATAGAATGGTTTTACCATTCTATAAACTGTCTGTGATGAAGGAGAGCTTTTGTGTTTTCATGGTCTTATGAATGTATGAGATTATTGTTCTTAATTACAGTCATGTTTTGGTTAGGAAGAAATATCTCTCTTTAGTTTAATTTGAATACCCTTCATCACTAATGAGGCTATTTAATGTGCTCATTGTTTATTCATAATTCTTCCTCTGTAAAACTAGCTGAACCACTCAGATTCTCATTACTAATCATTAGTTGACGATTATTGACTTGCAGGGTTTATTCTACAATAAAAACTATGAGATATATACATATAGATATATAGCTATAAACATATAAAAACACTTTTGTTTATGATCGTCTAATTCAGTTTTATTTATAGTTTTTGATATATAGAAGCCTTTTAGTGTAATGAATTCCAGTTTGATTTTTTTTCTTTAATAGTCTTTTCCTCTGAGCATGGTGATGCACACCTGGTACCCCAGCACTCAGGAGGCTGAGCCAGGAGGATCAGGAGCTTGAAGCCAACTGGGGCTATACAGTGAGTTTAAGGACAGCCAATGGGACCTTACCTCAAAAAACAAAACAAAACCAAAATAGTTACACTTTTCCGTGTTCTCTGGTATTTTTGCTTATCCCAAAGATGCAAATGCATTCTCACGATCACAGAATATTTTCATATCCATTATCCTGCAGAAGACACAGCTTTGTTTTTCTTTATGGCTGTACAATTTTATTATGCATATATACGACATTTTGTTTATGCACTGATTTGGTGACAGATGCCTACGATGACTTCATTGTAAACTGTGCTGTGACGAACATGGTACACAGGTAAAAAAAAATTCTCATGTTATTTTCAAATAACTGGAATATTTTATTGTTTATAGTCTACAATAGTGTTATGGATTAATTTTATCATATAAAGTTGGGACTTAAACTGATTATTCATAGATATTAAGTTTTCACAATATTTTGCTAATTGAATATTAACTTCCCTTTTAAGCTGTTTTGTCTTCATCAGAGAGTAAATTGATTACTTAAATGTAATTCTTTCCATTTTCAAAACTCACATTATATTTGGCTAAGTGATAGTATCACATTGTCTTATTTACTTTAAATTATAATCAAGGAGCGTAGGAGTGTTAGTCTTCCAACTTTGTGTAGTTTTTGCAAGATGATTTTTTCATTACTTTACATTCATTGCATTTCCATAGAAGTTTTAGAATCATTTTATCAAACTCCATAAATGAGCCTGCTGTGAATTTGATTGAAATTGTTGAATCTCTGAATTCATTTGGTGAAACTGGCATTTTAACAATGTTAAGTGTTTTAAGCTTTGTACATGGTATATTTCTGAATTCTTTCAGACTTTTAAATTTCTCTCACAATATTTTATAGTCGTCAGGGCACATACCTTATATGTATTCCATTAAGTTTATCTTTGCCTCACGTTGCTCCTTTTTGTTATCAACAGCATTGTAATTTGTTTCTATTTCTAATTGTTCATTTCTCATACTTGGAAATACAATTGTTATATATTTCTATCCTACTGAATTCACATGTACATTAGTTTTTTTTATAAATATCGTAGGACTTCCTATGGACATATCATAGGGGAGCTGTCTTTAAACGAAAACAGTTTACTTTATCCTTCTTGAACTTTATGTTTACGTTGTTGCTTACTTTATTTTGCCGGCAAGGAGCTGTTGTACAGTGTTGACTAGAAGGGGTGATAGTCAGCATTCTTAGCTTTTGTCCGGTCTTTGGGAGAAAGCATATAGTAGTCATTTACTGTGAGGATTATCCTAACTGCTCTTTTATCTTTCATGAATTTATTTTATCAATGTAAGAGGCTGCATCCTCAGTTTCTAGTTTGCTTCAAGTTTCTGTCATAAATAGACATTGCTTTCTCTATATCTACAGAAATAATCATTTGCTTCTTTGTCTTTATTGTTAATGCACATATCCTCTTAGTGATTTTTTAAAATTAATATATTAATTTATACTCTTAATATTAATAAAGAGTATTAATATATACTCTTTCGGGGAAAAAACACTCAGGCCTGGTAGAAAGTCTTTGTATATTGCTGAATTCAATTTTTCAATTTTGTAAACAGTTTCATGATTATGTCCATGAGGGATATTATTCTATAAGCGTTTTGTTGTATTGTTGTTTGTTGTTCTTAACGGAAGCATTCTGGCCTTACTTGAGTCATACACTGTGTTTCCACGTGTGTTTCTCAGTTTGTATAAATTTGGTATTATTTCTTCCTTATAAAATTTGCCCTTAAGGTATAAAAGTCAGTGGCATTAATCGTACTCATGATGTTATACAACCATTATCACTATTTTCACACATTTTTGTGTTTATTGATTCTGTAATCTCCCTTCTTCCAGTCCCTGATAACCTTTAATCCATTTTATGTATTCATGTCAAATATTGTATGTAGTATATTCTCATGCATGCTATAAAATGGACAGACATTGAAAATATTAATTGAAATAAACCATATACAAAATGACAACTGCTGTATAATTCTTTGCATATGAACATACAATATTTGACAATTTAATGTTCAGTAAACCTTTCTTATCTAATATAGCATTTCTTTTTTCTTTCCTTTTTTTTTTTTTTTTTTTTCAGAATCAGGGATTGAACTCAGGCCCTTGCGCTTGCCAGGGAAGCGCTTATTCTACTGAGTCATCTGCCCAGCCCCTCTAACATAGCATTTCATGATGAGTATTCTATAGACTTTTGAAAATAATATGTATTTATAGCTTAAATATCACTTAGGTCAAATGGATCCACAGTAGTGTTCAGGTGTTCTACATTCCGATTTTTCTTTGTTATATTGCCTAAGGAGATGGGAGCATTGAAATCTTAGATTATATTTGCATGTGTCTCTCTTTCCAATTACTTTCATTAATGTTTGCTTATTTTGTTTTTATATTTAACACTTTTTAGACATACATTTATGATTTGGATATTCTTCTTTAATTTGGACATTCTGATGAGTTTACTCTTCATCATCACATATTACCCCTAACTCTACTAATACTGTCTTGAAGTTTACTTTGCTGATACTTATATAGGTACTCCATCTTTCTTAAGATATCTATTTTCAACCTGTAGTTTTTCTCTTTTTTTCTTTAAGCTTTATATTTATATTTTAAATGTAGAGTGTAAATATAAAGTTTAAAATATGTATACTTGTAAAGAGTGTCAAAAGGGTGCTTGCTGTTTCCTATGATCTGAAAATGTATTTCTTTTAATTAATTATTCTGTTTATACTTAATGTAATTATTGACACAATTGGGTTTTATGCCATTTTATTTGTCCTGCTTTTTTCCCACTTGTCCTTTTTAAACTGTTTCTTCTGCTTTTTTGAGATTTTTGTCTGCAGCTTTTAGTATTGTGTTCTGTCTCTGTATATTTATTAGCTATACCTATTCTATATTTTTGTACTTGTTTTAGGTGTTACAATAAGCATCTTTTAACTCAACTTGGTTTATTTTGACTTACAGTCAGGTGTCTCCAACTAAAATGATACATAAGTGTAGCCTTCCTGTCCTTTGTGTCAGTGCTGTAGTGTCTTTTGCTTTTCAATGTTATGAATTCCAGAATACATTGTTCTTTTTGCTTTAAAGAATTACTTGTCTTTTAATAAATTAACAAACAAGAACAAATATTGTTCAAGATTACTCACACTATTCCTTACGATGATTCACCTTTGCTTCTGATAGCATTTCACTTCAACTTGACAGATTTTCTCTGATACAGTATTTAAAGTATTTACTGTATGCATATTGTTTATGCTGTGTTGTTGGGAGCCTGGATTATACTGTCTTCCTTTAAAGCTAGTTGAATTGCGTTCTGGTAGGTTGTTGTTAAGGAACTGGAAATTGAGCTAGGTTCTCTTTCTTTGTTTCTTTCTTTGTTTCTTTGTTTCTTTCTTTCTTTCTTTCTTTTAATGTATTTGCTACAGGGTCTCACTATGTAGTTTGAACTCATAGTAATCCCCCTGTTTTCAGCCTCCCCAGTGCTGGGATTACAGGCATACACTGCCACGCCAGGACTCAATCAAAGGCTCAGTGATGGGGGATGGATTGTGGTATCGGGGCTTGAACCCCAACCTCTGCATTTGTCTAAGCAGGCACTTGGTCTGCTATGCCATCTCCCTGGCCCTTGGTTTTCATTTTTGGTGAGGAAAACCTGAAGTAACTCTTTTTTGCTCAGCTACAGTGGGCATATCTCTAAGGTATGGCCTTCCTAACGTTTCAGCTAGACATTAGGAGCAGTAGGGAAGGCCCGGTAAGACTGAGGCATCAGGTGTCCTGTGGCCTTAGAGACTGTCAATCACTTCCTAGTCCCTAGTAGCTATTCTTTGGAAGACATCACTCGGTCTGGTCGTTTGGATGGCGTTGGGCCGATAGCTCAGTTAGACTTTAGTACACTCTGAAGGGTTTCCATCCCATCCCTCTCTCTCTTCTTCACCTCACCATTCCTCTGATTCCATCTAACTCAGCAGCTCTAACTTCCAGTTGTCTCTTTTTCTGGCTGGACAAGCTGCTGCTTTCTGTTTGACTTTCTCTTCTCTCTGCTGCAGTTTAGAAAGTATTCTCCGGAGCAGACTCACTCGTGCATTTCCCTTCCCTCAAGGACCACCGTGTTCTGTTGTCCATCATCTGAAAAGCAGTGTTTATCTTGGTCAGTATCAGAGTTACTGATAATATCTTAAATGTAATAACTATCAACCTGTCATGGTTGGCACCTTTGAGTATATAAAAATTTTGCCATTAAAGTCATAATGGAGTAGTAAAGTTTCTTTTCTTCAGTTTTTAATCGTTTGCTCAGTACACTGGAAATGTATCATCAACATTTATTATTTTTCTTTACACATTATTAATTTTGCCATATGCAACAAATCATCCACATGTTTTTATGACTAGAAAATTACTGGTGTATGGGGAGGGGGGGTCTATAAAAAGTCACCTAAAAATGAATGTCTGAGTAGTTCTTTGGGGATTCATGAGAAAATGGAAGGGGAAACTTTTGCTGTTATTTCTCTGAAGTAATATTGGTATTATATATTTTTCTTTTATATTTTATCTGTTTAGGGTTTTAAATCTCTTTTTGCAAATCTATGAATGTTATACTAATTTTATTTTTTAGGATTTATCTTAAATTATATTTTTGTCAACTCATTTAAATAGATTTTAAAAAATGAATTTACAAACTTTTACAGATCTCAACAGAAGTTGATTTAATTCCTTAAATATCAGCATTTTCACAGTCATGTCACAGTGTATTTTATGTAATGATCATGACAGATAAGAAATCACTTATATACTGTCCTTTCAATATGAAATTATAAATCAGAGTCTTCCATTCTCTAAGTTGGATAAGCTATCATCTATAGATGAATAGGCTTCATTATTTTGAAAATGGCATTAGGTGTTCATCATTCCAAAAGCAGGACACCAAGAGATAATGACTATAGGCATGCTACTTGCAGGGCAAAAATGCTGGATTATTTTATCCTTTGGGATTTATTCCTTGGTAAAGAATAGTATCACCAATCTGAATTGTGAAAATAAAGCAGAATTTCTTTAATAAATGTAACAAAGTCCAGGTAATGTATAGTAAATTGATTAAGTTCTTTATGTTAGCCTTTTGTCGCTATAACAAATCCATGACCTAACCAATTTATAAAAAGAAACAGTCTATTTTGGTTCGTAGTTTGGGCAGTTTTAGTTCATAATCCATTTGACTCATTGGATTGGAGCCTGCAGCAAGGTAGCACATGGTGGTCAAGGTTAAAAAGAAGGAAAGGGAAGGGGAAGGGGAGAAGGAGAGGAAGACAGTGGTGAGGAGGGCAAGGAGATGGGGGAGGAGGAGGAGGAAGAAGAGAAGGAGGAGAAGAAGAAGGAGGAGGAGGAGGGAGAGGAAGAGGAGAAGGAGAAGGAGGAGAAAATGCATACAGGATCTTCTGCAAGGTCACACCCCATGACCTAGCTGGAGATCAAGCCTTTCCCAGTGAGCCTTGGGGTACAGCCCCAATCCAACCATGCCAGCATGACTCCCAAACCTTAAAATGAGAATTAATCATCCTCGGGTTAGTGAACTTGTTTGTGGATTTAATGATGGATGTTCTTTTATCTACCATTTCACAGAATAGGGAAAGTTTGAATAAGCCATTCTTCACATGCTGTGTAGATGCTATGCTGGTAAGAAGCACGTCTTAGGGAATTACTGGTAATTTGCTTTACCACTCCAACATTTCTATCTTTTCTCCTTCCCTTTCTCCTTGCCTTATCTTCCTCGTTATAGGCTCTCATGTGCAATCTGCCAATGCTTTATACTTTAAGTTATTCAGTAACTTCATCTTCCTTTATTCTTTCTTGAACAAAAATTTTAATAAAAACACTGCCATTTTAATATATCTGTAATCTCTTAGTCGCAAAGGGTTTACTTCCTCTCAAATGATGAAATAAGATAAACATGGCTTCAACTTTTTACCTTGTGTTTGTGAACCAGCTTCTCCATAATTATTTCATATTTATTTCAACTTCATTTCCATATTTTAATTTTCACTAATCTAATAGAATAATCTAAACTTACATGTAACTACGAAGTTTATTTGCACTACTATTTTGTCAATCACAGTAGGCCAAGTGTACTGTAAAAATTAGATCAAGATATATGATGCTTTTAAACCTGAAGAAGCTGATTTGTTTACATAACCAACTATGGGGGCAGGTAGTTCTCTGTAGAAGCAGTTCTCCTCTATGTAACCTTGAGTTTCTCAGGCTCCTTCCATGTGCGGCTTTGCCATCCCCTCAGCCTGTTACAAGTCATCATGGTATTACCAGCTAGACATGCTGATGCTCCTGGCTAATCCCAGTATTTGGGAAGCTGAGACAGGATTTCTGTGAGTTCAAGCCCAGCCTGAACTGCAGAGTAAGACACTGTCTCAAAAACAATAGGTGTACCATATCCAGGCTTTTAGGTTCAAGGGGAGAGAACATAAGAGACACACAATTACCCCTTAATGGCATGCCTAGAAATATCCATAGGAGATGGCAGGTAGGTTAACAAAACAAGGAAAACCCTAGTGAGTAAAATAACTTCAGATTAACCAGTGATGTTAGGTGTGGTGGTTAAGATTAGAGACTCAAGATCTTTCTGGGGTCAAGGCCAGAAGCCATCTCATTTAACTTGTGTAACCTCTTAGCAATGTAATCTTAGGAGTCACTATTTTAATGCAACCATTTCTTCTATCATAAAATGTGGAGAACAAATACCTCCTAAGTGTATTCTGAAGAATAAATAAGATAACACATATTGTTTGCTTTGAATAATTCCCAGCACAGAGTAAGTGCTCAATAAATGTTAATTTTAATAATGGTGATTGTTCTCATTTGGACTATTATTCATTCTTTCTCTCAAATGCATGTTTTATGAATAGTATTTGGTTCTGAAAGACAAACCCCTCAACAAATGAGAAATCTTAGAAAAGTGCTACCAGAAAGCCATAGCACAGTTTATTTAATTTCATGCCTCCTGCCACTTGCTTTGCTTTCTGATAGTATTTCCATTTGTTTTCACAAGAGCCAATATTTTCCTGATCCTCCATTTAAAATAGATTTTTATGTAGAGCATGTAGTCAGTGCCTGAAACAAGCGAAATTAGATTCTTGCAAGTGTCATCGCAAAACAGAAGGTGGGTATAAGCCTGAAATTATAGTTCACAGGATGGTTGGAAAAGCAGTAGTTTTGCTAGCGAGGAGATCAAGAGTAGAAGAAAGGATCGAGAGGCTGTGCTAGACATTTCACAATAGGGATCAAAGGGAAGGAGTCAGACACAGGCAGAGAGAAAGACTATTGGGCTAAACTTCCTTGCGGCAAAGGCAGACTTTCATTTGGTTTCGTACTAGTTCTTTCACACTTCTCTTTGCCATTTTCTCTATCAATCCTCCAGTGACTTGATGCACCATGTCTAATTCTCTATAAATCAGCTAAACTTTCGAATGATATTGACAGTGGCTTTCCCAACTGCATTGTTCCCTGTCAAGAGTTTTATTCAGTCTCAAAACAATTTGCCGAGGACGCCCTTGTTTCCTTGCCACACTGGTCTTTGTTCAGGCAGCAAACTTTGATTTATAACTGTATGTAATTGATGGCTAAGGGGTGGGGGCGCTATAGCTCATACTCCTCCTCTTTTAATCTAGCTTCGTTTAGAAATCCATGTAGTGGTGCATTCTCAAGGGAATGGGCTGGGAAATTTTCCATATCCCCAATGGGAGGCCATTAATCATGGTAAGGAGTGCTTTTTTTTTTTTTTTTTGAAAGTAAGAAAAACAAAAGTCAGACCACCTCAAGATGGCTTATCAAAGAATAGATGTTAAAGCTAATGTATTCATTGTAGAACATGTCTAAAGAAAAGTGGAGCTCTTTGGCGAGCCAGAGACATTTGCTTCTCCCAAACACAGAAATTGACATTAATACTTCAAGGTATTAATACTGAAAAGCTGCCCCGAGTCCCTGGCCAATTGCTAAGTCATTGACTGTAGAATAGCTGAAAGTTCCTTTTAAATGGCTCAAGTCTCTTTTTGCTAATAATGATAAAAAAAAAAAAAAAAACGGAAATACAGTTTCATTTTATTTTGTTTTTTATCTTGGCAACTTTATCACAGCATAGTTTGCAGTACCTGTCATCCTAGTATTTGCTGAATTTAATGCCAGGCTCTCTCCCCACCCTGCCCCCATGCTTTTATTAGTTCAAAAGGAGGCTATGGAACTTTCTAAGTTGACATTCCTTTAGGATGCAAAGACTGATACCAAGTTTTTGAAAATAATCACAGATTCTTCTTAAGGGTCAGAGAAAGAAAACAAAGTGTCCTGAATTTTTAAAACAGTATTCACTCAAAATAATGCAATTTTTGGTTTATTTTAATTTCCTTTTGTGAAAATTATCTTCAGACTAAAGTTATTTCATAATGAATAGCATGCTCTGAAGAAAAGCTGTGTATATATTTTTTCAAATGAATTTTAATGCCAAAATTAGAGTAGTACATCAACAACACAATTAGGCTACTGTGTACAGTACATTTTTAGCTGGTTTATTTTTACGAAGTAGCTTAGTGGGCAAGGATAAATAAAAGGAGTAACAAAGAAAATTAAACAGAGTTATAAACACTAGTGGACATTGGATCATAGCCCGTGAGCATCTTGCGGATTAGGAGACTATGTGGAGATGCTGGCTAATATTAGTTCATTGTATTTGGTTACTTAACAGCTGTTACCATTGAAATCATTGAAGTGGCACGTAAAATGGTCTGAAGCAAGGACTCAGTGGTTCGGTTTTTTCATGCACCTGTTGATATCGGCATTATTTAAAGTTTTACTTTGCACTGTGTCTCAGTGAAGTTTAACAACAGCAAGCATTTCCTTAGAAGAGAAGACAAGATTATTCATAATTCATTTTCTCCCCTTTAAAGAGTTTGAGCTGAAATAGTTTCCATTATGAATGGTCTTGGAGTTAAAATGGAAGGAGGGCATTTCCTAGATTGTATTCCTAGTTCTGTCCAAATGCTTTGAAGTTAAGAGACTGGTCCCAGATGTTGGCACATTAGCCTCCAGAGTCCCTATTTAAGGACACTAGAATCAATCAGATTAATTTTCTACCTTTGGACCTGATATGGGATGTAACCTAATGATGGTCTAACAATGTGACTTATCAGAAAAGTATTTGTTAACCAAATGACACAGTAATTAAAATCTGTAGTTAATCTGAATGAAAGCACAAAGCAACACAGGTGTAGAACACCATCAAAGAATTAAAGATCCATATCCTCAAAGAAAGCAAGATAAATTCTGAGGAGATAACTTGCCTCTTTACACCTTGGCTTCTCACCTACAAGAATGTCAGTCAAAATAATCCTAATACAAAGATGAGAGCTTACATTCTGATGCTCTGTACTTCTTTCCTAGGAAACAAAAAGAATTTGAGGATAATTTCTAAATTAGGATGTTCTTAAGACTGTCCCTATTTCTTGTATTTGCTCTTTGTTCTAACAGCTTCCCATTTCAAAACCAGTGTTTAATGTGTTCTGCAGAATGATTTCACTGTAAAAAGTATTTCATTATTGATGTTCAATATGAAACTCCTTGCCTTAAAAAGATACAGTATCTTTGTCACTTTTGTCATATTCCCCTGTGCTCTGAAGAAGTCCAAATTTGAGAACAAAATGTCATTCTGGAGGTCTTTGATTGTGTACCTTGCACTTGTGTGACTCTGTTTATAAAGTAGATGTCGCTGCTTTGGAGGGGTTGAGAATTTTTATTAGAGTTTCAGGATGTAGTACTTAACTATAAACAATGAATCTCTTCTCACTTCTTAGGCAAAGTTCAGGCTTGACAAAAATAAAATGTTCAGGAGATGATGTAGACACAAATGTCCTCCCTAAATTAAGTCTGACTTTTAATATTAAACAGAGAAGATGTTCAAAAACAGCAATTTACCTCAGTAATTCCTATGTCATTTCTCTCAACAACCAGGTGTTGTTCAAACTCACACTCCAGTTTTTATGTTGGAGAAAGAGAAGGCTTGCTTCAAGAAGTGCCCAGTAATCAAGGAGTCCTTCTACTCCTTCAATATAAACTAGGACAACAACTGTGAAAGTCAGTATGGAGATTTCTCAAAAAGCTGAAACTATCATTTCCTTCAACCCAGCTATTTTTTTCTAGGTATCTCCCCCCAAAAGTAAAAGACATCACATTCCAGTGATACATAGATGCCCATGTGTATGGCAGTGCAATTCATAATAGCTGTACCTTGGAAGCTGCCTGTATGTCCATCAACAGATGAATGGATAAAGAAAATATGGTACTCTATGTGGTGGAGGACTGCCATGCCATAAAGAAGGATAAGTTTGAGGCATTTGTAGGAAAATGAATGCATTTTGAGACCATAATATTAAGTGAAATAAATCTAACACACAAGTTTAAATATTGCATATTTTCTCTTATGTGAGAATCCCAAAGTAAAAATAATTTTTTTGAAGACAGGCAATGGAACACAGGGAGACAGATCTCTTGCAAGTAGGAAGGTGATCCAGAGATTAAGGAATAGTGAGGAAGAAGAGAGAAAGGAAGGTAAAGATAATCACATATGTTGGATACATGAACCAAACCTCTATGACAAATGTAAACACTGTGTACTACAGATGTATGTACTAATAAAAATTAAAAAATGAAAGTTAATCTATGACTGCAAAAATGCTACATGTATATTACTAAAATAAAATATGAAATTGATAGGATGTGTTGCTGAGAACTAGTTAAAGGACAAATTGAAAAAGGTATGAGAACAGGTATTTAACTGGGAAATAGATTTCCCCATGTCTGTCTCTGGAAATAGCAGTCATTGGGTGCTAAGGCTTAGAGTAAATATTTCATCCGTGGTGCCTGTTTGAGGATCTTTATGGAGCAAGCAACTCAGGACTCTGGGAAAGCCCGCATCAACTGCACTAAAGAGACACGTGCAAGCGAGCCACATCTATTTCTTTATCTTTAAGAAGGGAAGGTGCCCTGTGCTTTCTGGATTCTTGCTGAGGTTTGAGAGCCTGCTGTCTGTCTGCTGATGGCAAATATTGGAAGGTAAGCCCCGCCTGCCCTGGGATTTTATGATCTTCTTAGGAAAGCGAATTCTCACACTATTTCCCTGTGAACAGGTGTGTGTTTGAAGAACAAGAGATGCACAGGCAAATGAAATTTGCCTTCTCCCCTCACTCCCCTACTAAGAAATAGCGGCTTCCAAACGAACTTTAAACTGGACAGCTCATTTTGCTTTATGCCTTCTGCAGAATCCACCATCTGTTTCACATGTAGTAGACATCAATTTTATAGATTTCACAATTAGGTTTTAGTTTGTTTAGATTTTTTCCCCTCTTACTTGCTCTCTGAGTGGTCGTAGTCATAAATGCATGCAGCTAAGTATGACTGGAATATTTGTGGAGTGGGCACTAAAAGACATTTGTCACATTGAAACAGTTGGGTACATTTAAAAGCATTCTGGAAATTGAAATCCGAACATCTGTATCAAAACAAAAAAAGTCAGAATGCATAATCTGTTGTTGCTATCCTCATTATTGACAGAGAAAGGTTTAATTTGGAGTTTATTTGTCCCTCTGTGGTGTTCTGTGCTCTTGTTGGTTCGTCTGCCTATCAGCAAGGATATTTTTTTTTTGTTTTTGTTTTTGTTTTGTTTTGTTTCCAAACTGATGAAAATGTATCCTGCAAGGTGGTTGAATCAGAAGATGTGTGGAGTTAGTTCAGAATTGGGGATGGCGTATTAGTGTGCTGCTTCACTCAAATGAAGAAACCAATTACAGCACAATGTTCTTTTATGGACTTGTAGTTTTTGGATAATTGAATGGCTACGCTCTGCCTCACTATAACTTGAGAAGTATCTTCCGAGACTGGGGCATAGTGGAAACAAGTGTTTTTACAGCCTGGCTCCAAGAATCTGCTGACAGGGCCCTTAGGAGTAAGGAGGTGGTCTTTACTCTATTGCTCAGAAAAGGGTCACAAAATCTTTCCCATCTGTTAAGTGAAAAGAAAAAAAAAAAAAAAAAAGCCTAACAAAGATTGCAAACCATTGTGATGTTGAGCTGCTTTGAGAACAAGATAGCAAGAGAAACACTCCACAGTGCCTTTTTTTTTTCTTAGGTTGTATTTAGGACTTTTGTGGTTCATTTATTTGCCTAAGGTCTTTTGTTAAAAAAAAAAAGTGAAGCTCTCTCCCCATGTAAAGTATCTCTCTTCTGTTAATTTGTTGTCAGGCATTCCTCCAGAACCTAGAGGAAATGGAAACAAGAACTAGTTGTCTCCTGGTTTATGTTTGCTATTGTTTCTAATACTACCTTTTTTCAGCATGCCATTAAGGTAGCCTGTAATTCTCTCTTTAACTTCAGCCCTTTGTCCACACCAGCAAATCGGTGGTTCTATGGAAAATATAATCTTTCAGTCAAATTGTACACCTGCTATCTTTTGTCCAGCAAAGAATATAGGATAGCAGCACTTTATAATTTTATAAAAGGTTTATGAATGTCTTATTTTTGACAAAATGTGCCTTGAGATGTATGTTTTCTTACTGTGTAATTGCTGGTGAGTGTGGGAACATTTTCTCACTGAGTGCGTTCTCAGATAAGGTCATCCAAACCCAAGTTTCAAGTACATGGAGGGAGATTTGATGTAATGTTTTTCTCTGTGCCCTTATTTAATTGCCAGTGTTCCTTTAGGAAGTAGGGAGAGAAGACTGAGTCTACTGCTGAGAAGACGAAGATGTTCCTTTTACCAGTGCAGGTCTGTGGGAAAAAAGGCATTTACATCTGCATTTCTCCAATTGCCATGTTTAAGTCGCGGCAGCCCATCCCAAGTTAAAGCACATGTGTTGCTCCCACAATGTTGACTAGATTCATTTCATGTCATGTGCATCCCATGATCGGATGCAGGTGGTAAATTAGAATTCTCTTTCTCATAGTGAACAAATCACTTTTCATGAGTTTTGCAACATTCAACATTGGAAGAAGGTGGTGGTGGGATTGCTCCTGAGGCTGGGATTACTCCTGATTTCGTGGTGCAATGTTAGGATTAAAACTGCCCCACCTTGGGTCCAAGAGCTTCCTGCCATAATGGTGGGCAGCCTGGATAAGACAGAAGGGACAGAAAGAGGGCCACTGCGTCATTTACTGCTTGCTGCTGCTGCTTATCTTCTGCTACCTCCTCATGTCTCTGCAGTGCCCTCTGCCATGTCCCACCCTGCCTTAGAGCCAGCCAATTATGGCCTCATACTTCTACAAAGTGTGAGCTGAATAAACTTTTCCTCCTTTAGCATTGACTGTTGGGCATTTTGCCTTGGCAAGGAGAAAAGTAATTAAGGCAATAACAAATTGTCTACCCCCTTGTTCGTTGATCAGATGCCCACTGTGCCCATGTGCCTTGGGTGTGGGTGCTGTGATGTTCAGAATGGAATTTTTCACACCAATGTGCATTGGGAACACCTGGAGCCATGTTAAAATGCAGATTCTCAAGTCTGGGGAGTTGCATGAACTGCCTCAGTCCTGAAACATACTTAGTGATGTGGATGGTTCAGGTCTCTGAGTAGCAACAGAAGGAGACACCCTCTAGGAACTTATAGCATATAAAGCTGTGTGAGAGCCGATATGCACAACAGCAGAGAAAGTGAGGAGGGAAGCCAGGAGCTAACACAGATTACCTGCAATGTGGGGATCCTGTGTCTGGCTAAATATACACAGGGTAGTTCCTGATCTTTGTGTGATTTAAGAGACAGGCATAAAATCATAAGCCACATAAGAGTGTGACAGCAGAAACACCACGGGATGGAGCCACCTTATTACCCATGGGTAGGGAGGTACCAAAGAAGGTGACACCATCCATCTGCATCCTGAAGGGTGAAGGCTTCCCAAGTTAGTGAAGTAGGAACCACGATGTGCCCATTGAAAGGTAAAGAGAGGGGCTAGGGAGATAGCTCAGTAGAATAAGCGCTTGCTGGCAAGTGCAAGGGCATGAGTTCAATCCCTGGTTCTGCAAAAAAAAAAAAAAAAAAAAGTAAAGGCACAGTGCATTAGAGTGTGCTAACCTACAATATATGAATGGCAATGGCATACCCATCTCTGACAAAGGTAAACAAAAAAAGGGGATATAAATGAAGGACCATTTTGTAGTGGAAAAAAAAAAATATATATATATATCCATATATACAAAATAGAATAGATACACAGCTACTTTCTCTTAATTCAATGAGAAGAAAGTTTGAACTAATAGTGTTTAGACAAGATATCATGTCTATATCTTGTACTATGAATAACTACAAAGACAACAATATGCAATGTATTAATTATTGTAACTGTCCTACAGTACCTGTTTTGACATTGTCTCTTTGCTACTTCTTTCTCCATAAAATTAATATAAAAAAAGAATTGAAAAAAGAGAGTGCTGAGACCCTCATCTTTTCTGGGGCAGGCACTGCACATTCAAGGACACCAGGACATGCATTCATTAACAGGAGCTCCCCCTTACAAAAATGCCTGTCATACGTCAGGTATTTAACATAAGTTAGTTCTGTGGGTTTTTTGGAGGGGAACCAGGGGTTAAAACAGAGCCTTCACACTGAGCTACATCTCAGCTCTTCTCCTTTTCAAAACTGTTTACTTTGAGACCGGGTTTCACTACATCATTAAATTGCCAGAGCTGTGCTCCAATGTGTAGTTTTCCTGCCTCGACCTCTCAGAATGCTAGCATCACAGGCCTGTGCCACCATGCTCAGTTCAGTTCTTCTTTAATAAGCCTAAATAAAGCAGGTAAACAGGACTGCAGAACTCACTGATAGGTGCAGACTCCTCAAAGGCTTAGCTGGATATCAAGCCCACATCCCTGTGTGAGCAAATCCCTGGATGTGTCCCATCTGCCAATCTTGGGAAAGTAAGTAGAGGCCAGGTGACAAAAAGCCATGAAAACCATTCTAAAGTGTTTAAACTGGATCCCTAAATCCATGGGAAACCTCAGAAGGCTGTTAAGGAAAAATACAGCTTTTAAATTCTGGAAGCTTTGTAGAGGACAAATTAAATGATAACTGGAGAAAGATGAGTAGTTGATGATTATTAAGCAACCCAAATGGTCAGCCTACAGGTGCTCTAGGAAAACATGAACTTTCTAAAATTCAATTATTTCATCCAGCAGAAACATCTGTACACAAAACAAAGTATCCAATACATGACTTACCTGTCCTCTTGTTCACATTAGTGACTCGGTACAGAATGTTGAGGTTCAAACCAGCATTATCCAGGCCTGGAGGAAGGGGAGTAGGACCCCAAAGTTCTAAGGCTGCTTCCACTGTCTTAAAACCCCACCACTGAGTTACTTAAATTGAGTTGACTCTCCACACACCCTCATGTCATTGTCCTTGTATGGCAGATCTCTTTGGTGCTGTTTTCCAGCCTGACCACCATTCTTATCCCTTACCTGTAATTTAAACTCTCCCCAAGTAGGTACTTCCTATGGGTACTGGGTGGTGGTGCATGTAGTCTGTGTGCCCATTCCATGTTGTCTAGCAGTGAGTTAGTGAGCGCCAACCATATCCTGAGAAAAATAGCAAAATTACCTTGGAAGAACTCACTGAGGAAGGTATTGCCATTCTCCTTTTGCAGAAGAAAAAGCTGCATCATGAAGAAGTTAGAAATTTTCTGAGGTCATAGAGTTACTTAGAATCCGAGTTCTGACCCAGGTCTTCTTGATGCCAAAGCCCTGGCACCTCAACCTTGGTAGCCCTGGCTCTGTGGGATGCCTTTCAACATATCTCAGCTGCTTCCTGATTTTCAAACCATTTTGGTTTGGTTTCTTGTACACTTTTTCCTACAGATGTTGGAAAAGGAGTAAAGAATAATTAACCCAGTTGACAGATGAAGAAAATGGAAACTGGGAAAACAAAGAGACCTTCCCCAAGTCACAGTGAAGTAGGGCTGCTCTTCCGCTGCTTCTGGTCTCTAATGTTTCTTACTGTTTGAGTTCAAAGCAGTTATTCCCAAGCTTTGCTGTATGTGGCCGGCACTGGGGCATCTGAAAAATTCAGAAGCCTGACTCCTTCCCTGTATGATCTGATTTATTTGTGATAGGATGCAATGGATTTTTAAAAGCTACAAGGTGTTGATTTTCAGCAGAAGTAGATAACCATTGCTGGACTTTTGAGATAGTAGATTTGCAGTTGGTTTAGGGTAGGTAGACTTTCTGAAAGTGTGGTACTTCCACTGAAATATCATCATAACAATATTCATTGTTACAAATGCAGATTCTTGGGTTCCACACCAGGCATATGAAGCACATATTCTGGGGGTGGAGCAAGAAAAAGCTTTCCAAGTGATTCTGGTTCAAGCCCAAACCCCTGGCCACATGTCCTCCCAGCAGGTTTATGATGTAGAACATGGTCACCAGCTGTCAGCTATTTTTACCAAAGCCAGAGCTCAAGAGAAATATATTTAAATATATTTGGGTTATATTTAAACCCCAATGACAGTAAAAGGCATTTGGGTTTGTGTGAAAAGATGGATTTCCTGGTGTTGTAGGTTGCCAATAGCAAGGATAAAAAAAAAAAAAAAAAAAACTGAGGGAGGATTTTGGAATCTTTCTGGGGGTAGTCAGAGTACTAAACTATCAAAAAGAAAGAAAGGAAAAGGCAGAGATTGGTCTCTGGAGAAGGAAGGCAGTAAGTGCTGCCAGCTGACTTCACTTGAGTCTCTTCCAGTCCTTCCTTCCTGTGCTTTGAAGTTTAGGGTGATGTCTTTTTAGCTGGCACCTTTATTTTCTCTTGCAAATCTCCATGTGGTTGAAATCTTCTGAATAGTACTGCACTTGTAGTGGAGAGCAGGCCGTCATTGCTGCCTCAGAAGTGAAGAGCATGGGTAATAGATGGCAAAGTGACTTCTCTCCTGCCTATTTCCCATTACCGGGCTACTTACTGGCATCATTTCCCTGCTGCTGCAATTATTGTGTAAATATTATAATTTTAAGTAACTCAGTATATTAACTAATTTCCCTAATGTTGCCTGTCCATTTGATGTGGGTGGTTTTTATCATATTTTTCAAGTTACACCTACTGAAGTTCACTCAGTGGCTGTTTGGCCTTGGTTTTATTTGTCCTTATAACAAAAGTCTGTGAGTGAGTGAATTAAGGTTGCAGGGTATCAGGATGGGCAAGGAGTTAATGGAATATAATTGTTTAAGCTGAAAATTTGTTAGAGGCCTCAAAAGGGAAAGAGGGAAGGGAAATATTTATCCAAAGCTAGAGACCATTGGAGATATTGTGGGAAAAGGTAGGAAGCAATGTGCTTAAATTTATGGTGCAGAGCCAGCAAGATAGCACAGTGGACTAAAGCGCCCGCTTGGGCAAGCTTAGGCAAGCACAGGGACTGCAGTTTGATCTCTGGCACCACATGCTGCGCCAGCCTCTCCAACAGGGCAGGCTGAGCTAGCCAGAGTCCAGACATGGTAGCATATACCTATAATCCCAGCGCTGGGGAAGCTGAAAGCAGGAGGATCCCTACAAGTCTGAGCTGCGTAGTGAGACCCTGCAACAACCAGATACATAAAAATAAATAAATAAATTTAAATTAATTAACTCATGGTGCAGATGTAATAAATTGTCCAGCTGTTTTACTTTACTCATTAGTCACCAATTCTCACGTGTGTTTAACATAAGCAAAATATCCCCCTATAATTTAGTAAGTTATTTATTTTTCTTAGTATCATTTTTAACCAAAGTCCAATGCTGAGATTTGATGTTGATATCATTTGGCTTTCTCTGTTTCCTCCACGTAGTGAGCACTCTACATTCAACAATGTATTAGAAACACAGAGGGAAAGAAACAAGAAGGGTGGGAGAACATAGCAGGTTAGTCACTTTTACCAGAATTGGGTAGGTGTGTTTCACCCTCTGGTATCTTATGATGGGGTAAATCTTGCATATTAAACAGCATCCAGTTGAGGCTCCAGACAGGACGAATATATTCTTAGATACTGGGCATGGCACTTTCCCAAAATCATGGGCTCTGCAATAGGAATTTTCTTGTAACTATTGCCTTACAACCATTTCATCAGCTATCTAATGAAATGGCCTATAAAAAGATGTTTCTTTTCCACTTACCCCAAACCCCTCAGCTTTCCCTGCCTATCAGGTTGCAATAAAAGGGACATAGCAAACTTCACTGCTGACAACTAAAAATGGAAGAAGGCTTTCCAGGCCTCAGCAACCTTGGTTTCATAGTTTGTGTCTGTTAGATTTTGTAAAATTTAGCTAAAAGGGTACAAGGGAGATGAAAGGTAGCTAGAACAATCAGTGACAATTTAGTGAAGATGCTGCCCATTGTGTTTCCATCCTTTTCCTGCAACTCAAAGACTCAATAAGATAAAATGATACATAGATGAGTAAGAGTGTGCTGAGGTTCTTCTTGGAGATGAACCAAATCTATTAAAGCAGAAAAACTGAGAAAGAATCTAAAAATCACGTTTAAAAACGGGGGGGAAGCATTTCACGGATGGGTAGTGATGTGGGACATTTTTTCATATATTTATTCATTGCTTTAAATTTCATCCTCTGAGAAGTGTGTGTTCATCTTGGATGCCTATTTATGGACTGGGTCTTTACATTTTGGGGCCCTAATGTTTTTTAGTTCTTTATAAATTCTAGAGAGCAGACCTTTGTCTGAGTACTTATTTGTCGAGTTTTTCCAAATTTGTAGGTTGTCTTTTCACTTTGTTGGTAATTTCTTTGACATGTAAAAACTTCTCAATAAGAGTTGGTCCCAGTTGTTAATTCTTTCAAGTGTTTCCCATGCAATTTGATTTTTGTTCATGAACTCTTTGCCTACCCCTATGTCTTCAAGAGTTCCTCCTACTTTCTGTTCTAGGAGATTTAGTGTCTCTGTTTTAATGTTTAGATCTTTAATCCATTTTGACTTTAGCTTAGTGCATGGTGATAGACCTGGGTCAAGTTTCGGTTTTTGGCTTGTAGAGAGCCAATTTTTCCAGCACCATTTGTTAAAGAGGCTATCTTTCTTCCAGAGAGTATGTTTGGCCCCTTTGTCAGAGATAAGGTGGCTAAGTATGTTCATAGAGGCCTCTGTATCTTCTAATCTATTCCATTGAGCCTCAGGTCTATTTCATTGCCAATACCATATTGATTTTATCACAGTAGCTTTGTAGTATAATTTCAAGTCAGGAATTGTAAAGTCTTCTTTATCTTAGTCTTAACCATCCAGCAGAAAAGTATAAAAACAAAGTATAAGAAATAAAGCTGTGTTGTTATGTTGAGCTGTAGGGGACTCAGGTCAACAACTTCTGACATTGCCAGTCAAACAGAAGACCCAATACTACTATGGACTACTGGACTATTTTGGAATATTTTGCTGAAATATACACCTATAATATACACCTATAATATTTAAATGGCAGAACTAAACAACAAAAGGGGATATAGATGAACGACTATTTTGTATCTGTATATTCAAAATGGTTAGGATAGATATATAGCTACAATCTCTTAAATTGGTGAATAGAGGGATTTGTTCTAATAGTGTTTGTAAATAGGATATCATGTCTGCATCTTGTACAACAAATAACCACTAGGAAGACAGTATGCAATGTGTTAATTATTGAAACTGTCCTACCAATTTGATATGAAACTGTCTCATTGCTATTTGTTTATCAAAATTATGGAAAAAAAAATAAAAATAGGGGAGTAGGGCCAGCCAAATAGCTCAGGAGATTAAAGCGCCTGCTTAGGCAGACACAGGGGCTGGGAGTTCTATCCCCTGGCCTGCCATGCTGGCCTCATCCCCAAGGCACACTGAGATGGCAATTGAGACTGGTCGTGGTGGCACATGCCTGTAATCCCAGCACTCGGGATGCTACAAACAGGAGGATCACTATGAGTCCGATCTATGCAGTGAGACCCTGTATATCCTATACACCCTGTCCTAAATACAAAATATATAAATAAATTAAATAAAATAAATGAGGGGGGTGTGATAAGAAGCATAAGTAAACTAGAAATATAGTCAATGCAAATCTCCAGATAGTGCTAAAAGGAGAGCCACATGAAGATGTAGGTGCTTACTTGATTGTGTTTCATAAGAATATGTTTTCATCACTGGGAAGGAAGAGAAAAAAAGTTATTAACGTTGCATATGGAAATATTGGAAATAAAAATACTTTATTTTCATAACCATGAAATGTTATGCCACAGAAGACAGTGCTCCAGTAAAATGGCAACAGAATCCTGAATGCACTCTAGACAAGTCCTAAGTCCAGCTGAGCTCATTCTCTTACTCTCTTTGCTCTGTTAGTCTTTTTCCCATTGAAGTCTCAAATCTGAGATGATTCTCCCTCTAGAGAATGGATTTTCATCTCCCTTTATGCTTATGGAAATCTTGCCCTACTTTCATTCATGAATTCTGAGCAGGTACCACATGCCAATGTTGGGCTAGAATAGAATGGAAATTAAAAGAGGAAACTGTGCTCCCTGTCCTTGAGTTATTCATAGTCCTTTGGCATTTCAGTCCATAGTGCCATACGCCATATAAGTACTGTCAATTTTATTTATTTAATTTTAATTAAATGTACATGCAAAGAAGTGTGCACGCAGTGCTGTGGGATTTCAGCAGGAGTGTCGGGGGACACCATAGAATGAGGGAGACCCTGCATGTGCCTGAGGTATCTGGGAAGGCTTTCTACTGGAGGCAAGGCCGATCATAAGACCTGAGCAGAGAAAGGTAGATAGTGGAAAAGAGGGCTTGCCCTACAGGCCAGGATTTCATCCAGCCCACCATCACCAGAAAGATGTCTATAGCTACACAGCTCTAACTGGTCTGCTTCTCTTAATCATATAAATGTACCCAAAATACAGCAGTAGCTTATAGGTCAGGGATCTCGATCACATTATACCACCCACACTTATTCTTCTGCTCTTGCACTTCATTCACCATCAACATGAAGTCAGGGATGCACAGTCAAGTAATTCTTACCCAGGTAACACTGGGCAAAGAAGTCCACCCAGACCAAGCTCATAAAGCATTGCTGAGAAAAGATGAACCCAGACTGGGCTCAACAAACTACAGCCACTGAGCCCAACTCAGTGAGCAACCTGTTTTGTGAATCTCTTCTGAAACAAGCAAGATCATTCACTTACACTTGGCCTACAGCTGACTTTGTGCCAGTGTGAAGTAACTGAATAGTTACAAACAGAGACTTCTTGGCTCACAAAGCCTAAACTATTTACCATCTTGTTTTCACAAAAAGCTTGCTGATCTCTATGCATTTAGCATATGTTTGTTATTACTGTTAGTTCTAGGTAAAGGAGCTCCTTAATGATAATACATTATGCTCCTCAATATCAAGCCAAAGTCCAACTTAAATTGTTTTCCATTGTGTGAGGCTTACTGTTAAAGGGATGTTTTAAAATGTTTAGGATGCTACAAGCCTTAAACTATTTAAGGGTGCTTGAAGTGGTATCTTGTTTCTAACAGCTGGAATGTCAGCCCCGTGAAAGCAGGGTCCTGGACCATTCCCTGCTGTACCCTCAGCAGGTGGCCATGTGTGTAGCACAGAGGACACCAATAAGGTGAGTCCTCAGGATGAAATGATTAAGTCATCATGACTGGAGGTGGGATGCATATGGTAAAAAATCATGAGTCTCCCCCAACCCCTTGGCTTTATAAAAGGTTCATTCTGGATATCCATAGGTTTCCTTATGTAAAATGGCATAAACAGGAAGGCTAAATTGCCAAGAGAAAGCTTCAAAGAAGAAATATTAATGTAACAGAATGGAAATGTTCTGAGTGAGGCTTTTCATTTGTAATGTCTTGGAAAAGAACAGCCTACCAGGGGGAAAAAGTTCATGTGAAAAATACCAAGATTAAGATGCATATGTATCATTGAATCAAATTATATCTTCTTAGATATTATTATACTATTAACATTTTTACATTACTGTCAATTTTCCTCTAACTTTCTCATGAGGATTTTCAGGATAAAAAGAAAAAAGATTTCAGTTCTGTAGATGATGCTTCAACCTTTCTGGAAAGGCTTTATTGACGTCTGCCTGTCCACCGTTATTGTGGTTTGTCATTTCAGCCTTTTCTGTCTCCTTTTCATTTCTCCAGTGCTTAGTCATGATGGACAGATAGGAGAACAGTGCATCTGAGAGGTGTTTTTATACAATCTGTTTGACCGTGCCTGTGCTGAATTTCCTCCACTGTGAGCGTAGTCCACTGTGACTTAGAGTCTTACAAGAAAACAGCAGCTTTCTTTGGCTCGTCCTCAGTGCTTTGCCCTATGCTTTGGTGATGAGCCTCCATTCAGCTTAAAATACTGTTTCCTGCCTTCACTTGACTCTTTTTCTACCAACCAAAGTGATGGATGTCACGTTGGCCTTTCTCACCACCAAAGCATTCAGCTACCTTTCTAGAGGATGAGAGCTGGGAGAAAGCACTTGTGCATAGCTCCCCTTCCACTGATTGCCACATGCCTCTAAAGTGACAGCCACTTGGAGCACAGTGCAAAGAAGAAAATATTTCCACTTAGAAAACATCTACATTCTGTGATGGGGGATGAAACAATAGTGGTTGAATAATTAGCAAGTGGAAACCATAAATCATGGTAAGTAATATACAGACGATTTAAATACAACAATGCCTGGTTGGTGGACCAAATCTAGGTATGATTTAAATTGTAACCTAAATAACAAAAGGGCCTTCTTTATAAACATCAGGGAGTAGAATGTTTTCAACATCGACTTTAGCTGGCAGCCAGAATGTACTTAGATTCTTTTTCAAGTACTATATTTGAACTTAAATAACTTAGGAACAGCAAAGCAGACTTTAAGCAAAGAATAATACTCCTACTAGCATAACCAATCACCAAATTATTTTGCTGTGTTTTATATGTTCCTACTGGCAGAAATAGTAATCTCCACTCTTTACTATTTCCTTTCTTATCTAATTGCAGTACCAGGTAAGTTTAAAACCGAGTTAAATTCTAAGGGTGAATTTCAGGGAAACAATAGAAGTCTTTATCCTGTGGATATTATCTCATTTAAAGTAGAAGCTTCCCACAGCCACTCAGAAAGTATTAAAGAACACAGTGCACAGGTCTCTGGATACCAAGATTTATGTTATCTCTCACATGCTAAATGAAATGGAGCAAGGACGAGTGAAGGAACTTGAGTTATTACACTCAGGTTGAGTTTTACTCCATTCATCAATCACAAGTGGTTATTGGCTCTTAGTGCTACACTCGGAGAGGACAGAGAAGGCAACTGGATTAGAAGAACCAAAAATATAGATAACATGTCTTGCTCAGGGTATACTGTGGGAGTATTTGGAAATGATTATTGGATTTATTTGGCAGAGGTCATCTCCGGAATTCCATTATGTCATCTAGGACTTCTGATCTAAGAATCAGTGGAAATCAAGATTCACCAGAAACTGACAGGGCTCTGTGGTAACGGGAAACCTCCCCTCGTGCCACTTCTAGTCTCAGAAAGGACACAAATAACCTTTAGCATAGCTGAGGCTGTAAAAATTATACAAACATCCTGAGAGCCAATAATAAAAACAGAACAAAACTTGTACACAGGAAAAACAAAATATATGAAGAAAAGAAAGCCTTCTTTCCTCACCCCAACCATTACCTCCTGATTTTTTCCATTAAAAATGTGTTAAAAAGAGAAAGTTGTCAATATCCCAAGATATTTTTTCCCTACCAATTTGATTTGAAAAAAAGATATTTTTGTATATACCTTCCTACAATATGCTTTCCATGTCATTACACAATATACAAATCCATGCCATTTTCAGTTCGTTAAAGATTACATTGTATTATTTCGTGTAGTTGTATCAAACTTTATGTAACCAGTCTTTTACTAGTAAACTCTTAAATTATTTATGCTTTACAATTCTCTATTATTTTCAATATGGCATATCCTTGCCAAATAGTACTTTGCTTCTAACTCTTTCCGTAAGATTTTCTGCAGTGAGATTGGTGGATGGAAGTTCTGAAAGAACATTATGCACAGCCTGTCAAAATTTTGCAGTGTCAAGGGCCTGAGTTCAATCCCTGGTTAAAAAACAAAACAAACAAACAAACAAAATTGCAGCAACATATATTTTCCCCAAGAGATATGTGGACTCTTGCTTCCCTGTGTCCTCTTTCACCTTTTCTTAGGTGAAAACCTAGATCCCTTTGTTTTGATTTCGAATTCTTGAAAATTATTCAGATTGGAGGGTAAACATTCAGAATTTGTGTACAAAATCTATTGGAAGCCTGGGGTAGCTCCCAAGTCCCTCAGCCATCATTCTTAGGACTAGGTGTACCTCAAAATTCAAATGGTTTCAAGGTTTTTATTAAGATCCTCTGTACACTTTCCATAAATAATGAGTCACTGCCAACCCAGTCTGGGCCAGCACTTCGTAAGCAAGCACATCTGTCTGTCTACAGGACGTGTCAATTCAGAAAAAGGTTTTTCCCCAATGAAATGCCTTTAAATTAAATAGAAAGATGCCTCCAAATTATTTATGAAAAAGACATGTTGCTATTCAGAGCTTTTTAGAGTTTAGAACTTCAGTGAAGATACAGTTGAGCTTGTATAAAGCAGAGCCTCATGTGCAAGAAGGAAAGGGCTCATCTAGCACGATGGATAGCATGAAGGTAGAATAGGGAGAAGGACCACGGACAGGTGGCCAAAAGGAGCTGCCAACTGCATCGTATTGTTTCATCTCTGTATTATATTTTGCGGGGGGAGTGAAACTTGAGACACTTGACATGCTTGACCTCACTGTTGGTCATGAGTACTTAGCAAAGTACTCAGTAAATGAGTACTTCTCAAATCTAGCAAAAGTGACATGTACTAGTGTAAGTGATGGAAAGGATAACCTGGCTCCTTCTCGTAATTCCATCATTCAACTTTTCATGATTAGAGAAAAGTTTTTTTATGATTAGAGATGACTTTAAAGACCTTACCAAAAATACTACCTTGTCTAAGACAGAATTTAGGAAAATTATTATTCTTTTGGTGACACAGTAATTACCTAAATATATGCTGTTTTCAGAGGGATTTTAAAGAGCATACTAATTCAAGATCAGCTGGATTAATAGAAATCACAAGAGGTAAATCCCTTGAAAACAACAAGCCATCCTTAAGTAAGTGATAAGAAAATGGATCTGAAAAAACTGTAGATATTTTCTCAGCAATTTAACACAATAATACTTCATAAAAATGGAGTAATTTGCATGGTGGCACTCTGCTCAGTGAATTAACCAGGGCTGTACCACAACTCATACCTGCTTTATAGCTATTGTCATGGAAAGGGCTGTTCTCATCCTGCTTAGTGAATGGCAGACATGAAATGTGAACCCAAGGCAGCCCAGCTTCACTTTTGCCACTCTTCTTTCTTTTGTCCTTCGTTGAGCTTCATCTACTTTACAAGATGTGTCATGTGAGTCCATACTAATTGCTCAGAAATGGCGATGGGACTAACTGCGTAGAAAGCATTTGAGAACTGCCTTCCTGCGAAGAGTGCAACCAACATTGTAGTCCAGAGGTCTGGACTGAGGTGATGCAGGGCTTGTTCACTGGAGTTGGCCTGGGGTGGGGGTGGGGCCCTTGAGGTATTTAATATCTCAGGATTCTGTAAAGTAAGCATTTATTTGAAAAAAACAAATTCAATCAGAGACCATGACTTCTGTTAAAAAGCAGAACTTCTCCTTGTTGGTCATATTCTATTTTTTAATCTGAATGGTGTTCACATCAGTGTTTAGTGGAAAATCCATTGCACTTTACACTTAAAACATATATATATATATATATATACTTTCATTTAGAGGTATAAAATATTAAAATGAACAAAATCCTCTAATTCGTTCATTTGACTATAATAGTAAAATATTTTCATAATTATATTAAAGGTAAAATAGTCTTAGATGTTATTTTCAATTGTGAGAGTTTTTCCCTTGGTTCGCTACAGTTCCAACCCCACAGAAATATCCTGCGTCCCCGCAGAGAATGCACACATGGCTGGACTTTATTCCTCTCCTACCTAATGAGCTTGAGGATGTGCATCCAGGCTTCTCTGAGACCCACTGTAAAAGGAAAAAATAAAAGACAGTAAAAAGATAGTAAAACAAGTGCTTTGATAGCACTTTTAAAAAATTCATAACAGGTATAAAAGGAAGCGACAGCTGTTTAGTGTATACATGTGCAAAGAAACAAAAAGCCCACAAGATTTGTGGTGTCGTAAAGAGCATCAGTCATGTGTTTTGCCAAGTAAGACTGCACGGCCTGATATAATAGTTTCAGGGCTTTCCATAGCCATTAGCTTGTGAATAATGGATTTGACTGTGTAGAGGCCTCACTGCATTTGGAGGAAGGGACAAGAAGAGTGTGATGACCAAATATGTGCTCTCCTGACACTCTACTGGCACGGAGGTGGAAGTTGCCTCTTTTCTTTGCCCTAGAGTTGGAATTGTTTGCCGTTCCCAATCCTTTTCCTAGCCAATCGTTCATTTCCATAGGCTGGCTGGTTGAAGTCATAAGAACACATTTGTTAGTACAAGTGTTGCTGTTATGAAACAAACCATAACTACTTTATTATATCTGTAACATGAACAGGTATCTTCTTTTCTATTTAACAAAAGAGAAAAATGAAAACGTGTATTTTTTTTTCCTTTCTTTTTTTTTTTTTTTTCCTTTCTTTTTTTGGTAGTACCAGGGATTGAACTCAGGACCTTATGCTTGCCAGGCAAGTGCTTATTCTACTAAGCTATCTATCCGGCCCTGAACACATGTATTTCTCAGGCATGGAAAGTCACTGTAACCCAAAAACAGCCCCAGGTTGATTGCACAGCGCCAATTGGTAATGCGGCCATAATAATGCCAGGAGGAAAGTGGCACAGGATCATAGATCAGTTGCCCCACTCAGCGTTTATGCGCAGAACGACAGCAGGCACATGAGCAAATGCAGAATGTGAGCCTAAGCCCCAGGCTGTGGGAATGACTCTTGCCACACATCAGCTGATGAGGCTGTTCCCTTGCTCTTTAATTCATTAATGCTTTGGGTTTTTCATATAAGACAAATCGTGTGATATTTAAGTTTGGGTGCCTGACTTATTCCACTTAGCATTATAGTCTCAAGGTACATCCATTGTCCCACAAATGACTTAAATGTGTACTTTTTTATTGCAGAAGAGTACTCCACTGTATATAAATACCACATTTTCTTTATCTATTTATTTATCTGTTGATGGACATATAGGCTGCTTCTGAGATTTATCTGTTATGAGTTGAAAAAATATACCTTTTGTAGCAGAATCTTTTATGTTGATCATATCAGTAGGAAAATATTAACAGGCCTGTTGTACTGGTTTTTTTCCTTCTTAAAATGAGACAGGGAATGTGATTTAATTTTGGAGGACTTAGTCATCATTTTAAACATCAACTATTGAAAGACACGAGTATACTGTAGTTCCCTCCTAAGTTGTAAGGGCTGGTGGAACTGTAGCCCTGTGACAGTTGGTCTCAGGTGTATTTTCCTTCCATGGTTTGCTTTATGCCTCTTCTTTTGGAGCTAAACTGTTTATTTGCTTTCAGTTCTTGTTTTTATCAATTATCTTACTTACAAATTAGCTCCCTGGTTTTCTTCCTGTAGTCTAATTTGAACCACCAAACATTTAAGTAGGCTGATCTGTATTGTGTGCAGAGTCTAGAGAAGCTCTGGAAGATGGCCTGGCAAGATCTTTGTGAAACTCTATGTTTGTATCATTCCTAATATTTTAGTAAGAGCTTAATTAATATCTGCTTTTTGCATGGCTGCTAGAATGATTAGCATTGTTTATTATCTTAATTACTAAAATACATGCAATTAGGTAAGAAGAAAGAAATAATGGAAAAATAAATACACTCTAATATGAAATGACTCAGTAGTAACAGGTGTTTATTATTCACATACAGAAGATACAAAGAGGAAGCTGAGGTTTCCGTGGAGTTGTCTTTCATGGGATAACCTAGCTATTCAGGCCCCTTCTAACTCAGGTTGCCTTGGTCCCATAGAACTCTGATATTATCTGCACCTGCCTTAAAGAAGGTGAAAAATAATGAAATGATGATAGGAGTTTTTTTTTTTTAAATTTGTGTGTGTGTGTGTGTGTGTGTGTGTGTGTGGCCAGCTCAGCCCACCAGGGGGCGGGGCTGGCTGGCATGTGGTGCTGGGGGATTGAACCGCGGTCCCTGTGCTTTGCTAAGCTTGTTTTAATTAGGTGCTTTAGACCACTGAGCCATCTCTCCAGCCCGATAGGAGGTTTTAAGTGCCAGTTTATGAGTGCCACACATCACTCAGATTGTGTAGAACTCAGTCAGACACCCACACCTGATTGCAAAGGAACATCGGGAATGTAGTTTAGCTCAGTTTTCTGGAATAGATGGCAAATAGATTTTGCTGGAAATATTATCAGTCCCTGTAGCAATATTTATATAGGAACTTTGTGACACTACTTTTGAAAAATCTGAAGCCACGTTTCCTTCTTTGTAGTTTTTGTTAGGTTTAAACTTCAAAGTGCTACAATTAAAACTATATGAACAAAGTGTACTTTCTTACAATTTTAAAATCTAATTTGCTGAATCTATAATTTAAAATATACCTTTGCTGATTACTGTGGTACAGGCCTGCAGTTCCAAGGTACTCGGGAGACTGAGGCAGAAGCATCCCAAATCTGAGGCCAGTATAGGCAACTTAGTAAGATACTGTCTCAAAATAAAAAATTAAATAAATCGAGTTATACAGTACCTCCGGGTTTGATTCCATGTACAAAAAAGGAAAGGGGTGCTAGCCTCATGATGTTAGACTAGTATTTAAAAATATATTTTTGCAAATATTCTCTGTCAGTTTCCAAGCAGTGAGAAGTGAAAACCAGGAGCTATTGAGCAAAGATTTCAGGCACTGGAAAGATCCAGACCGGACTGTATCCCAGCACTGCCATTCAATAATGGTAATATCGTTACTATTACTATTATTATTAGTTTTTTTGGTGCAAGGGATCAAATTCAAGACCTTGTGCTTGCCAGGCAGGCACTTATGCCACTGAGCTATCCCCCCAGCCCCAATAATGGCAGTATCTAGGACAAAAATACCCAATCTATAGAAGTTAGCATTGCTTCAGTAAAATGGAGATTATAATATATCTAAAGATATTAAATTAATCATATAATATGCAAATCACTCACTTGACTTCACCCATTAGTGAACATTCAAATAATTCCAATATTTCTAAATGGTGGAATAATTCATGTTATATAATTAAATGTATTTCTTAGTGATATCATACTTTAATGGGTTTTTTGAGTATGGGTTTTATGGAACATGTTACTTGGCTGAACCTTTGAATTTTTGGTTTGTAACACTTAACAATGAATGGATCTTTATGATTCTTTGCTTTATTTCCTGAAAAGAATAAAACAGCTTAAACAGAGCCATTCAGAAGAATCAGTGGCATGTAGACTTTTGGTCCTCGGGGGGGGGGGGGGAATCAAATGTGATAATGGGGAATGGTAGGAACTGTGGTAAGTTTATATTAATATATAAACATTAAGAGGAGAATTTTTTGGAAACATTATACTAAAAAAGCAAATGTGCATGTCCAAGTTGGACACACTACTTTTTAAAATATTTCTCAAGTTCAAGCATACCCTTCTTTGTAATGCTGACCCTGGGACCAGACAGCTATATTTTTACTTCCAGCTGGACCCCTGTTCGACTGTGCCAGAGGGACCGTTGTGGGTAGCTGGGAGGAAGGATAAGGAAGAGAAGCAGATGTGTTTCTCTTCCTGTGAGCATTGCTCAGCAGTGTTTTTCACCCAGCCAGCAACAGTTTGCTACACTGGCAGCTTTTGACTCCAGTTTTTCTTTCTCTAGCACTCAGAACCAACCTCAGAGAGTCCCATCTCTGCCAGATGGAGTTCTGGCCACAGAACACCTCAAGGCCCAACCAACACCGAAGCCCCAAAAATATGAATTCCATCAACTTCTTCCTTTTATCTCCCCAGGCTGTGAGTGACAGCGGAGTCTTGCAGTTATTACCTTACGAAACTTGCGTTTTGTCATTGCCTTTCTAGTTCTCCAACGTGTTATCTCTTTGAATTTTTGTGTCAGGCCTTTGAGGAGCTTTGAAAACTAAGGAACTCAAACAATTCTATGGCCAGAATCACTGAGCTAGTAAGTGGAAGCACTGAGAACTTGAATTCAGATTTTTTTTTTCTTGTGGTACTAGGAATGGAACCTAGGGTCTTAACACTATGCTGTATCCCCAGCCATGTTTCCATTTGTTATTTTGAGATAGTGTCTCACTAAGTCACCAAAGTTGGGCCTGAACTTGCAACCCACCTGCCTCGGTCTCCCAGAATTCTGGCATTGTAGGTATGTACAAAATACTTACCTAAATTCAGATATTTTAATTCAATTCTTTTTATTATACACTACACCTACCTTTCAGAAATGTTTTAAAGGTACCACTTTTTTCATTTTATAGAAAATTTTGTTTTAAATATTAAGACTTTATCCAACAAGAGAATGAGGCACCAACTGACATACTACAAGGGACCCATAATCCAATAAATGTGCTTAGTTTGGTTTTGTTGTTACAGTCAGTCTCCACAGTCTATAATTATGTCTTCTTCTGGGAGAGAAATAAATTGTGTCTTTTCCATTTTAAAAGATTCAATTTTAAAATCTTGGGAAGGAACTGTGCATTGTGACTTAGTTGAAGCTGATCAAGCATTATTACTAAGAATCTGTTCTTAATTACCTGCTCCAATTGGATCATCTTGGTATTACCCCAGGTATCCAAGTACCTCGTCTTCATTTCTCAAGGAAACAATGAGCTATATTATGTGCAAGACACATAAGCTCCAAGTTTAAGCTTACTTTGACATCAACAGAATGTACTTTTACAAATGCGACTAGATTGTGCACCTTTTTCCAAGTTCGACAGAAAGAAGAACAGTGGGGATGGAGATGGAGAGCTGTTTCTAACATCTTGGCACTCCCTCTGTCCTCCTGAGTCCTTCAATTCCTCAGCAGGGTTATTTTCTTACCAGTTAAATACACGTAAGGTCACAGCAGCAAGGAAGTCCAGAATCCATTATCAAATCCATCTTGTTTTTTCAGATGTGAGTAATCAATCCTAATGATGTTTTGATTTCATTAACTAAGAGATACATTTATATAAATCTTTTGGATGAAAATTTAGTGCCATAATTTTAGGAACTGCTTCCATTGTATTTGAAGGTCAAAACAATATTTAATTTTAGGAATCAACTACCAGTACCTGTTCTTAAATTCTGTATCATACTATTAGTATCTCTTTTAACTGCCAAGGATTCTATTGATAGCTTTAGCACTAATACTCTCTCCCCAGCAGCCTGGAAAAATGACTTTAAATCACCTCTAAAACATTGTGCTTTTCTATAAGGGATTATCCAAAAGAAAACCAACAGGCCTATAGAACATAATGCAATATAGGCTTCCTAAGCCAAGTTCTCTCAGTTTCCACCAAATTTCACATTCATAATTTTTCCTTTTACTCCTAAAACAGATTTGTCTAGACATGATTTGAAGATGTACATCAACCCTAGTGTAGCTACCCTGCTTTAGAATGTCACGTACACACAGTTACCCATGTTATTTTGTTAGATTATAAACCGATAAGGAGTCTGTATTGCCCTTTGCAATCTAACCTGCCAACCCCACAGACAGTAGGCAGCTGCTCAGTGTTTTGATTATGATAATGATTTTAAATAAATGAAAGAACAAACTCTTGCAAAGTTGGCAATGATTTAGACATTGGATTTTTAAACTAAGGTCTGTAATTGAGGCCAGATTCATGTTACCAGTGCGGTCCTGAGCTACATTTTGACAGCCCGTTGGTCCATATGTCAATGGTACAAGAGCCTACCAAAAATAAAGGCAGCATGGTGAGCCCTCTAGACTATGGAAGAGAAGCTATAGCATCGCATGGAGCTTATTTATATGAAGAGTCTCAGGCCTCATCAACCAGCAGAATCAGACCCTGTATTTGCATTATCCCCATTTGATCTGTACAGTAACTTCAACAGCTCTGGTAGAATACATGGGCCTAGAAGCACTTTCTTAATGACTTCCTGATAGCAACAAGAAGTTAACATCAAATTTTTAAACAATTCCTAGTAATTATTATGCTACAATTTCAACGTGTTTCTTAAAATCTTGTTAAATGATTTAAATGTTAATTCATGATTTGACCTACAAATTAAAAAGAGACATTCTCTGTGTTATATAATAGTTTTGTTTTCCTGTGTTGGGGAACTGTTTGTACTTCATTATTAAAAACTGCTGATTTTACTGACTCTGGTGTATAAGAAATTGTATTGTGTGTCCTACTTTAGGAGCAAAGTCATACCATCCTAGTGTCTAAAACTTATACAGACTATTAGTCTTCTGCATTCTTTCTTAGGTGTATCTTTAATTTTTTCTGAATTTTAGGATATTTTTACTCTTATCTAGCAAGCATCTGCTTTGTGGTGCTCGTTATAAGAGATACCAGATCCACTGAGAGTTAGTTTATTTTCATGTGGTTTTGTACTGACTTGCTGTTTATTTGGAAATGAATCACATTATGAAGGGGCCTGTCATGTTGTTTATTTTTGTTCTGATTTTTTTCTTCTTGTTTTCATTTCTCACTGATGATTTCCTTGCTTTTACCCCTCTGTGTCTGCATTATCTGAATGGCCATAGTCTGGTACTGAATTTTTCCACAACCCGTTGAGCTTTTTCTATGCATTCTCTACAAGAATCCTTGACTTGGGCACATTCTTTCCCAGTTCCTCTTAGGAGAAACCGATAAGGAAATTAAATTAACCACTGGGTTCAATATATTTCAATATCACTGTAAATATCCTGAGTCTAATTTTGTTCATATCCAGTTTGACCATCCTAAAACCAACAATTTCTGAACAATAACCATGCAGTGGAAATACTTTTGGCTTGTTTGTTTTTTTTTTTTAACCTGGGAAGTAAAGTCTCTTCTAAATATAAGGCCTAAGAGAATGGCTATATTTAGTTGGAAAAGAATAACTTGCAACTTCTTTTTCTTATGCAACTTCTTGCTAATAATTGGACTGCCATTTAATTCTCCTGTGCATGAGCTTTATTTTGACCAGTTCTAATAATCTTTACTAAGTGCTAGTCATTGCTGGTCCTAGGAAATTTCTTATATATCCTTTGCCATATGGTTTCACAGACATGTCTTCTAGTTGATGTGCAGATAATGAACATAAAAAAGAATTTGGAATTAAAGGGTAATTGGGGTTCCAAAAAGTGTCCAGTGATAAGAAAGTTCCACAAAGTTCTAAATAGTACCCCGTAACTAAGGCAGGAAGAAATAACTTTGAGTGGAAAACAGAAAAGGTTAGCTGTATATATTTGCAACATCCGCTCTCTCCCTGAGAATCAGAAGCCAAGAGCATCTGTGTGAGGGGACAGAAAGAAAGTCATACTCTAGCCCTACACTGGCTCGCATGAGGCTTGGATTTTATGATTAAAAGTGTATATGAATTAACCCACAAAGTTTGAGAGAAACAGAGATTTTGTCAGTGCAAACACTTAACTAGCTTGTTTCTCAGGTGTTTTAAAAGAAAGCAACTTGCATCACCTGCATTATTGGTAAGGAAAAGTGAGGGGCATGGTAAGGTCAAGATATCTCTAAGACATTTATGTGTCTGTTATGCCTACTTATTTCTAGATAAGCTGGGAGAACTGAGACATAGTCCCCTTCATGAAACTTTTCCTCACTCAGTCAGTCCTACTTGCACCAGAAGTCCTTCTACCACAAATTAGACATGTGGCTAAATTACATAGTTGAAATAGTTGAGGCTTCAAGCTGATTATTGTACTGCTGAGCTGCTATGCTTATAAGTAATTGAGATTTTTACCTAATTTGAAAATGACCCAAAAGTATGATTAAGTAAAAAAAAAAAAAATAGTAGAAATTAAAATGCTCATTTCTGATAAAGATGGTACCTTGTATTCTACAGTGAGCCTCTACTATTGCATCTGAGCTACTCTAAGATACACTACTGTTCTCCCATCCCCATCAAACACACAATTTACAATCTCTAAGACCATGATTCAGTTTGCAGC